>NW_024412443.1:2614116-2631507 GCF_014898765.1 Herpailurus yagouaroundi
TTTTCTTTTCTTTTCTTTTCTTTTCTTTTCTTTTCTTTTCTTTTCTTTTCTTTTCTTTTTGCCAGGAAATAATCCTATAGCTTCTTTCTATTTAGAGAATTCACCCAATTTTATATACGTGCCATATTAATTCTAACATGATTGGTAAAGGTCAATTAAGATAAGATTGTTAGCATGTTTCAACTGTTTATGAAAAACACAATTCATAACTAGCAGTAAATGTAAACATGCTTTTCTTTTTCTTTTCTTTAGTTTAAAATTTTTTTAACATTTATTTATTGCTGAGAGACACAGAGAGACAGAGCATGAGCACGGGAGGGGCAGAGAAGGAAGGAGACACAGAATCTGAAGCAAGCTCCAGACTCTGAGCTGTCAGCACAGAGCCTGACGTAGGACTGAAACTTATGAACTGCAAGATCATGACCTGAGCCTAAGTCAGATGCTTAAGTGACTGAGCCACACAGGTGCCCCCATAAACATTTTTTTCTAATAAATACTTTAACATGCACAATTTCACACTGCTAACATATAGAAGAGATAAATATTAAAAAGTCTTACCAAAAAGTACCTGGAAGGTTTTTAGTAAATATATGTAGACATAGATTTTTCTTCATTTTGACAAAATGCAGATTTGAATAATTGAATTGTTGGATAGTTTTATGTACTTAGTCTCTAAGTGTACCCTTTTCTAAACAAAAGGAAATCTTTTTGCATCACAAATGCTGTTGTGTCAAGGTTTTTTCAAGGTTTAACATTGGATATGATTCCAGTTTGTATACATGGTTCCCAGTAGGATTTTTGTTGAGGAATATCATATTGTTAGTCCATGCAACTTCATCACTGTATCTTGTTCCTTTTTATTTTTAAAATTTATTTATTTAATATACACATTCATGTATAATTAGCATTAGTGTTATGTTAGTTTCATACGTACAATATAGTGATACAACATTTCCATACAATACCCAGTGCTCATCATAAGTATGCTTTTAATCCCCTTTATCTATTTCCTCATCCCTCCTCCCACCTTTCCTCTGGCAACCACCACTTTGTTCTCTGATTTTTATTTATTTGTTTTTCTCTTTTAACCTTGTTCATTACTTTTATTATTCCACATACAAGTGAAATTGCATGGTATTTTTTCTCGGACTGACTTATCTCGGACTTTCTGACTTATTTTTTCTCAGACTGACTTATCTCTGACTTCTGACTTTCTCGGGCTGACTTATCTAACTCCATCCATGTCGTTGAAAATGGCAAGATTTTATTTTTTCTTGTGGCTAATATTGCATTGCGTATATATACCACTTATTCTTTATCCAATTTTCAGTTGATGTACACTTGGGTTGTTTCCATGTCTTGGCTATTAACATTGCAAAAACACAGGGGTGCACATATTTTTTTCAATTAGTGTTTTTATTTTCTTTGGGCAAACACAAAGCATTGAAAATACTCAAATATATATAAATATAAATATATATATGTATATATATATATATATATATACACACACACATGCATACATACATACATACATACATATATATAAATTTTGAGGAATGTCCATACTGTTTTCTACAGTGGCAGCACTAGTTTGCATTCCCACTAGCAGTGCAAAAGAGATCTTCTTTCTCTGCATCCTCACCAACATCTGTTGTTGCCTGAGTTGTTAATATTAGCCATTCTGACGGGTGTGAGGTGGTATCTCATTGTGATTTTGATTTGTATTTCCCTGATGATGAGTGAAGTTGAGCATTTTTTCATGTGTCAGTTGGTCATCTGGATGTCTTCTTTGGAGAAGTGTCTATTCATTTATTTTGCCCATTTCTTCACTGGATTATTTTTTTATGGGGGTGTTCAGTTTGATAGATTCCTTATAGATTTGGGATACTAACCCTTTATCTGATATGTCGTTTGAAAATCTCTTCTCCCATTCTATCAGTTGTGTTTTAGTTATGCTGATTGTTACCTTCGCTGTGCAAAAGATTTTTGTTTTGATGAGGTCCCAGTAGTTCATTTTTGCTTTTGTTTCCCTTGCCTCCAGAGACGTGTTGATTACTAATTCGACGTGTTAGTAGCACGTCGTGTTTTGTTTCCCTTGCCTCCAGAGACATGTTGCTCGACGTGTTACTAATTCGATTTCCTTATTGGTTATGGGTCTGTTCAAATTTTCTATTTCTTTCTGTTTCAGTTTTGGTAGTGTATATGTTTCTAGGAATTTGTTACTTCCAGATTGCTCGTTTTATTGGCATATAATTGCTCATATTAATCTCTTATTATTGTTTTTATCTTTGATGTGTTGGTTGTGATGGATCCTCTTTCATTCTTGATTTTATTTACTTGGGTCCTTTCCTTTTTCTTTTTGATCAAACTGGGTAGTGGTTTATCAGTTTTGTTAATTCTTTCAAAGAACCAGCTTCTGGCTTCATTGATCTGTTCTACCGTTTTGTTTTTGTTTTTGTTTTTGGTTTCAAAAGCATTAATTTCTGACCTAATCTTTATTATTTCCTGTCTTCTGCTGGTTTGGGGTTCTATTGCCATTCCTTTTCCAGCTCCTTAAGGCGTAAGGTTAGGTTCTGTATCTGAGATCTTTCTTCCTTCTTTAGGAAGGCCTGGATTGCTATATACGTCCCTCTTATGAGTGCTTTTGCTGTGTCCCAGAAGTTTTGGGTTGTGGTGTTATCATTTTCACTGACTTCCATATACTTTTTTTTTAAAGATGAAATTTATTGTCAGATTGGTTTCCATACAACACCCAGTGCTCATCCCAAAAGGTGCCCTCCTCAATACCCACCACTCACCCTCCCCTCTCTCTCAGCCCCCAATCAACCTTCAGTTTGTTCTCAGTTTTTAAGAATCTCTTATGCTTTGGCTCTCTCCCTCTCTAACCTCTATTTTTTTTCTTCCCCTCCTCCATGGACTTCTGTTAAGTATCTCAGGATCCACATAAGAGTGAAAACACATGGTATCTGTCTTTACCTGTATGACTTATTTCACTTAGCATAACACTCTCCAGTTCCATCCACCTTGCTACAAAAAGCCATATTTCATTCTTTCTCATTGCCATGTAGTATTCCATTGTGTATATTAACAATAATTTCTTTATCCATTAGTCAGTTGATGGACATTGAGGCTCTTTCCATAATTTGGCTACCATTGAAAGTGCTGCTATAAACATTGGGGTACGAGTGCCCCTCTGCATCAGCACTCCTGTATCCCTTGGGTAAATTCCTAGCAGTGCTACTGCTGGGTCATAGGGTAGACCCAGAATATATATATATATATATATATATATATATATATATATATATTATTTAGAAATACATATATAAAATAAATAAAATATATTTTAAATATATTTTTTGAGTAACCTCCACACTGTTTTCCAGAGTGGCTGCACCAATTTGCATTCCCACCAACAGTGCAAGAGGGTTCCCATTTCTCCACATCCTTGCCAGCATCTATAGTCTCCTGATTTGTTCATTTTAGCCACTCTGACTGGCGCGAGGTAGTATCTCAGTGTGGTTTTGATTTGTATTTCCATGATGAGGAGTGACGTTGAGCATCTTTTCATGTGCCTGTTGGCCATCTGGATGTCTTCTTTAGAGAAGTGTCTATTCATGTTTTCTGCCCATTTCTTCACTGGATTATTTGGTTTTGGGGTGTGGAGTTTGGTGAACTCTTTATAGATTTTGGATACTAGCCCTTCGTCCAATACGTCATTTGCAAATATCTTTTCCCATACCTTTGGTTGCCTTTTAGTTTTGTTGGTTGTTTCCTCTGCAATTCAGAAGCTTTTTATCTTCACGAGGTCCCAATAGTTCCTTTTTGCTTTTAATTCCCTTTGGGGATGTGTCAAGTAAGAAATTGCTGCAGCTGAGATCAGAGAGGTTTTTTCCTGCTTTCTCCTCTAGGGTTTTGATAGTTTCCTGTCTCACATTCAGGTCCTTTATCCATTTTGAGTTTGTTTTTGTGAATGGTGTGAGAAAGTGGTCTAGTTTCATTCTTCTGCATGTTGCTGTCCATTTCTCCCAGCACCATTTGTTGAAGAGACTGTCTTTTTTCCATTGTATATTTTTCCTGCTTTGTCAAAGATGAGTTGGCCATACTTGTGTGGGTCTAGTTCTGGGGTTTCTATTCTATTCCATTGGTCTATGTGTCTCTTTTTGTGCAAACACCATGCTGTCTTGATGATTACAGCTTGGTAGTAGAAGCTAAAGTCTGTGATTGTGATGCCTCCTGCTTTGGTCTTCTTCTTCAAAATTACTTTGGCTATTCGGGGCCTTTTGTGGTTCCATATGAATTTTAGGATTGCTTGTTCTAGTTTCGAGAAGAATGCTGGTGGAATTTTTATTGGGATTGCATTCAATGTGTAGATAGCTTTGGGTGTTATTGACATTTTCACAATATTTATTCTTCCATTGCATAAGCATGGAATGTTTTTCCATTTCTTTAAATCTTCTTCAATTACCTTCATAAGCTTTCTATAGTTTTCAGCATACAGATCCTTTACATCTTTGGTTAGGTTTATTCCTAGGTATTTTATGCTTCTTGGTGCAATTGTGAATGGGATCAGTTTCTTCATGTGTCTTTCTCTTGCTTCATTATTAGTGTATAAGAATGCAACAGATTTCTGTATATTGATTTTATATCCTGCGACTTTGCTGAATTCATGTATCAGTTCTAGCAGACTTTTGGTGGAGTCTATCGGATTTTCCATGTATAATATCATGTCATCTGCAAAAAGTGAAAGCTTAACTTCATCTTTGCCAATTTTGGTGCCTGATTGCTGATGCTAGCACTTCCAACACTATGTTAAACAACACTGGTGAGAGTGGACATCCCTGTCATGTTTCTGATCTCAGGGAGAAGGTCTCAGTTTTTCCCTATGGAGGATGATATTAGATGTGGGCTTTTCATAAATGGCTTTATGATGTTTAAGGATGTTACTTCTATCCCATTGGAAGTTACTTCTATTCCATTGGAAAATGGAAAATCATTCCATTTTCTTTAGGGTTTTTATTAAGACAGGATGCTGAATTTTGTCAAATGCCTTTTCTGCATCGATCAACAGGATCATTTGGTTCTCATCTTTTCTTTTATTAATGTGATATATCATATTGATTGATTTGTGAATGTTGAACCAGCTCTGCATCCCAGGAATGAATCCCACTTGATCATGGTGAATAATTATTTTTATATGCTGTTGAATTCAATTTTCTAGTATCTTATGGAGAATTTTTTGCATCCATATTCATCAGGGATATTGGCCTGTAGTTCTCTTTTATTGTTTGGTCTCTGTCTGGTTTAGGAATCAAAGTAACGCTGGCCTCATAGAATGAGTCTGCAAGTTTTCCTTCCTTTTCTATGTTTTGGAACAGCTTCAGAATGATAGGTATTATTTTTGCTTTAAATGTTTGGTAGAATTCTGCAGGGAAGCCATCTGGTCCTGGACTCTTATTTATTGGGATATTCTTGATAACTGATTCAATTTCTTCGCTGGTTATGGGTCTGTTAGTGTTTTCTATTTCTTCCTGTTTGACTTTAGGAAATGTGTGCGTGCTTAGGAATTGGTCCATTTCTTCCAGGTTGTCCAGTTTTTTGGCGTATAATTTTTCATAGTATTCCATGATAATTGCTTGTATTTCTGAGGGATTGGTTGTGATCATTCCATTTTCATTCATGATTTTATCTATTTGGGTCCTCTCCCTTTTCTTTTTGAGGAGCCTGGCTAGAGGTTTATCAATTTTGTTTATTTTTTCAAAAGGCAACTCTTGGTTTCATTGATCTGCTTTACAGTTTTTTAAAAAATTCTATATTGTTTATTTCTGCTCTGATCTTTCTTATTTCTCTTCTGCTGGGTTTGAGGTATCTTTGCTTTTCTGCTTGTATTCCTTTAGGTGTGCTGTTAGATTTTGTATCTGGGATTTTTCTTGTTTATGGAGACAGGCCTGGATTGCAATGTATTTTCCTCTCAGGACTGCCTTCGCTGCATCCCAAAGCA
Organism: Herpailurus yagouaroundi; assembly: GCF_014898765.1. Lineage (NCBI taxonomy): Eukaryota > Metazoa > Chordata > Mammalia > Carnivora > Felidae > Herpailurus > Herpailurus yagouaroundi. Next base: position 2,620,121 of record NW_024412443.1, read on the forward strand.
TTTAAATTGTTGTATTTTCATTTTCTTTCATTTACGTAAATATTTAATTCCTTCTCTAATTGCCTGGTTGTCCCTTTCATTCTTTCATAGGGTGTCCTTTAACCCCCATGCTTTTGGAGGTTTTCCAGACTTTTTTCTGTGGTTGATTTCAAGCTTCATAGCATTGTGTTCTGAAAGTTTGCAAGGTATGATCTCAATTCTTGTATACTTATGAAGGGCTTTGTTTGTGACCCAGTATGTGATCTATCTTGCAGAATGTTTCATGTGCACTGTAGAAGAAAGTGCATTCTGTTGCTTTGGCATGCAGAGTTCTAAATATATCTGTCAAGTCCATCTAATTCAATTTATCATTCATGGGCCTCGTTTCTTTATTGATCCTGTGTCTAGATGATCTATCCATTGTTGTAAGTGGAGTATTAAAGCCCCCTGTAATTACCACATTCTTATAAATATGGTTTGTTTGTGATTAATTGTTTTATGTATTTGGGGGTTCCTGTATTTGGCACATAGTCATTTATAATTGTTCTCTCTTCCTGATGGATAGAGCCTGTAATTACTATATAATCCCCTTCTTCATCTCTTGTTACAGCTTTTAATTTAAAGTCTAGTTTGTCTGATATAAGTATGGCTACTCCAGCTTTCTTTTGACTTCCAGTAGCATGATAGCTAGTTCTCCATCCCCTCACTCTCAATCTGAAGGTGTCCTCAGGTCTAAAATGAGTCTCTTGTAGACAGCAAATAGATGGGTCTTGTTTTTTTGTTTTTTTGTTTTTTCCATTCTGATACCTGTGTCTTTTGGTTGGAGCATTTAGTGCATTTATATTTGGTGTTATTATAGAAAGATATGGGTTTAGAGTCATTGTGATTTCTGTAGGTTTCATGCTTGTAGTGTTTTCTCTGGTACTTTGTGGTCCTTGCAACATTTCACTCATGGAATCCCCTTAGGATTTCTTGTAGGGCCGGTTTAGTGGTGATGAATTCCGTCAGTTTTTGTTTGAGAAGTCCTTTTTCTCTTCTTCTATTCTGGATGACAGACTTGGTAGATGAAGGATTCTTGACTGCATATTTTTTCTGTTCATCACATTGAAGATTTCTTGCCATTCCTTTCTGGCCTGCCAAGTTTTAGTAGATAGGTCTGCCACAAGTCTTATGGGTCTCCTTTTATAAGTTAGATGATGTTTATCCCTAGCTGCTTCAGAATTTTCTCTTTATCCTTGTATTTTGCCAGTTTTACTATGATATGTCGTGCAGAAGATCAATTCAAGTTAAGTCTGAAGGGAGTTCTCTGTTCCTCTTGGATTTCACTGCCTTTTTACTTCCCCAGATCAGGGAAGTTCTCAGCTATGATTTGTTCAAGTACACCTTCAGCCCCTTTCTCTCTTCTTCTTCTTCTTCTTCTTCTTCTTCTGGAATTACTATGATAAGGATATCATTACATTTGATTGTGTCACTTAGTTCTCTAATTCTTCCCCCATACTACTGGATTTTTTTTTTTATCTCTCTTTTTCTCAGCTTCCTCTTTTTCCATAATTTTACCTTCTAATTCACCTATTCTCTGCCTCTTCAATCCGAGCTGTGATGGCCTCCATTTTTTTTTTACACCTCATTTATAGCATTTATAACTCCTCATGACTATTTCTTTGTTTCTGGATCTCTGTAGCAATAGATTCTCTGCTGTCCTCTATGGTTTTTTCAAGCCTAGCAATTAATTTTATGACTATTACTCTAAATTCTTGTTACATTATATTGCTTAAATCATTTTTGATAAATTCGTTAGCTGTTGCTACTTCCTGGAGTTTCTTTTGAAGATAATTCTTCCATTTCATCATTTTGTGTAGTGCTTCCAGTGGCGCCAAACTGCAGGGCACTTTCCCAAACTGCAGTGGCACCAAACTGCAAACTACTCCACTTTCTGGAGTAACTTGTGTTGGTGGGCTGGGCCACAGTCAGATCTGATGTCTGTCCCCAGCCCACCACTGGGGCCACAGTCAGACTGGTGTTTACCTTATCTTCCCCTCTCCCAGGGGCAGGACTCACTGTGGAGTGGTGTGGCCCCTGTCCAGGCTACTTGAACACTGCCAGGCTTGTGGTGCTTTTTTGATGGGATGTGGCATTTTAGCTGGGGTGGATTTTCAAGGTGCACAGATGCACGAGGGGCAGGCTCAGCTTGCTTTGCTGTGGGTGGTCCCTTGCAGGAGGGTCCCTGCATTATCAGGAAGGAGGCAGACTCGTCAGAGGGATGGATCCACAGGTATAAGCAAGTTCGTTGATGGGAACTTGTTCCCTTTGGAATATTGGCTGTGGGATGAGAGAGGGAGATGGTGCTTGCTTTTTTCCCCTGCCGAGGGTCTCAACAACTCTCTTTCCTGGTGTCCTTTCACCTTCCCTGCTCTCCAAGAGCATACCTGTTGATTTATAACATTCCAGATGTTAAGTCCCCCTGGCTGTAAGAACTTACGGAGTCTGGTCCTTCTGCCTTTGTTAGCCAGACTTCGTGGACTGCCCCTCCTCCCCTCTGGCTCCCTCCCACCAGTCCGTGTAGCAGGCACTGCCTCTCAGCCCTTCCTACCCTCTTCTGTGGGCCTCTTGTCTATGCTTGGCTCCAGAGAGTCCATTCTGCTGGGTGTTTTTCTGAGTTATTTAGTCAGATGTGGGTGGAATCTAAGCAATCAGCAGGACGAGGTGAGCCCAGTGTCCTTGTACACAGCCATCTTCCCCTCTGAATATTTAGTCCTTTATTAAAGTCTATTTTGTTTAAGAGAGAATGTAGTGTTGGGCATGCACAAGAAAAGAAAAAAAAAACAGTTCAGAGCATGGATTGGGGAGCTAGAGGTACTGAGATCAAGGTTTTTTTCTAACAGAATGTGGAGCTCAAACCAGGGTTTTAGAAATGTACAACTTTCTCTGGAGTGGAGCTGTGACAGGCGCTTCTGGGAAAAAGGAGGACACCGGACCTGGAGTGTATAGGATGATGTAGGCTCTTTCTGGGTCGCACTAAGAGAAAACTTTCCTCTTGGAGTACATTTAGAAGAAGGTATATTATCTCTCCAAGGACAAAAATCCCTACAGACACCACCAATAGGCCTTTCATCAGCAAGGGACAGAAGCATATGCAGAGGGCAGATAACTTGGTTGCTGATTTTCATGGTGCTACACCATAGATTCCACACACTGCATAAGCTTGGGACTGTTTGTCCCCAGAGATAGCATGGAGAGGCTCTAATCCAGAGGAAGGGGGAGAGTCTGTGTAGTGGTGAGTCCTTTAAGGTTTTGTGTTTTGTATCCCAGATTCATCCTAAAGATAAAAGGCAGGAGAGCTGTGGTGCAGGGAACATTGACACCTCTAACTATTCTGTGAGGGCTTCCTGAAAAACAGGGATGTGAGATCCCCTGTCTTGGGATGAGACTGTGGGATGGCTCCATTTTCCCCAACAACAATAGGGTTGGACTTCAGAGAGCAACACCTGAGCCCCATGGGAGACAGAACCCACTTACATCAAACCCCATCCTCAGTGACTGGCAATTGCTTATATACCAGGTCAAAATTGACTCTGAGCCAGTGCAGTGAGACTTTATTTCAGAAGGCAAGAACAAGCAGCACCCTGCATGCACCAAGTGTATTGAAAATAGATTGCTTTAAAGCTTCACTTGAAAATCTAGTGGAAATAAGACCAGATTTTTTTTTCCTTTTTAATCTTCTTTTTTTCCCTTTGCTATCAGGTTTATAGTTTTTTGTTTGTTCATTTTTTTTTTATTTTCTTTTCTCTCTTCTTGTTTTTGAATCAGGCTTCTTTTTCTCTCCTTTTTTCCCTTTCTTTTGTCTTCTTTTTCTTTCTCTCTGTTTGGAATAAAGCTTTTAGTGTTTGATTGTCTGCTTGTTTTTTTCTCATTCATTTCCTTTCCTATTTTTTAAAGCAGGTATACCCCCCCCTTTTCTTCTTTTCTTTTTTCTTTTTTTTTTTTTGAGGCTTATTTTAACAAAGAAATAAAAGCATATCTACTTCCAGGTCCAAATCCTCCTCACTGCAAGCCACAAGGAGCTTAGCAAGGACTGAGCAGTGGGAAAGAGCAACTAAAAAACAACAGCACAGTGCACACAGCATACACCAGAAGCACTTCATGAAGTGCCAGGTCCTGGACAGGGAATGACCTTTTTAAAGATAGTATAGCCCTCAGGTTCAGGATACAGAAATAGCTTTCAAATATGCAAAAGACAGAAACTTGGCCAAAATGACAAGATGGAAAAATTCTTCCCAAAAGAAATATCAAAAAGAAATCATAGCCAAGGACTTGCTCAAAACAAAAATAAACAATATTTCTAAACAGAAATTTTGAACAGTAGTCATAAAACTGCTAAGTAGGTTAGATAAAAGCATAGAAGGCACCAGAGAAACCATTGCTGCAGAGATCAAAGATCTAAAAGCTATTCAGGTTGAAATAAAAATGACTATAATTGAGATGGAAAACTGGATTTAGTCATAATAGGTTGAGGGAGAAGAGAAAATAGGTGATATAGAAGATAAAAGTATAGAAACAATGAATCTGAAAAGAAGAGGGAAAGAAAACTTAGATCACAAAGGCAGACTTATAGAACTCAGCAACTCATAAAGTGAAATAATATAAATGTCTTAAGAGTTCCAGAAGAAAAGTGGAAAAAGAAGGTAGGCAATTTGAGCAAATTGCAGCCAAGAGTTTCCCAATCTGGGGAAGGAAACAACCATTCAAGTCCAAGAGGCACAGAGAACTCCCAACAAAATCAACCAAATCATGTCAACATCACACATATTATAATGAAACTTGCAAAATACAAAGATAAAGAGAGAATTCTGAAATCTGTTAGGAATAAAAGATCCTTAACCTACAAGGGTTAATACATAAGGTTAGCAGTGGACCTACCCACTGAAACTTGGGAAACCATAAGGTAATGGCAGGATATATTCAACGTACTGGATGTGAAAAATATGCAGCCATGTCATTCATAATAGAAGGAAAGATAAAATGTTTCCCAGAGAAATAAAAAATAAAGGAGTTCGTGACCAACAAACCATCCCCACAAGAAATTTTAAGGTCATGACCAACAAACCATCCCCACTACTCTTGTAGTGGAGGGGGAATAAAAGACCAAAGTAACAAAGACTAGAAAGGAGCAGAGAACATCACCAGAAACACCAACTCTACAGGTAAAAAATGGCACTAAAGTCATATCTTTCAGTAGTCACTGTGAATGTAAATGGACTAAATGCTCCAAACAAAAGATGAAGGGTATCAAAATGGATAAGAAAAAAGACCCCATCATGTGATACCTGCAAGACACTCATTTAGACATAAAGACATCTCCAGATGCTAATCATCTATCTTGCTAATTGTCATCAAAAGAAAGCTGGGGTATCCATGCTTATACCAGACAAACTAGATTTTAAAACAAAGAGTATAACAAGAGATGAAGAAATGTATTATATCATAATTAAGGGGTCTACCCATCAAAAAGATCTAACAATTGTAAATATTTATACCCCTCAACTTGAAAGAACCCAAATATATAAATCAATTAATCACAAACATAAACTCATTTATAATAGTACCATAGTAGTAGGGCACTGTAACACCCCACTTATAGCAATAGACAGATTACCTAAACAGAAAATCAACAAGGAAACAATAATTTTGAATGACACATCGGACACATGGACTTAACAGATATATTCAGAACATTTATGCCTAAAACATCAGAATACACATTCTTCTCAAACGCACATGGAACGTTCTCCAGAATAGATCAAATAGTGGGTCACAAATCAGCCCTCAACAATTACAAAAAGATAAAAATCATACCATGCATGTTGTTGGATCACAGCACTATGAAACTTGAGGTTAACCCCAAGAAAAAAATTTGGAAAGCTCTCAATAACATACATGGAGGTTAAAGAACATCTTACTAAATAATGAGGGGCTACCAGCAAGGAAGCAAATGAAAAATGAAATCACCACAGTCCAGAACATTTGAGAGGCAACAAAGGCAGTCCTATGAGGAAATTATATTGCAATTTAGGCCTATCTAGAGAAACAAGAAAATTCACAAATACACAACCCAACCTTACATCAAAAGGAGCTAGAAAAGTAGCAGCAAATAAAACCACAAGCCAGCTGAAGAAGGGAAATAATAAAGATTAGAGTAGAAATAAATGATAAATAAACCAGCAAACAAAAATTCTGGTAGAACAGACCAACAAAACTAGGCGTTGCTTCTTTGAAAGTATAAACAAAAATGATAAAGTCCTAGTATTATCAAAAAGAAAAGTGAAAGGACCATGATAGATAAAATCATGAATGAAAGAGGAGAGATCACAGCCAAAAGTAGAAAAGCAAAAAAGTATAAGAGAATACTATAAAAAAAAGGTATACAATCTGGAAAAAACTGGACAATCTGAGAGAAATGGACAAATTTTGAGAAACTCACAAACTACCAAAACTGAAACAGGAAGAAGTAGAAAATTTGCACAGACTCATAACCAGCAAGGACATTGAATCAGTCATCAAAAATCTCCCAACAAACAAGAGTTCTTGTCAGATGGCTTCCCAGGGGAATTCTACTAGACATTTAAAGAAGAGTTAATACCTGTTCTTCTCAAACTCTTCCAAAAAATAGAAGTAGAAGAAAAAGTTTCAATACCCTTCTATGAAGCCATCATTACCTTGATTTCAAAACCAGAGACCTCACTAAAAAAGAGAATTACAGGCCAGTAATCCTAATGAACATGGATGCAAAATTCTCAGCAAGATACTAGCAGAGCGAATTCAGCAATACATCAAAAAAGTATTCACCATGAGTAAGTGAGATTTACTCCTGGGCTGCAGGGCTGGTTCAATATTCACAAATCAGTCAACATGAGACACCACGTTAATAAAAGAGAGGATAAAAACTGTATGATTCAGTGAATAGATGCAGAAAGCATTTGACAAAATACAGCATCCATTCTTGATAAAAACCCTCAAGAAAGTAGAGGTGTAAGGAATGCATGTCAATATCATAAAGACCATATATGATAGACCCACAGATAATATCATCTTCAGTGGGGAGAAACTGAGAGATCTTTCCCTGTAGTAAGGAGAAAGACAAGGATGTCCACTTTTATCATTACTATCTAACATAGTACTAGAACTCCTAGTCTCAGTAATCAGAGAACCAAAAGAAATAAAGGGCATACAAATTGGCAAGAAAGAATTCAGACTTTTACTATTTCCAAATGACATGATAATCTATGTAGAAAACCTTAAATATTACACCAAAAATCGCTAGAACCAATACACGTATTCAACAAAGTTGCAGGGTATAAAATCAACGTGCTGAAATCTGTTGCATTTCTATACACCAATAACAAAGCAGCAATAAAAGAAATCAAGGGAGAAAACATGGTGGCGTAGGAGCATGCTCGGCTTACTGCGTCCTGCTGGTCACTTACATTCCACCTACACCTGCCTAAATAACCCAAAAATGGCCAGAAGACTAGCAGAATGGAGTCTCCAGAGCCAAGCGCAGATGAGAGGCACATGGAAGAGGGTAGGAAGGGCAGCGAGGCAGTGTGTGCTACAGGGACTGGCTCGAGGGAGTCGGGGCAGAGGGGCGGCCCGCTGGCCAAGAAGAGACCCCGAGTCTGGCTGGCAAAGCAGAGGGGCTGGATGGAGTAAGTTCAGACAGAGAGCAGGACTTAACAGCTGGAAGGTTATAAGTCAACAGCTCTGCTCGGAGAGCGGGAAGGCTGGAGGACAATGGGAGGGAGAGTTGCTGAGCCCAGGGACAACAGAGCTCAGTTTAGCGGGGAACAAAGGCGCTCACCAGTGCCATCTCCCTCACCCATCCCCCAGCCAAAATCCCAAAGGGAACCAGTTCCTGCAAGAGAACTTGCTTGCAACACACAAACCCCCAACGCTGTGCTTCTGCAGATCCATCCCTCCGGCAGGTCTGACTCCCTCCAGCTTCCACAGAGCCCCTCCTGAAGCAGATCACGGAAGGAGAAGTGATTTAGGCCTGCCCGCCCCCTTGCACCTTGCCTATCCACCCCAGCTAATACGCCAGATCCCCAGCACTACAAGCCTGGCAGTGTGCAAGTAGCCCAGATGGGCCACACCACCCCACAGTGAATCCTGCCCCTAGGAGAGGGGAAGAGAAAGTACACACCAGTCTGACTGTGGCCCCAGCGGTGGGTTGGGGGCAGACATCAGGTATGACTACAGCCCCGCCCACCAATGCAAGTTATTCAAGACAGCACAGGGAAAGTGCCGAGCAAGTCCGCACCACTCCAGAGACTATTCAAAATGACCAAATGGAAGAAATCCCCACAAAAGAATCTGCAGGAAATAACAACAGCTAATGAACTGATCAAAAATGATTTAAACAATATAACAGAAAGTGAATTTAGAATGATAGTCATAAAATTAATCACTGGGCTTGAAAACAGTATAGAGGACAGCAGAGAATCTATTGCTACAGAGATCAAGGGACTAAGGAACAGTCAGGAGGGGCTAAAAAATGCTATCAATGAGCTGCAAAATAAAATGGAAACGACCACGGCTCAGATTGAAGAGGCAGAGGAGAGAATAGGTGAACTAGAAGATAAAATTATGGAAAAAGAGGAAGCTGAGAAAAAGAGAGATTAAAAAATCCAGGAGTATGAGGGGAGAATTAGAGAACTAAGTGATGTGATAAAATGCAATAATATACACATAATTGGTATTCCAGAGGAGGAAGAGAGAGGGAAAGGTGCTGAAGGTGTAGTTGAAGAAATAAGAGCTGAGAACTTCCCTGATCTGGGGAAGGAAAAAGGCATTGAAATCCAAGAGGCACAGAGGACTCCCTTCAGACGTAACTTGAATCGATCTTCTGCACGACATATCATAGTGAAACTGGCAAAATACAAGGATAAAGAGAAAATTCTGAAAGCAGCTAGAGATAAACGTGCCCTAACATATAAAGGGAGACCGATAAGACTCGTGACGGCTCTCTCTACTGAAACTTGGCAGGCCAGAAAGGAATGGCAGGAGATCTTCAATGTGATGAACAGAAAAAATATGCAGCCAAGAATCCTTTATCCAGCAAGTCTGTCATTTAGAATAGAAGGAGAGATAAAGGTCTTCCCAAACAAACAAAAAATGAAGGAATTCGTCACCACTAAACCAGCCCTATAAGAGATCCTAAGGGGGATCCTGTGAGAAAAGTACCAGAGACATCGCTACAAGCATGAAACCTACGGACATCACAATCACTCTAAACCGTTATCTTTCTATGATAACACTGAATGTAAATGGACTCAATGCACCAACCAAGAGACATAGGGTATCAGAATGGATAAAAAAAACAAGACTCATCTATTTGCTATCTACAAGAGACTCATTTTAGACCTGAGGACACCTTCAGATTGAGAGTGAGGGGATGGAGAACTATTTATCATGCTACTGGAAGCCAAAAGAAAGCTGGAGTAGCCATACTTATATCAAACTAGACTTTAAATTAAAGGCTTTAACAAGAGATGAAGAAGGGCATTATATAATAATTACAGGGTCTGTCCATCAGGAAGAGCGAACAATTATAAATGTCTATGCACCGAATACAGAAGCCCCCAATATATAAAACAATTACTCATAAACATAAGCAACCTTATCGATAAGAATGTGGTAATTGCAGGGGACTTTAACACCCCACTTACAGAAATGGATAGATCATCTAGACACACAGTCAATAAAGAAACAAGGGTCCTGAATGATACATTGGATCAGATAGACTTGACAGATACATTTAGAACTCTGCGTCCCAAAGCAACAGAATATACTTTCTTCTCGAGTGCACATGGAACATTCTCCAAGATAGATCACATACTGGGTCACAAAACAGCCTTTCATAAATATACAAGAATTGAAATCATACCATGCATACTTTCAGACCACAATGCTATGAAGCTTGAAATCAACCACAGGAAAAAGTCTGGAAAACCTCCCAAAGCATGGAGGTTAAAGAACACCCTACTAAAGAATGAGTGGGTCAACCAGGCAATTAGAGAAGAAATTAGGAAAATATATGGAAACAAACGAAAATGAAAATACAACAATCCAAACGCTTTGGGATGCAACGAAGGCAGTCCTGGAGGAAAATACATTGAAATCCAGGCCTATCTCCATAAACACGAAAAATCCTAAATAAGAAATCTAACAGCACACGTAAAGGAAATAGAAGCAGAACAGCAAAGACAGCCTAAACCCAGCAGAAGAGGAGAAATAAGAAAGATCAGAGCAGAAATAAACAATATAGATCTAAAAAAACTGTAGAGCAGATCAACAAAACCAAGAGTTGGTTTTTTGAATAAATAAACAAAATTGACAAACCTCTATCCAGGCTTCTCAAAAAGAAAAGGAAGGGGCGCCTGGGTGGCGCAGTCGGTTAAGTGTCCGACTTCAGCCAGGTCACGATCTCGTGGTCTGTGAGTTCGAGCCCCGTGTTAGGCTCTGGGCTGATGGCTCAGAGCCTGGAGCCTGTTTCCGATTCTGTGTCTCCCTCTCTCTCTGCCCCTCCCCCGTTCATGCTCTGTCTCTCTCTGTCCCAAAAATAAATAAACGTTGAAAAAAAAATTAAAAAAAAAAAGAAAAGGAAGATGACCCAAATAGATAAAATCATGAATGAAAATGAAATTATTACAACCCATCACTCAGAGATATAAGCAATTATCAGGGAATAGTATGAAAAATTATATGCCAACAAACTGGACAACCTGGAAGAAATGGACCAATTCCTAAACACCCACACACTTCCAAAACTCAATCAGGAGGAAATAGAACGCTTGAACAGACCCATAACCAGGGAAGAAATTGAATCAGTTATCAAAAATCTCCCAACAAATAAGAGTCCAGCACCAGATGGCTTCCCAGGGGGTTCCACCAGATGTCTAAAGCAGAGATAATACTTATCCTTCTAAAGCTATTCCAAAAAATAGAAAGGGAAGGAAAACTTCCAGATTCATTCTATGAAGCCAGTATTACTTCGATTCCTAAACCAGACAGAGACCCAGTAACAAAAGAGAACTACTGGCCAATATCCCTGATGAATATGGATGTAGAAGTTCTACATAAGATACTAGCAAATCGAATTCAACAGTATATAAAAAGAATTATTCACCATGATCAAGTGGGATTCATTCCTGAGATGCAGGACTGGTTCAACATTTGCAAATCAATCAACGTGATACATCACATTAATAAAAGAAAAGATAAGAACATATGATCCTGTCAAACGATGCAGAAAAGGCCTTTGACAAAATCCAGCACCCTTTCTTAATAAAAACCCTTGAGAAAGTCGGGATAGAAGGAACATACTTAAAGATCATAAAAGCCATTTATGAAAA
>NW_024412443.1:2636507-2661677 GCF_014898765.1 Herpailurus yagouaroundi
TTGTGCCAATACCATGCTGTCTTGATGATGACAGCTTTGTAGTAGAGACTAAAGTCTGGGATTGTGATGCCTCCTGCTTTGGTCTTCTTCTTCAAAATTACTTTGGCTATTCGGGGCCTTTTGTGGTTCCATATGAATTTTAGGATTGCTTGTTCTAGTTTGGAGAAGAATGCTGGTGCAATTTTGATTGGGATTGCATTGAATGTGTAGATAGCTAAGTGAAATAAGCCATACAGAGAAAGACAGATAACATATGGTTTCACTCTTATGTGGATCCTGAGAAACTTAACAGGAACCCATGGGGGAGGGGAAGAAAAAAAAAAAGAGGTTAGAGTGGGAGAGAGCCAAAGCATAAGAGACTGTTGAGAACTGAGAACAAACTAAGGGTTGATGGGGGGTGGGAGGGAGGAGAGGGTGGGTGATGGGTATTGAGGAGGGCACCTTTTGGGATGAGCAGTGGGTGTTGTATCAAAACCAATTTGACAATAAATTTCATATATTAAAAAAAAACCTACACCAAAATTAAACTTAAAAAAAAATAAAAAATTTCTACAATCAAAAAAAAAAAATAAACTGTGCTTTGTTACCTGTGGGGAAAAAAATTTAAAAAAAATAAAAGTTTTGTACTACAAAACAAAACAAAAATAGCAAAAGGATAAATACTTCACTGGGAAAAATATTCACTGCTTATGTGGTGACATAGGGGAATAAATTCATACAACAAAAGTAAGAAGAAGAAGAAGAAGAAGAAGAAGAAGAAGAAGAAGAAGAAGAAGAAAGAAAGAAAGAAAAGGAAAAAGAAAGAAAGAAAGAAAGAAAGAAAGAAAGAAAGAAAGAAAAAAAGAAGAAAGAAAGAAAGGAGAGAAGAGAAGAGAAAAGAAGTTAATGAAGAAATACAAATAGTCCTAAAACATTTTAGAAGGTGTTAAGACTCACTCTTGGTTAGGGTGCCTGGGTGGCTCAGCCTCATAGGCGTCCAACTTCAGCTCAGGTCATGATTTCATGGTTTGTGGGTTTGAGCCCTGCATTGGGTTCTGTGGTGGTAGTGCAGAGCCTGCTTCCGATTTTCTATCTCTCTTTCTGTCTCTCTCTACCTCTCCCCCCACCCTGTCTCTCTTCCTCTCTATCAAAAATAAATAGACATTAAAAACCTCACTCTTTATCAAATGATAATAGTAAGACTGGCAAGCAAAGACTGAAATGGTCTACAGAATCCAGTGTTAGTAAAATTGTGAGATTACATGCCTTTATTAAATTGGTAAAAGTATAAATTTATCATTTCTGAAGGATAATTTAAAGATGTCCAGGGGCGCCTGGGTGGCGCAGTCGGTTAAGCGTCCGACTTCAGCCAGGTCACAATCTCGCGGTCCGGGAGTTCAAGCCCCGCGTCGGGCTCTGGGCTGATGGCTCAGAGCCTGGAGCCTGTTTCCGATTCTGTGTCTCCCTCTCTCTCTGCCCCTCCCCCGTTCATGCTCTGTCTCTCTCTGTCCCAAAAATAAATAAACGTTGAAAAAAAAATTAAAAAACATAATAAAGATGTCCATAAAATATAAACATATGAACATCATTTGCTTCAGTATTCTAAGATTCATCATCTAGAACTAGTAGTCAAATTTTCAGGGATTTTGATACATATGGATTAAATGTAGTTTCATTTGTAATGGTGGAGATGGGAAAATGCCCTTGGTAATGATGTTTTCAGTATGCACGTGCACAACATATATTGATATGAAAATATATCTGTGATATTGTCAGTGACCAAAATTGCCAGGAAGGCTTGAGCCTGCTCTTCTCTGGTTAGGTTTCTCAACTTTTGGTTTCTTCTCTTGGAACGAGGAGCTTGCCATATTGAGTGTTCTCATAGTTTTTAACCTTCAAATTTTTGGTACTATATGGCTTCTGACACTTCATCCATTGCTCTGTCCCAAGCTGGAAGAAAAATTGGTGTGTACTGAAATTGAGGAAATAACCTTAGTCTGGATGCCCCCAAGGCAGAGGCCATGCCCAATGCAATTGGGCTATGATGTCTAAGAACAGAGAAGCAGGGCAAGGGCAAAGATGGATTTGGCCATGACCAAGCCGTGACTGGTGCTCAGTCCTGTGGGGGACAGAGAGCTGCATGAAATTGTGGTATTGTGATGTTGAAATATATACATTAGTCTTGGTCTATGGTCCACGTTTCCTGGCATGTAATTCCCCAAACCCTTGTAATTTCCTCAGTGATTAGAGCAATAATCTTTCATTATAATATTGTTTTTCCCCCTCAATTCCTGAAGTAGCTTTACAGCAATAAAGGTTAAATGGCTGTCATTTGTTATTTATTAAAAAAATCCTTTCAATCACACTTGAGCTCATGATAATGAAGTGACTTTTGGAAAATCTCTTGATAAACACCAGATCAGGGTTGTTTCCAGGGGACTCACTCATGTGATTAGAAAATTGGAACTTTCAGCCCCCACAACTTCCCCAACATCTGGGGTGGAGAGAGTGGCTAGAAGTTGAATCAATCACTAATGGCCAATAGTTTCATCAATAAAGCCTAGGTAAAGAAGACTCCATAAGAACTCAAAAGTAAGGGGCTTGGGGAGCTTTTGGGTTGGTGAACAAGAACCATCCGTGTGCTGTTAGGGTGATGCACTCCAACTTCCATGTGTACAAAAACTGTGCTTGGGACCCTTCCAGACCTCCCCCCATGTATCACTTAATCTGGCTCTTTATTTGTATCCCTTAATATCCTTTGAAATATATCAGTAATCTATTAAGAAACTGTTCTGAGTTCTCTCAGCCACTCTAGTAATCAAACCTTAGAAGGGAGATGTGGGAGCCTCTGATTTATAGCTGGTTGCTCAGAAGCACAGGTGACCAATTGAATTTGCATTTGGCCTCTAAAGTGAGGGTAGGCTTGTGGGACTGAGTCCTTAACCTGGGGGTCTGATGCTATCTCTAGGTAGATATTATACAAATTGAATTAAATTGTAACACCCAGCTGGTGTCAGAGAATTGGCTGGTGTGAGAAAAACACCCACACAAAATACATTTATCAATTCCCTGAGGGATGAAGGGGAATCACATCTCAATCACCTCTTGTTCTTGTGGTCAGTGTGTCTTCATTTCAAGGCTGTGCAAGCTAACTTCAGCATGATCTTCACAGCAAACAGTATGCAAGGAGACCCAGACAGGAAGTGGGGTGATCCTGGACCTCTCGGCTTCTTTGAGAAGCTATCAAAGATTGTGCAAATGGTTGCAGCAAGAGGGGCAGGAGCGACAAGAGTTACGATGGAATCTAGAAGGTCTGATGTATTGGGCAGAAAAGGGGTTCAATACACAAAGTAGGTGGCTGGCTTTCCAATATAGCATGTAAACATCTTTTCTACTGTTACTGTGACTATAGGACATATACTCAAATAAGATAGGCATTCACTCTTCCTAAATAGGGAGACCTTTCCTCACTTCTCCTCAGGCAGGCTGCACTGACTCAGAATAGCTCTGTTGGAGGCTTCCCCAAGTTCTACGGACATGGGGCCAGAAAGTGTGTGAAATACTTGGTGCTAATTTCAGTTATTTTGGACATCAATCTGAGGCACAATCACACTTTGAGTATATCTTCTTGAATTCCAGACAGGATGTCTTAATTTCATGTTAAGCATTTAGGTAACATTTGGGATAGTAAATGACCCATCAGCCCAGGCACTTAAGGAAAGTAGAGGAAAATATGAGTAATGTTTATTATTATCCTCTGTACAAGACAGGGCTTGAGAGAAGAGCAGAACAGAGCCCAGTGCTGTGCTTCATAGTTTTGGGACGACCTCTGTGCTCGGCTTTCTCTGAATAAATTGATGAGAATCTGCACTGCTGTCCTAAGTTAGACCTAGACTTGAGGTCAGGAAGATACTGCAAGTTTGGGGAAATGGGGAGACCAGAGAGTCCTCCTTCCCCTTCCTTGCTGCTATATTATGAATCTGTAAAACGTTATCTACTGAGCTTGATCACAACCACAAGCAGGCAAAGGAAAATAACTGCCTTTAAACTTTGGAGGATTTTCATTCATCTTTCCGAGTAGTCAGGGAAAGTTAATATTCAGATTAAAGTTTTTTTCTTCAGATATTGAAAATTTTTAAATAATACTTTAAAAATTATTTTCCTTCATTTTTTCTTTTTCATTTTTTGGTACTAAATAAAATTTAAAAATGTTAATGCACTCCATTGCTCCCTTCGCGACTCATGGACTAACATTATCATGTGTCTCTGCCCTTTCTTGCTTCTCTTCCCCTACCTAAAAGCCCATAAAAGTTGTACAATATTTAGCCATTAACAAAGAAAGAAAAAGCATGTACCATTTTTACAGCTGTAACATCTTATACCAGCAGCAGAGTGAAAAGAACAAGATTGTAGGACAGTCCCTATGAATGTCCTAAAATATGATAGTAAAAGGAAGTTTTCCCAATGGTCAGACTAAAGATAGTTCGACTAAATGGATAGAGAAAATGTGTGAAATGGACTCATTATGAATAACAAAAGACGTACCTCTCATCCAAATCACTCAAGAAATTCCAATGGTCCTAGAAGCTTTGTGCCACCAGGGACAAAGACCAAATTCCTATATATTTCTTATTGTATGGTTAGGGGTTATAGACAAAATGGTAAGCATGTCTATGGATAGATAGATCTAGAGTTAAATCTCAGCATAAAATCTTAGTAGTGTTGTAATTGCCTAACCTTTATGAAATTCATAACATTTAACTTGTGGATTTGTTACAAATATTAGGAAAAAATGTAAAACACTTCACACAGATTAGTCATCTCCAAAGGCAATTACTAAAAGCAATTAAAAAAATAACAATGAATATATATAACTATACAAGCAATTAACAATATGACAATTAGCATATATATTACATATATATAACAACATAAACAACTAACAAAACAATAGGATTATTAACAAAAAATTAAAACAGAAAATACTTTCTCTTAGCCTGAAAATGATGTATGAGCACATTCATATCAGATTGTCACCTACCTTGGACTCAAGAAATATTGGAATAGAAGCTACATCCCAAATATCCTGTCTCCCCAATCAATTTTGTTATCTTTAATTTTTTTCTTACTTCTCACAAGTTACTCACATCTCTAATATGCCCCAATGATCCTGCAAAGCCACAGCAATTCTCTGATGCAATGTGCCTGAGAGCCTTCTTCACATCTTTGTTCCTGAGTGTGTAAATCAGGGGGTTCAGCATCGGGGTGACAACAGTATAGAAGAGGGCTATGAACTTACCCTTTTCATGAGAGTTACTCTTGGCTGGCTGGAGATACATAAAGATGATGCTCCCATAAAATAGAGTCACAACTGCCACATGGGAAGAGCAGGTGTTGAAGGCCTTTCTCCGTCCTTCTGCTGACCTGATCTTCATTACAGCCCAGGCAATGTGGCCATATGAAACCAGGATGAGACCCAGAGGCAACACAACGAAGATAAAGCTGGCCACATACATCTCCACCTCATTGAGGCTGGTATCCACACAAGCCAGTTGCATAATGAGGGGCATCTCACAGAAGAAGTGGTCAATGCGATTGTTTCCACACAGTGGCAGAAGCATAGTGAGTGTGGAGCCCACTATGCTTGTAGTCAGACCCCCAAGCCAGGAAGCAAAGGCCAAGCTGAGACAAAGCTGTGGATGCATGATGACAGTATAATGTAGTGGCCTACAAATGGCGGCATAGCGATCATAGGACATGACTGCCAGGAGGACACATTCAGTGGCCCCCAGCCAGTGAGAGATGTAGAACTGGACCATACACCCTACAGAGCTTATGGTTTTCTGTGGTCCCCAGAGGTTGACCAGGAGTTGTGGGACAATGCTTGTGGTAAAGCTAATGTCCAGGAAGGAGAGATTGGCAAGGAAGAAATACATAGGAGTGTGGAGGTGCACATCCATGCAGGAAACCAGAATGATGATGCCATTGTCCAAGATAGACACCACATAAAACCCTAAGGCAATGATGAAGAGGATAGGTTCCAGTGAGGGTCGTGCAGAGAAGCCCAGGAGTACAAAGACTTCTGGAGAACTTGCATTGGCTATTCCCATCATCACATGCAGCCAGAAGTAAGACTAAAAGACCACCTGCAGTGAGTGGGGGGCACAGGATATGAGGTATAAAATGATTCTGTCAGCTAGCAAACTTTAGGCATAATTTTATATCCATTGTTCTTGAAACCATATACTCAACTGCTCTGTGGATGATGTTACATCATCTTCCTGAAGGCTAGTTTGGAAAGACATGAAAATATGCATAACCTAGGGGAAAATGGACATTGATACAAAAATCTTTACCCTGATTATTTTATTGAAATATTGCTTACAGTAGCAACATCTGGAGTCAACCTGTGTTTAGTGATCAGGTTTTTCTTGAGTACCAGATGGTATTTCATGTGATGAAACACTGCAGAGGCATTAAAATTGTTCCCTTGCCATTCCCTCTCTCAGTTAATGGCCAAATAAAATCCATCGTGACATTTCTCTTTTTCCTAAATCCCACAATTAACAAATTTTTGCTTTATCATAAAATTCAGGTTCTCATCATTTCTTGTAGCCTTACTGCTACACCCCTGGACTATGCTGCCATCATTTATCACCTGAATTATTGATCTAGTATCTAAACTTGCCTCCCTGCTCTTCTCATTAGTTCCCTTCAGGGCATTCTGAACACAGAGGCCAGAAGATTATGTTAAGATACAATGTGATCATATGTCTCCACTGCTTAACACCCTCATTTTTTTTGAGTAAGGCTTGCAGTGTCTTTCTCCCAAGACATCCATCCACAGACTTGCTTTCTCACCCTCTTCAGGTTGTTTTTCAAAAGTCATCTTCCATTGAGGTAAATGTGTTATATTTTTTAAGTTTTTATTTAAATTCCAATCAGTTAACCTATAGTGTAATATTAGTTTCAAGTGTACAAGATAGTGATTCAGCCCTTCCATACAATGAAGCAAAGGTGTAATTTAATACTGAAAACCCTCCCAGCTCCCTTCTTTTCCTTTATTGCTTTATTTTTATTTGTATTACTTATCACCATAGAACAAATATGCTATTCTAATTTATTATGTTTGTACCTGTCTAACTCAGCTAGAGTATAAATTCCATGGACTCATGACTCTGTTTATTTTGCTTCTGGGTCCCCAGTGCCTAGCTCAGTGTGTGGCTTATGAAAATCCCTTAATCAATAGTAATTGAATGAAAAATTGTGAAACAGGTCATTAGAATATGTTTATGGTCATGATGGAGGAAGTACCAGAATGATATAAAGGCATAATTAAGGAATCTTCAGTGTAATCGCACAGCAGTGTTTTCAGGAAAGAACTACTGGCCCAGATTAGTCCCTCTTCTTACACAGGTGGAAGAGAATAAACCATGACTTAGCAGGGAGAATGTGGGAAGCCAGAAATCCACATAGAGAAAAATGGACAATTCCAGTCTGCTTCAGATGTCCATGAAAAGTTCTGAGGTCCGTCTTTAAAAAAAAGCATCAATATTTTTCTTCCTTGTCTTTTACAAGGAAGAATAAATTCATTATAACTACAATCCATCCAGGTGTGAAGAACAGACCAGCTATAAACTCAATTGTCATCTCTTTTAAAATCCCAAAGAGTTTTAAAACTCTAAACTCATCTCTAAAACTGGAGGTTAACCAAGAAAATAAACTTAAACACATATGTTCATTCACATATTTAAAAATACATACATAGTTTCCATCATGAATATATAAAAATGGGGTTCAGAGAGCTTCAGCCATTTGCAAAAATGTATGAACAGAAGCTGTACCAATGTGGAGGACACTCAGCCAACATTAGGAGACAATTATCTGATTGTTATATAGTAGATCAGTATAGAACTGATGCTCTGTAACAGCACCTGGAAGATGGATTTGGACCCCCTTAAAACTGGGGAAACATTGAGAGTTGTGAGAACATAGATGGCTTCATAATATGGATATGAAAGAGAAGTGAATGAGGACAGATGTGTGCAACCGAACCATGATACAATAGAGTGATTATCCCTTACAGAAGTCATCTTGGGTGAGCATGGGGACATGCAAAATAAAGGGCAAAACAGAAAACTACATTGTTGCCTGTGGATATTAGCTTACCCTCTGTGGGGATGGGGAAAGCACATGGACTCACATATGAAGAAAATGTATGAACATCACCAGAGATGGTGGCCATAAGGTCAGTCACGACATAACAGTTCAGTAAAATTTTTGAGGAAGTAGAGATCTTTATGGTGACCTTATCTATTTCTAGAACTTTTCAGTGATTTACCCAAAGTTCCATAGCTGCTCACTGCTAGTACTGCAGCTACACCAGAGACTTTCAGATTCTTAGTACAAAAATAGCATTCCAAGTAGAGGAGAAGGTTTGTTCATTCACAGAGATTCACCAAAACTGTCACAATAAATAATAATTCTTGAAAATGTGATCCCTGCCCAAAGTCTTTGACATTATGACAAAGAAAGGTAGCATAGAGACAGTTATGAAAATGTTTTGAGTTCAAGTTTTGAGTCAATTATGCAGTCACAAACTCTACTTCTGGATGTAGATAACCTGCTAAAATACCAAAGACCTCAAGAAGAGCAAGTCAGATTATTGAAATAGATCAGTGTTCATCAATCTTAACTGGAATTGACAGAAACTCTGTGACACCGGTTCACCTTAAATACCATAAACAAACAAACAAACAAACAAACAAACAAACAAATAAACAAAGCCAAGAATGTCACTTACTGATGGTGATCTAACAGCAGCATCTCCCTGTATGGAGATTGGAAATGTTGTATAATGGGGAGTATTTTACTTCAAAGATGGATAAAGTCCATAAATTCAGTGGATGTGGCATTAAAAAGTATGAAAATAGCCATGGGATTTGAGAAGCCCTAAAATATTGTAAATCTCCAACTTATTGATGGAAGACATGTTAGATTCTATTTAAATGCATGTCTAAAAACACATTCTTGAGTTTTAAAATCAGAATAGGTTGAAATTAGAAACACTTTTTTTTTCCCCTATGAAAACTGTTAGCAAAAGGAATGAGGATGGCTCACAGTGTTTCCAGAATGGGATATACATGCCAACCCTCAAAGGACCAAGTGTGTCATAAAACCTGTATAATCATGAGACATTCATTTTATCCTCTGGAGCATTGAGGAGGGAGACAGAGGGTGATGTATATGTCAGGGGAGTGAAACTGGAAGGAAAGAAACTTTGGGGATTTTTTTTCCCTACTGAATAATTACAATTTCATTGTAATCAAAATAATTGATTACTTTTATGAATAAAACATTATTTTGTTTTTATACTGCCAAACATTGTTTATAAGAACATAAGAATGAAGTCTCTTTACACAAAGATTTATCATGCAGTGAAGGAGAGAGTCTGAATATTTTCTTATTACAGTAATTTTAGTACATGCTGCTATAGATTTTTTAAAATTTAATTGTATAATCATTTGTGTATACCACAGCAGTGAGATAACATCTTTTCTTTAAAAATGAGATTCTTTTTTATTGTATTAAAATGCATACAACATATAAATTTACTGTCCTAACAATTTTTGAAGTATACAAATCAGTGAATGATGTGCATTCACAAAATAGTGCAACTATCACCAACATCTAGTTCCAGAACTTTTTTGTCACCCCAGATGTTACTGTTCATTTGCTTTCTCTCTCCAGGCTCTGGCAACCACTAAACTGCTTTCTGTCTTTAAGAATCTGCCTATTTTGAATATTCCACATAAATGAAATCAGCTATTTTATGGATTTTTGTGTTTGGATTCTTTCACTTAGCATAAGTTTTCAAGGTTTATCCACATTGTAGCATATATCAGTATTTCATTTGTTCTGATAGCTGAATGAATATTCCATTGTGTGACTTCACCATATTATATTTACCCATTCATCTGCTGATGAACATTGGATATATTTGTTGATGGATATTTTGGCTGTTTCTACTTTTGGCTATTGTGAATAGAGCTTCTGTGAACATTTCTCTACAAATTTTGTTTGAATGTCTTTTTTCAGTTATTTCAGGTGTGCAGCTAGGAGTGGAAACCCTGATTCATATGATAATTCTGTGTTTAACTTATTGGAGAACTGCCAAACTTTTTACAGTGACTGCACCATTTACATTCCTGCAAGTACTGCACTGTATGTTCCAATTTCTCCACATTTTTGCAAATACTTTTTATTTGCCACTTAAACATTTTTTTTGTAATAATCCTGTGGGTGTGAAATCAGATTCCATTGTGTTTTTTATTTCCATACCCTAAAGATTGATGATATTGTGCATCTATTTATGTACTTTTGGTGACTTTATCTTTTTTAGAACAGTTTTATTCAGATCCTTTGTCCACTTTTAACTGCATTACTTGTGTCTTTTTGTTGTTAATAGAAGAGTTATTTATATATTCTGCTTATATCAGATACATGATATGCAAATATTTTCTTCTGTGTTGCCACTTTTTTTCCCCACTCTTTTTTGTAGTGTGTTTTGATACTTTTTTTTTTCCTTATGAAGTCCAATTGTCTATTTTTTCTTTTGCTTCTTATGTTTAGGGTATCATATTTAGGAAACCATTGCCAAATCAAGTCATGAAGTGGTTCTTCTCTATTTTCTTCCAAGAGTTTTATAATTTTAGCTCTTATAATTAGGTCATTTATCCTTACTTACTTACTTACTTATTTATTATTCATGTTTAAATATGGCATAAGATAGGGATTCAACTTCATTATTTAAACAGATATTTATCCAGTTGTTCCCGAACTATTTGTTGAAGGAACCGTTCTTTTCCCATTGAGTGGTCTTGGTACCCTTATCTAAAATCAGTTGGCATAGATCTATGAGTTTATTTCTGTACCACTGGTCTACATGTATATAGTTATGTAAATACCACACTTTTGATTACTATAGCTCTGTAGTGAGTTTTGAAATTGGAAAATGTGAGGTCTCCAAATTTGTTATTTTTTTTCCAATGTTGTTTTGGCTATTCTGGGTCCTTTGTAATGCAATATGAATTTGATAATTGGCTTTTCTATTTTTGCAGCAATGACAAGAGAAAACATTGGTATTTTGATAGGCATTGCATTAAACCCATAGATCACTTTGGGGGATAATTGCCATCTTAGTGATATTAGGTCTTTCCATTCATAGACATGGATGCCTTTCTATTTGTTTAGGTCTTCAATTATTTTCATTAATAGTTTGTTGTTTTCAGTCTTAAATATTCTTAAATTTATTACTAAGTATCTTTTTTCTCCCATGATGTTGTAGATAGAATTATTCTGTTAACTTTCTTTTGGAATTGTTTATTGATAGTGTACAAAAATACAACTGCATTTTGTGTTTGATCAAGTATCTTGCAACTTTAATGAATTCCTTTATTAACTTTAATAATTTTGTGGATTCTTCAGCATTGTACACATTAAAAATCATGGCATTTGTGAGTAGAGATCATTTTACTTCTCAATTTTCATTTTGGAAGTCTTTTATCTCTCTTGTTTGCCTAAATACTGAGGCTAGAACTTCAACACAATGTTGAATAGAGATGATAAAGTGGACACCATTGACTTGTTCCTGAATTTAGGAGTAATCTTGGGTTTTCACAATTGAGTATGATGCTAGCTGTGAGTTTTTATTTTTACTTTACTTTACTTTATTTAAATATTTATTTATTTTTGAGAGAGAGAGAGAGGGTGAGCAGGAGAGGGGCAGATGGGGGCACAGAGGATCTGAAGCAGGCCCTGTGCTGACAGTAGCAAGCCTGATGTGGGGCTTGAACTCATGAACTGTGAGATCATGACCTGAGCTGACGTTCTATGCTCAACTAACTAAGCCACCCAGGTGTCCCATAGCTGTGAGTTTTTAAAAACATATTACTTTATTATGTTGAAGCAGTTACCTTCTTAAATTACATGAATTGATTTTTGTATGTTGAATCATCTTTGCATTCCTGTAATAAATCTGACTTGGCATATAATGTTTTCAGTATGCTCTGCAAGATTTACTTTGCTATTTTCTTTGAAGATTTTTGTATCTATATTCATAAAGTACATTGTTCTGCAATTCTCCTGTCTTCAATGCCTTTAGCTGACAGCAATACACTTTTACACATATTATGGAATAATTTCACTGGATAGTATTTCTTATTTCTCTAGCACTGGTCCCCAACTGAACCATGATTAATTTACTCTTCAGTTTGTGTAAACATTTGGGTAAGCATAATTTGGCCTTTGAAATTTGTCAAGACTGGATTTGCACATTGCACTTCAACTAACTAGTTCTGGCTATTAGTCTAGCCTCTTAAATTACTTGCCTTCCATTTTTTGATATGTATATTAAAAGATTTGCAGAATATAATTCTAAATTTTTAAATTCTGTGAAGGTAAGGGCTATATTTACCCTAGTTACTATTACATTGTGCCTTATCCTAATATATGCCTTGATATGACAGCATCCAATACATATACATTATTATTATTATTATTATTATTAATCAACGAATGAATGATTCTGGGTCTATTCTGTTTAGGAGTATATAATGCTTTTGATATAACACAGGCATATAGTCATTGGAATATGCAATTGACATGATTTACTCCAATATGAGTCATCTTACATCCAAAATAATTTTATCTGATTTTTGAATTATCCCTGAATTATCCAGATTACTCCTAATTTAACTCTGTAAAGGGCTATTATGAATGCCACCTTAGAAATGGGGCCCCTGGGGCTTTGAATGGGCTTGCTAAAGGTCAAATGGCTATTAAAGGGTAGAGCAAGGACTGCACATAAGCTTGCACTTCTAAGTGATGTTTCTTTTATATTTCATGCACTTCCTTAGTGACCTAGTGTAATCCCTTCAAATACTAACTAAATCCTGAAGACTTTCCAAATTATATCTGTGACCAGCACCTCTATGCCAAACTTCAGGTTTATGTAGCTAACTGCCTCTACTGAATCTTTGTTTGGGTGGTGTTATGGACTGAATTGTGTCCTCCCCGCCCCCAATCTCCAGTGTAACTCCCATCTACAGTGAAAGAAATGCACTTTTAATTTTTCTTTCCTTGTGTTTGTGTTAGTGAGTTAATATGTGTGTGGCAAACTGTGATGGGAACATATGCATTAGTTTGCTAATGTTGATAGAACAAAATATGAAAAAAATGAGTATCTAAAGCAACAGGAATTTATTTCTCACTGTTCTGGAGGATACGGTTCTATAAAGATCAAGGTTCCATCAGGGTTGGTTTCTCCTGAGACATCTCTCCTTGGCTTGTAGATGGTAACACCTTCTTGTGTCTTCACATGCTTTTTTCCCCCTCTATGTGTGCATTTCTGGTGTCTGCGTGTCCAAATCTCTTTTTATAACACTAGTCATTTTGGATTACTACCCACCCTATTGGCCTTATTTCAAGTTAATTACTGCTTTAAGGATTCTATATGCAAATATGCATTCTAAGGTATTGGAATCAAGCCTTCAAAATATGAATGGGGGGGGGGACATAATTCAGTCCGTAGCACTGTGATTTTTCAATTCTAAAAGTTCAGAACAATGGTCAATGCCTTAAGAGGAAAAAGTTCACTTTTTTTCTGTTTTATTGAGACATGATTGACAAATGTATATATTTAAGGGGTGCATAGCAATATTTTTACATATGTATGCATTGCAAAATGATTCCCTTAATTAAGATAACCTACCCATCACCACACATTTTTGCCTTTTTTCCCCCCTGTGTGTGGTAAGAACATAGACTTATTCTTTTAGCACATTCCTTTTTTTTTTTTCTTTTCTGGAAAGAGAGAGAGTGAGAGTGGGAGTGGGAGAGAGGAACAGAGGAAGAGAGAGAGAATATTAAGCAGGTTCCACACTCAGGACAGTGCCCAAAATGGGGCTTGTTCTCATGACTATGAGATCATGACCTGAGCTGAAATCAAGAGTCAGATGCTCAATTGACTGAGCTACCCAGGTGCCCATTTTAGCACATTTCAAGTATATAACAGGATTTTTAGCTACAATCACTGTGTTGTATATTACACCACCAGAACTTATGAATCCTATAGCTGAAAGCTTATACCCTCATGTTAGTTAGCTCTGACAAATTCTAAAACTCTCATTTAAGCAAGCAATACAGAAACAATGTCACAAAGGACACCTCTCAGGCTAGCATGTGAGTTCTTACATCCCTTCCAGACAATTTGAGAAGACAAATTTTACTTAGGCAAAGAATCATGATACCTGTGTGCATGGCTGCACACATTCACATACACATACACCCACAAATACACATCCTATTATTGTCCACCATCTTTGCTGAAACACAGGTGCATCTGAGTATCATTCAGTCTACTTACAGAAATAGAAAAGAAATTTTTCTAATACCACAGATACATTAGAGCAGCTTGCTCGTTTGGGAAAAACAAAAGCAGGATGCTATTTGACTGGTTATTATTATTTTTTTTTTACTGTTGCTTTGCTTAACTGATCATGATCTATGGAATTAATTGAGATTTAAACTGTGGATGCTGAGGAACATCCATACTGTTTTCCACAGTATCTGTATCAATTTAGAGTCCTACTAACAATGCACATAAGTTCCTTTTTTCCACATTCTCACTTATTTTTGTTATCTATATTTTTGAAAATAAAGATTCCAGCAGGTGTGAAGTGCTATCTTATTATTGTTTTTATTTGCAATTCCTAATGACGAGTGGTGTTAAGCCCCCTTTTTACGTACCTGGTTTTCCATGTTCATTGTAACATTATTCACAGTAGCCAAAATATGGAAATAACCTGTGTCTATTGGAGGGTGAATAGATAAAGAAAATGTGGATATACAAATATATAATGGAATATTAATCAGCCATAAAAATGAAATCCTGCCATTTGAAACAACATTGGTGAAACCGGAGGGTGTTATGCTAAGTGAAATAAGTCATACAGAGAGAAAAAATACTGTATAATGTCATCTACATGTGGAAATGAAAAAGGGAAGAGGAAAGAAAGAAAGAAAGAAAGAAAGAAAGAAAGAAAGAAAAAGAAAGAAAGAAAGAAAGAAAGAAAGAAAGAAAGAAAGAAAGAAAATGAGAGGTAAAGGAAGGAAGGAAGGAAGGAAGGAAGGAAGGAAGGAATTCAAACTCATAGAAGCAGTTAATAAAATGAAGGTTGTTAGGGGCTAGGGAGTGGGAAAAATGGGGAGATACTACTCAAAGGGTACAAACTTTTAGTTATTAGATAATTAAGTTCTGAGGATCTAATGAACAGCGTGGTGAATATCGTTTTATTGTTTTTGTTGTTGCTGTTGTTGTTTTTGGTTTCAGGAGTAGAATTCAGTGATTCATCATTTATATATAACACCCAGTGGTCATCACAACAAGTGCCCTCTTTAATGACCATCACGCATTTAGCTCATCTCCCATCTGCTTGTCCTTCAGCAACCCTCGGTTTGTTCTTTATAGTTAAAAGTCTCTTTTATGATTTATCTTGCTCTCTCCTTTTTCTTCTTTCTGCCATATTCATCTGTTTTGTTTCTTAAATTCCACATATAATTGAAATCATATAGTATTTGTCTTTCTCTGACTGACTTATTTTTCTTAGCATAGTAAGTCTAGCACCATACAAGTCATTCATTGCAAATGGCAAGATTTCGTTCTTCCTAATGGCTGAGTAATATTCTTATTTGTGCGTGTATGTATATATGTTATATATCTGTGTGTATATACAGCTTGAAGTCCAGAATCTTGATGCCTCCATCTTTGCTTTTCTTTTTCAAGTTTGCTTTGACTATTCAGAGTCTTTTGTGGTACCATAGGTCTGTCCTAGCTCTGTGAAAAATGCTATTGGTATTTTGTAGGGATTGCATTAAATGTGTAGATTGCTTTGGGTAGTATGAACTTAAAAAAATATATTTGTACATCCATTCAAGATATATTACAAAGCTGTAATCATGAAAAAAATATGGTAGAGGCACAAAAACAGACACTCAGATCCCTGGAACAGAATAGAGAGCCCAGAAATGCACCCACAAATGTATGGCCGACTAATCTTTGACAAATCAGGAAAGAATATCTAATGGAATAAAGACAGTCTCTTCAGCAAATGGTGCTGGGAGAACTGAACAACAACATGCAGAAAAATGAACCTAGACCATTTTCTTATACCATACACAAAAATAAACTCAAAAATGGATGAAAGACCTAAATGTAAGACAGGAAGCCATCAAAATCCTAGAAGAGAAAGCAGGCAAAAACCACTTTGACCTCGGCCCAGCATTCTTACTCAACACATCTCTGGAGGCAAGGAAAACAAAAGCAAAACTGAGCTATTAGGACCTCATCAAAAAAAAAAAAAAAGATTCTGCACAGTGAAGGAAACAATCAACAAAACTAAAGGCAACCTATGCAATGGGAGAAGATATTTGCAAACGACATGTCAGATAAAGTGTTAGTATCCAAAATCTATAAAGAACTTATCAAACTCAATACCCAAGAAACAAATAATCCAGTGAAGAATTGGGCAAAAGACATGAATGGGCACTTCCAAAGAAGATATCCAGATGGCCAAAATGAAAAAATGCTCAACATCACTTATCATCAGGGAAATACAAACTAAAACCACAATGAGATAACACTTACTCCAGTCAGAATGGCTAAAGTTAACAACTCAGGCAATGACAGATGTTGGCAAGGATTGGAGAAAGAGGATTTCCTTTGCACTGCTGGTGGGAATGCAAACTGGGGGCAGCCACTCTGGATAAACAGTATGGAGTTTCCTAAAAAAAAAAAAAAAAAAAAAAAAAAAAAACAAACAAACAAAAAACCCCAACAACAATATAAAACTACCCTATGACCCGGCAATTGCACTACTAGGTATTTATCCAAGGGATACAGGTGTGCTGTTTCGAAGGGGCACATGTACCCCAATGTTTATAGCAGCGCTATCGACAATAGCCAAAGTATGGAAAGAGTCCAAATGTCCTCTGGTGGATGAATGGATAAAGAAGATGTGGTGTATATATACAATGGAGTATTACTCAGCAATAAAAAAGAATGAAATCATGCCATTTGCAACTACATGGATGGAACTAGAGGGCATATGTTAAGCAAAATTAGTCAGAGAAAGACAAATATCATATGACTTCACTCATGAGGACTTTAAGATACAAAACAGATGAACATAAAAGAAGGGAAGCAAAAATAATTTAAAAACAGGGAGGGGGGAAAACATAAAATACTTAAATATGGAGAACAGAGGATTGATGGAAGGATTGTGGGAGTGGGGATGGTCTAAATGGGTAAGGGGCATTAAGGAATCTACTGAAATCATTGTTGCACTATATGCTAATGAACTTGCATGTAAATTACAAAAAAAACACCCTTATTTACTATGAATATGTAAATCATAATGTAATTACCTATAATTAAAAAATAAAAGTATATAAAAATGTTTGTACTTCCAGTCCATGAGCATGAAATGTTTTCCATTTCTTTATTTCTTTTAACTCAAATTTATTTTATAAGTGTTTTATAGATTTTAGAATACAGATCTTTTACTTCTCTGGTTAAGGTTTATTCTTAGGTATCTTACGGTTTTTGGTTGTGTGTGTGTTTCTTTGTGTTGAGAAATTCAACTGTGTCTTGTTCTCTTGACAATAGTGACTTTATGAAGAGGAGGTCCTGTCACGCCCTGCAGTGCATTATCACCTGTTCACCAGAACCTGGCTCTTCAGGAGAGTGTCCTATCTGTGTAGCTTACACTCTGCTGTTGTGTCTGAGTCACCTTTCTTTTGAGTGTGGTTTTCTGCACCGACTCTCTGCCTGTTGTGGGTCTTGCTAGCTCTTTGTTGCATTATAAAACCCTGCCAGATGAGCTCTAAGGAACCATGTCTGCCAGGGAACTTGGGAGTAGCGTGTGGTATTAGCAGAATTTGTGTTTAGCCACTAGTCTTATGCTGGATCCCCTGAAGCACTGTAGCAGCTGGGAGATTTCACGGGGGGCAGTGGGTGTGTGTGAGGCTGAGCACAGTGCGCCATGACATGGCTGGGCATGGCTGGGCCTGGTTTGTGATGGTGGGTAGGCCCATTCGGAGATTTAACAAAATGTGACCTGAGACCTGGATTTAGGCTACAAATGTCTGTGCAACCTGACTTCCCGCAGGTGGCTCTGTGTTTATGCTGGTGGGCAGGGAAGGAAAATGGTATCTGTCATCTCCCTACTTTTTAAAGAAGTCCCCCAACATGCTCTGGAAACAGTATGAACAGGTCTGTCTCTCATTAGTGCCCAGCATTGAGTAACCTGCCAGTTTTTATACTGCCTCTCTGCACAGGTTGCTGTATCTTAGATTTGTGACTCAGGTATCACTTGCTTTCTTGACTTGTCCAGTGCTGAGTCAGTTGACTTTTAATGTTCCAGGCTCCATGTCCCACTGGTTAAAAAAAAAAAAAACTCATGAAATTCAGCCCCTTTGGATGTTAAAGACAAATATTGTGAAGATTAGTCTTCCTGATTTGGCTTCCTGGTGAAGGCCTATTTCTGAATGCAGAAAGGCCCTCTCTGAATGCAGAGCTCCTGCTCTCTCTCCTACAAGCAACCTCCCTTTGGCTATCTGACTTTCCTAACCTTTCAAGAATTATTTTTTTAAGATTTTATTTTTTTAAAGTTTATTTATTTTGAGGGAGAGAGAGAGCACAAGGTGGGAAGGGCAGAGAGAGAGAGAAGAAAAGAGATTCCCAAGCAGGCTCTGCACTATGCAGAGCCCTACATGGGACTTGATCTTAGGGACCATGAGATCAGGACCTGAGCCTAAACTGAGTTGAATACTTACCAACTAACTCACCCAGGAGCCCCCCTTTCTTAATCTTTCAGATTCAATGTCTCTGTATTTAGTTGTGGAGTTTGTTCTGTCAGTCTTGGGATCCCTCTCTGGTTTATTAACTTGAATGTGGATGATATCTAGTTGAAAATATAGGATATGCTGAGGTCAGGGTCCTCCTACTCTGCCATCTTCCTGAGATCTCTCCCATCATGTTATATACTTTAAATAAATACAGTTTTTTTTAATAAGCAATTCTAACTAACTAAATTTTTTTTAGAAAGTAAGAATGCTGATCTCTGGTCCAGGAAGATGGGGTATGGGGTACTCCACATCTTAAAGCCAGCTCTGTGTCATTCTTACTGAGAACCTTTTCACCAACATATATTCTAACAAAGCACAACCCATGAGCTGTGCACCATGAGCACCACAGACATGATATGCTTCAAGAATGCAGACCCTTTACTGTCAGGGATTCTGGATCCACTATCCAGAGTAAAAGTTTGAATCAGTAGCTTTAATAACTCTCTATGGGCTTGTTTCATTTCCAGGATAAGGCAGGGATCAGCTCCCCATCTGGATGAGCTCCATTTTCTGTGGCTTATTATAATGTATCTAGGGACCCATAGAGAGGGCAATTTTGATAATAATCTATTCAATTAGGTATTTTCATATTGTTTCTTTTCTTTTTCTTTTTTAATTGAAGTATAATTGACATACAATATCCAATCAATTTTAGCTATACATCATAGTTATTAGATCTTTTTATGTTATGAAACAATCCCCACGAGTCCAGGTACCATCTGTCACCATACAAAGTTATTAAATTATTATTGACTTTATTCCCTATGATGTACTTTACATCCTTAAGATTTATTAGTTTTATAGCTGAAAATTTATACTTCCTAACCCCTTCACCTATTTTACCCATTCCCAACACCTCCCATCTCTGATAACCAACAGATATTTTTCCCTGTTTCTAGGAGTCTGTTTCTGTTTTGTTTGCTTATTTCTTTTTCACATTACACATATAACTTAAATCATATTGGTCTTTTTATGACTTATTCCATTTAGCATAATACCCTCAAGGTCAATCCAAGTTATATATATATATATATATATATATATATATATATATATATGTCACATCTTTACCCATTCATCTGTCAATGGGCACTTAGTTGCTTCCATATACTGGATATTATAAATAATAATGCAATGAACATATGAGTTCAAATAGGTGTTTTCACTTTCTTTGGGTGAAAACCTAGAACTGGAATTGTTGGATCATATGGTAGTTCTGTTTTTAATTTTTTGAGAAACCTCTATACTACACCAATTTATATTTTATCCAACAGTGTATGAATGTTCCCTATTCTCCACATCCTCACCAATTATTTTTATTTTTGTCTTATAATAATAGTCAAACTGACAGATGTGAGGTGATATCTCATTGTGGTTTTGATTTGGTTTTCCTGATACTAGTGATGTTGAGTATAGTCTCATGAGCCTGTTGACCATTGGTATATCTGCTTAGAAGAATGTCTATTCAAGTCTGCTCATTTTTAAAAATTGGGTTTTTTGTTTTTTGACATTAAATTATGTAAGTTCTTTATAGGTTTTGGATTTAGCTCCTTATCAAGTGTATGATTTGCAAATAGCTTCTCCCTTCCAATAGGTTGCCTTTTCATTTTATTTAATGATTTTCTTCACTGTGCAAAAGCTTTTTATTTTAATGTAGTCCCAATGGCTTAATTTTGCTTTTGTTTCCCTTGCCTCGGGAGACATATCTAGAAAAATGTTGCATTCGCCTATTTCAAAGAAATTACTGCCTGTGCCTTCTCCTAGGATTTTTATAGTTTCAGGTATCACATTTAGATCTTTAATCCATTCTAAGTTTGTTTTTGTGTATGCTGTCAAAAAGTGATCCAGTTGTATTCTCTTTGCATGTAGCTGTTGTTTTCCTACCACCATTTGTTGAAAAGACTGTCTTTTATTCATCGTATATTCTTTCCTCCTTTGTCATAAATTAATTGACCATATAATTGTAGGTTTATTTCTGGGCCCTCTATTCTTTCACATTGATTTTTGTGTCTAGTTTAAGTGGAATATTAGTCATACAGAGGAAGAGATTGTGCCATTTAAGACAACATGGATAGACCTAGTGGGTATTCTGCTAAGTGAAAAAAATCAAACTGATAAAGACAAATACCATATGATTTCACTCATATGTGGCATCTTAAAAAAACCCAATGAACAAAATATAAAATTAGAATCATACCTACAAGTACAACGAAAAAACTGATTGGTTCCAGGGGAAATAGAGTGGGGGGTGTTGGGTAAAATGGGCTAAGGGGAGTGGAAGGTACAGGCTTCCAGTTATGGAATGAAGAAGTCATGGGTATAAAAGGGACAGCATAAGGAATGTAGTAAATTTTACTATAATAGTTTGTAATGGGGCAGATGGTAGCTACAGTTGTGGTGAGTATAGTGTAATGTACAAAATTGTTGAATCACTATGTTGTACACCTGAATGTAATTTAACTTTTCATGTCAACTATATCAATTAAAAATGGTTTTGAAGCGAAAAAAAATCATAGTGATAGGATAGAGCTGGTAGCTAGTTGACAATGCAGGTGGTAATCATTTTGTGCTGTATGAATGTGTCAAATCAACACATTATCTTATACATCTTATACTTCTACAATATTATATGTCAAGTATATCTTAGTAAAAAATTAAAGGTGTTGGCATACTTAAATTTTTTTAACGTATATTTAATATTGAAAGACAGAGAGAGACACAGCATAAGCATGGGAGGGGAAGAGAGAGGAGTAACACAGAATCCAAAGGAGGCTCCAGGCTCTGAGCTGTCATCACAGAGCCCTACGTGGGGCTGGAACTCACAAACCACTAGATCATGACCTGAGCCGAAGTCGGATGCTTAACCAACCGAGCCACCCAGGCTCATACTTTAAAAAAAGAAAGAAATAGACATACTTTAAAAAAGAAAGAAAATAGGAGAAGGAAATGCCCATGCATATGTAATTTAACCATAAAACCTGATTAATTGTCCTCACCGGAAAAGAAAACAGAATGTTCAAATTTTATTTTGAGGAATATGTGAAAATATTTTTATTGACTTCCTCCTTCTCCTCCTCCTCTTCTTCTTGTTCTTCTTCCTCTCCTATTAATTATTGAGGACATAGCAGAATGACAAAAGAGCTTGTTCTAAGAACATTTTGAATAATAGAGATTTTTATGTTATTCTACAGTGACAAAATTAAGATTACTAAATTATATATAATTTTAACTTTATACTTACAACAAACCTAAAACCACCTGCTTTTCTATTAGTGATAAGTGCATAATAACATCAATTTCTACAGCTTTACCTCTAATATTGTTAGAACATAAGCACTAGAAACCTTAAAATTTGCTAATTCCTAGTGTCAAAGAAAACAACAGAGTATCAGAGCACTAAAGGCAGCTGAGGTAGTCCAGACAAGAGACAATATGCCTGGGGAAAAGTGCACCATGAAATCTGCTGAGAGGAAAGTTCCCAGGAAGTTACCAGAAGAATGTTCATAACAGGTGTGCTAATGAAAGGTTAAATACTTGCATTCCAGACACATGCAGCAAGGCCACAAATCTGTGTTGTTTGTCAAACCAAACTGCAACATTCATCATTCAGGCAAATGTTTTCAACTAGGTTCTGATCCTAAAAATGATGGTGGCTAGGACCTCCTCAAATTCTCCAACACTTTGACTTTTGTAGCCTTCAAATTTCTGGTCATTTTTGGGCAACAGCACTGGAGGAAACACAACACTTCATTGTGACATATTCAGGCAAGTGGCATCATAACAGGAAATTTTTCTATTACATTTGCAAATATTTTGTGACCACCAAGGTAGGTACATTCCCAACAAATTCCTGATGAGCACCAATTAGGCCAATTATATAATTCTTAAGCACAAAGCAATCATGATCATGATAGAGATCATCAGCCAAGAAATTATAAGGGAAGAAAACTTTAGATAAAACTTAGTAAAAGCTTCAGTGAAAACATGGTTCCTGGGGTCTTGTGAATTAAACTAACAACAGAAAGATTAACCAAGACAAAGCTTACAAATTTATTAATTTTTAGTTTTACATTCATGGAGTTTCACAGCAAGGAAGTGAATTTCTAATGGAGCAATAAAATATGAGAGCTTATATACCACCTTATCAAGGTAAAGTAAAGGGACAAAAGCACACTTAAAAACTTAAAAATTTGTTAGAGAATATAACTCATGTTAAGTATTTTTAACACACACACAGAGCCCAAAAGGACATAAGGAAACTACTTTTGGAGGTGATATATACCCTTATAACTTCGATTGTGATGATGGTATTATCATGACTGTGTATATACAGTCAAATTCACCAGAGTGTAACTATATTCAATAACAACACTCGGAGAATTGGTGGCCTAGTGTCTAGCTACTCAAAGGAACTGCTGGAGTGGCATGACCAGCAGCTTGTTAGAATGGCAGAATGTTGAGCTGAGTTTGACAGAATCAGAATTTGCATTTAACAGAGTCCTCTGATGATTGGTAAGATGTGAAAGTCTGGGAAACAGGGTTTGGTGCATAAGTTCTCAAATATGAATTTGGTAAAGCATAACGCCAGCATGCGGTGTGTGACAGTCCTGATTCAAATACAGTTTTCCCATGCTCTGATTGAAACAAAAAAGAGGATAGAGGAGAGGGAAGATGGCGGCGTAGGAAGAAGCTGGGCTCACCGCGCGTCCTGCTGATCACTTAGATTCCACCTACACCTGCCTAAATAACCCAGAAAACCGCCAGAGGATTAGCAGAACGGAGTCCCCTGAGCCAAGCGCAGACGAGAGGCCCACGGAAGAGGGTAGGAAGGGCGGCGAGGCGGTGCGCGCTCCACGGACTGGCGGGAGGGAGCCGGGGTGGAGGGGTGGCTTGCCGGACAAGCAGAGCCCCCGAGTCTGGCTTGCAAAAAGCGGAGGGGCCTGATGGACTGTGTTCCGAGAGCAAGCGCGATTAGCGGCTGGGAGGTCATAAGTTAACAGCTCTGCTCAGAAAGCGGGAAGGCTGGAGAACAAAGGGAAGGAAAGCTGCTGAGCCCCCGGACGACAGAGCTCAGTTTGGTGGGGAACAAAGGCGCTCGCCAGCGCCATCTCCCCCGCTCATCCCCCAGCCAAAATCCCAAAGAGAACCAGTTCCTGCCAGGGAACTTGCTTGCTCCGCGCAAACACCCAGCCCTGCGCTTCTGCGGAGCCAAACCTCCGGCAGTGGATCTGACTCCCTCCTGCTGCCACAGGGCCCCTCCTGAAGTGGATCACCTAAGGAGAAGCAAGCTAAGCCTGCCCCTCCTGCCCCTGTGCACCTTGCCTACCCACCCCAGCTAAGATGCCAGATCCCCAGCATCACAAGCCTGGCAGTGTGCAAGTAGCCCAGACAGGCCACCCCACCCCACAGTGAATCCCGCCCCTAGGAGAGGGGAAGAGAAGACACGCACCAGTCTGACTGTGGCCCCAGCGGTGGGCTGGGGGCAGACATCAGGTCTGACTGCGGCTCTGCCCACCAACTCCAGTTATACACCACAGCACAGGGGAAGTGCCCTGCAGGTCCTCACCACACCAGGGACAATCCAAAATGACCAAGTGGAAGAATTCCCCTCAGAAGAATCTCCAGGAAATAACAACAGCTAAAGAGCTGATCAAAAAGGATTTAAATAATATAACAGAAAGTGAATTTAGAATAATAGTCATAAAATTAATCACTGGGCTTGAAAACAGTATAGCTGACAGCAGAGAATCTCTTGCTACAGAGATGAAGGGACTAAGGAACAGTCACAAGGAGCTGAAAAACGCTTTAAACGAAATGCATAACAAAATGGAAACCACCACGGCTCGGATTGAAGAGGCAGAGGAGAGAATAGGTGAACTAGAAGATAAAGTTATGGAAAAAGAGGAAGCTGAGAAAAAGAGAGATAAAAAAATCCAGGAGTATGAGGGGAAAAGTAGAGAACTAAGTGATACACTAAAAAGAAATAATATACGCATAATTGGTATCCCAGAGGAGGAAGAGAGAGGGAAAGGTGCTGAAGGGGTACTTGAAGAAATAATAGCTGAGAACTTCCCTGAAGTGGGGAAGGAAAAAGGCATTGAAATCCAAGAGGCACAGAGAACTCCCTTCAGACGTAACTTGAATCGATCTTCTGCACGACATATCATAGTGAAACTGGCAAAATACAAGGATAAAGAGAAAATTCTGAAAGCAGCAAGGGGTAAA
>NW_024412443.1:2661687-2835311 GCF_014898765.1 Herpailurus yagouaroundi
CAATCCTAAAATTCATATGGAACCACAAAAGGCCCCGAATAGCCAAAGTAATTTTGAAGAAGAAGACCAAAGTAGGAGGCATCACAATCCCAGACTTTAGTCTCTACTACAAAGCTGTCATCATCAAGACATCATGGTATTGGCACAAAAACAGTCACATAGACCAATGGAATAGAATAGAAACCCCAGAACTAGACCCACAAACGTATGGCCAACTCATCTTTGAGAAAGCAGGAAAGAACATCCAATGGAAAAAAGACAGTCTCTTTAACAAATGGTGCTGGGAGAACTGGACAGCAACATGCAGAAGGTTGAAACTAGACCACTTTCTCACACCATTCACAAAAATAAACTCAAAATGGATAAAGGACCTGAATGTGAGACAGGAAGCCATCAAAACCTTAGAGGAGAAAGCAGGAAAAGACCTCTCTGACCTCAGCCGTAGCAATCTCTTACTCGACACATCCCCAAAGGCAAGGGAATTAAAAGCAAAAATGAATTACTGGGACCTTATGAAGATAAAAAGCTTCTGCACAGCAAAGGAAACAACCAACAAAACTAAAAGGCAACCAACGGAATGGGAAAAGATATTTGCAAATGACATATCGGACAAAGGCCTAGTATCCAAAATGTATAAAGAGCTCACCAAACTCCACACCTGAAAAGCAAATAACCCAGTGAAGAAATGGGCAGAAAACATTAATAGACACTTCTCTAAAGAAGACATCCGGATGGCCAACAGGCACATGAAAAGATGTTCAGCGTCGCTCCTTTTCAGGGAAATACAAATCAAAACCACACTCAGGTATCACCTCAGGCCAGTCAGAGTGGCCAAAATGAACAAATCAGGAGACTATAGATGCTGGAGAGGATGTGGAGAAACGGGAACCCTCTTGCACTGTTGGTGGGAATGCAAATTGGTGCAGCCGCTCTGGAAAGCAGTGTGGAGGTTCCTCAGAAAATTAAAAATAGACCTACCCTATGACCCAGCAATAGCACTGCTAGGAATTTATCCAAGGGACACAGGAGGACTGATGCATAGGGGCACTTGTACCCCAATGTTCATAGCAGCACTCTCAACAATAGCCAAATTATGGAAAGAACCTAAATGTCCATCAACTGATGAATGGATGAAGAAATTGTGGTTTATATACACTATGGAATACTACATGGCAATGAGAAAAAATGAAATATGGCCTTTTGTAGCAACGTGGATGGAACTGGAGAGTGTGATGCTAAGTGAAATAAGCCATACAGAGAAAGACAGATACCATATGGTTTCACTCTTATGTGGATTCTGAGAAACTTAACAGGAACCCATGGGGGGAGGGGAAGGAAAAAGGAAAAGAGGTTAGAGTGGGAGAGAGCCAAAGCATAAGAGACTGTTGAGAACTGAGAACAAACTAAGGGTTGATGGGAGGTGGGAGGGAGGAGAGGGTGGGTGATGGGTATTGAGGAGGGCACCTTTTGGGATGAGCTCTGGGTGTTGTATGGAAACGAATTTGACAATAAATTTCATATATAAATAAAAAAAAGATACACATAACAAAAAAAAAGAAACAAAAAAGAGTAATACAGTATTTAGAAATAATTGCAAAGCATTTGAAACCCTTGAGCTCTGCTAATGGGGAGCAGTAACAAAGTTCCTCAGTCTTGGTGTCATCATACAGTTTAAAAAAACACTTTGGGATAGATGAGCATATAATTCTGAAGTTAGCAAATCAATTCCTTGTTGGATAAAAACTGAAGTTTTTATCTGTTCTGCACTCTGTTGGGTGAGAGACATTGTGAATAAGCTACTTCATTCCCCCAACAGCAACAACTCAGGGTCAGCAGTCAGCTAATCGCCTGTCTGGAAATTATCACTGAGGCCAGCTTGTACTCTGTGGCTCTGCTGGGTGGTGTAGGGGAGGAAGTGGGAGACCAGATGGTAGAGATGCGTCTGTCAGGCTCTTCTCTTTCCCCATTGCAACACTAGCCTTGGAACAACAGGAAGAAGTACATTTGCTTCTTTACCTAGCTTGAATAACATCAGTACTCTTCTATTTTCATACTTTTTCTCTCTTTTTTCCATCTTATTTTTTTGAAGTATTAGACCTCTTAGGAAAAAACATTTATGTTTGATTTAACTTTTACAACCCCAGGAACAAGCAAATTTCACTTTTTTTTACACAGTCCCTACAAGAAGCTTTCTTTTTGTGTGTTTGGAAGAGGACAAAATATTGGTATTTTGGAGATCTCAGAGTTTTGGAGAATAGGAAAGCTCCTACCCCTTCTGACTCTCCAATCTGGAATTTCCTTGGAAGCAAAGTGAACACAGAACGTTAGGTTTAATCTCTGATGTTTCAGCTTGATTTTTCTTTATACACAAGCACACACGCATGTCTTCCTTCCCCCCTCCTCTTCAGAGCAGTTCCTGCCTTCTCTACCATGCCCAGCCCTTAGCAGCTCATGGTTGTGACCACACAAGCCAGTGGTCAGATGCAACGTCCTGCTCATAACTGTGCCCATTGTTGCCAAAAGTGGAGTGAAACTCAGGAGCTGAAAAACAGGGTCACAGTGAGAAAATGGGGAATTCTCTACTGAGAGAACTCAAGTAAGTCTGGCTCTGGGCAAGGCTGTTTCTTGGAAGAAGAGGGAAAAGGAGACTGGGTGTATGCATTTTGAATGATGAGACAGTTTGCTTTAAGAGGTGTGTACCTGAAGACAGCATTCTTTAAGAACTCGCAGTGACCTCTTGCTGCCTCAATTTACTCACTCCTTCTTTTGTCTTACTTTGGAAAGGTTGTAAGGTTACCATATTTAGAAAATAAAAACACAGGATGCCAATCCAAGTTTGAATTCAGATAAACATTTTTTTTTTTTAGTGTATATATGCCTTATGTAATATTTGGAGCATTATTGCTTGGTCATACTTATACTAAACAAATTATTTGTTCTTTATCTGAAATTCAAATTTAACTGTGTATTTTGCATTTTATTCAGGAACCTTGGTCTGTAGTCACTTGAATCTTTCTGCACCTTTCTATTCTCATCTGGGTATGGAATTTATCTTCCCACTCTTCAACTTCATGGGGTCTCTCTGTATGAGAATACACAGTCAGGCTCTTGAAAGTCATGGATACAAAATAATGTACACCAATCCTTTTGATCTAAGTAGTGCCTTTTTGTGGTGACTTTATCCTTCCTTATCTTCTTTGAGTGCTTTTGAAGTTGTAGAATACATATGGATAATAGGCATCACTCTGCTTAATCTTAGAGGATTGTTTTTTAGCACCTCACTCTCCCATCCACTTACCCTAACTCCTTCCACACAATCTTATTATCTTGTGTTATATAGCACGAGTAGATCTTTTTTTTTAATTTTTAAAAATTTTTTTTCCAACATTTATTTTTGGGACAGAGAGAGACAGAGCATGAACGGGGGAGGGGCAGAGAGAGAGGGAGACACAGAATCGGAAACAGGCTCCAGGCTCTGAGCCATCAGCCCGAACTCACGGACCGCGAGATCGTGACCTGGCTGAAGTCGGACGCTTAACCGACTGCGCCACCCAGGCGCCCCTCGAGTAGATCTTTAAAATTAAGATATAGGGACGCTTGGGTGGCTCAGTTGGTTGAGCGACCGACTTCGGTTCAGGTCATGATCTCACAGTTTGTGAGTTCAAGCCCCGCGTCGGGCTCTGTGCTGACAGCTCAGAGCCTGGAGCCTGCTTCCGATTCTGTGTCTCACTCTCTCTCTCTGCCCCTCCCCCACTCATGCTCTGTCTCTCTCTGTCTCAGAAATAAAGAAACATTAAAAAAAATTTAAAAAGTAAAAATAAAATTAAGATATAATTTACATGTAACATTGTACACATTTAAAGTGCACCACTTGCTACTTTGATACATATATATGTTGTACCATGTTACTGCCATAGTGTTAACAAACACCTCTATCACAACACATAAATTATCATTTCTTTTTTTTTTTTGTAATTGGAACAATTAAGATCTAGTCCCTTAGCAAGTTTGAAATTTACAATATAATCTTATTGATTATAATCACTATACTGTGAGTTACATCTCCAGGACATATTTATGTATTCATTGCAAGTTTGGGCCCTTAAATAATATCTCCCTAATTCCCCACCCCCGGCCCTGGTAACCACCATTCTACTCTTGGTTTCTACTAATTTAGCTTTTTAAAATTGCACATATACGGGATATTTGTCTTTCTCTGTCTGGCTTATTTCACTTAGCATAATGCCCTCAAGGTCATGCTTTATATTATATAATACATAACATATATTATCTATCTATCTATCTATCCATCCATCCATCCATCATCTGTCACATCTTCTCTATATACTTGTCTATTGATAGTCACTTAGATTGTTTCCACATCCTGAGTAGTGTAAGTCATTTTGCAATAAACATTGCAGTGCAGATATCTCTTTGATACCCTGTTTTCATTTCCTTTGGCTGTATTTACAGAAGCGGGATTGTTGAATTATATGGTAGCTCAATTTTTAACTCAAAAATTGCTTTCCATAGTGGCTAGGTCAACTTACATTTCTACCAACAGTGTAAAAGGGTTCCGTTTTCTCTACATCCTTGCCAACACTTGATTTCTTCTTCTTGATGGTAGCTATTCTAACAGGTGTGAGGTGATATCTCATTGTGGTTTTGATTTGCATTCCCCCACTAATTAGTGACATGGAACATATTTTCATGGACCTATTGGCCATCTGTATGTCTTATTTGGAACAAAGTCTATTTAGATCCTCTGCCCACTTTTTTTTTTAAGTTTATTTATTTTGAGGGAGAAATATTGGTTTTGGGAAAGTGGTTTTGATATGTGTTTCCCTAGTGATTAGTAATGTTGAGCACTATTTAATGTAACTTTTGGCCACTTGGTTGTGTTCTTTGACACAACTGCGTTAATCTGCCCATGGCAAAACTCTAATCACCTTACTCCTGTGTTTCAGTTGGGCACATCCATTTCCCACTACCTAACATGTAAATTATATACCACTTGTTTTGCAATTTGAGGTCTTATATATTCTGTTTTACTAAGTCCCTCCTTCTTGTTCTCTTATCACTTTGGGCATTGCCTCCATCACTTGACTTAGCAACCAAACTCTAATCAACTTTTTTCTATTTACTAGGGAATCTCTCAAGGGTAATTGTTGCCTTGTCTCTGTGTCTCTCTAGAACTTAGCACAAAGCAAGGATTTAAAGAAAGTATAATTAATTTT
The DNA here is from genome assembly GCF_014898765.1 of Herpailurus yagouaroundi. NCBI lineage: Eukaryota > Metazoa > Chordata > Mammalia > Carnivora > Felidae > Herpailurus > Herpailurus yagouaroundi. The sequence continues at coordinate 2,666,925 of NW_024412443.1, forward strand.
GTTAAATATACTTTTTTGCCCTTTCTACCATAAATATGTTTTATGGACCTTATATCCTTATCAATCTGACCACTGGTTACTCTTTTAATTTTAAGCTTGTGTGCATTGGCTATCAGAACTCTTAGTCAAAAGTACATTTTCAACCATCTTTCCTTATCAAAATATTCATTCTGCAATGCCCTGGCCAAATTCTACATCTTTCTTATCTCTGCCAGAAATTATCCTTTCACTTTTTTGTGACTTGTAAATGGTTTATGTGCATTTATGACGCTAACCACATTCTACCTACTGTCATGATTATACATATACAAGTCTTTTAGATTATGGATCCTCTGATTACAATGACAGTGCCTTTAAAACCTGAAAAATCCCTGAAACTTGTGCTTATGTTCTATGGAAAGTAGGCTTTCTATAATTTTTTTTTCTTTTGGCTGTTATGAAGAAGCATGTATAATTCTCATTCCAGAACGATGATCTGCTTCAGAATACTGAGATTAAAAGGAGTTTTCCATTTTTAGTCGTGTCCTTTTTTGCATTGATTTTTAAATTTTATTTTTTAATGTTTATTTATTTTGAGAGAAAGAGTGGGGGAGGGAGATAAAGAGCAGTGGGAAGCAGAGAAAAAGGGAGAGAGTATTCCAAGCAGGCTCCATGCTGTCAGAACAGAGCCCAGTGTGGGGCTCAGTGTCACAAAACACGAGATCATGACCTGAACCAAAATCAAGAGTTGGACACTTAATTGACTGAGCCATGCAGGCACTCTGATAATAACACCGTTTGAAACATGGGCACTTAACTCCACACCAGTTGTCTGGTCATAATGCAACTAAATTTGAAACTAAAGGGAAAATAATTCTAAAGAACTTCTAAACTTGGGGAAGAAAACACTCATGCAGATATTTAGCTCTTAGAGAGTTTGTGACTGCATAGATAAAATAATCTGTAGTCAGTGAGTACTTCCAGGAGTCAGAGGATGAATGTTCATTGAATGATGTTCCTTGTGAACTACATAATTCCTGTGAGTGATTCACTGAGACAAAATATACACTATATAGCACAAGAACCTGAAAACAAGTAGATAAAAAACAGCTATCACCGATTAATCACCTACCATGTTCTTTCTAGCTTATATGAATTGTTTCATTTTATCTTCACTACTAAATCTAGGATCTGGCAATATTCATACCCCTACTTTGAATATGGGGATATGGAATCAAAGAAACCAAGGAATGTATCCAGTACTATAGGAAAAGCAAGAAGGGATTTCCAAGGTGAAATTTATTGGGAACTATCTATTCCTTTTTTATCTAATTGTAGGACCTACAAGCAATGATGCTAATGCGCTTTCCAAAGTTTACCAATAATTTACTCAAATAATACAGGAACACTAATTCAAAGGGATACATGCACCCCTTTGTTTATAGCAGCATTGTTTACAATAGCCAAGATATAGAGGCAACCCCAGTATCCATGGATTGATGAATGGATAAAGATGTGGTATGTATATACAATGGAATATTATTTAGCCACAAAATAGAATGAAATCTTGCCAATTACAATGACATGGATGGAGCTAGAGAGTATTATCTTAAGCAAAATAAGTCAGAGAAAGACAAATACTATATGATTTCACTCATATATGGAATTTAAGAAACAAAACAAATGAGCCAATGGAAAAAAATAAAAGAGAGGCAAATCAAGAAATGACCTCTTAATTATAGAGAGAAAAACTAATGGCTACCAGAGGGGAGGCGGGTGTGGGGATGGATTACATCATTGTTGGGTATTAAGGAGTACATTTGTTTTGATGAGCACCAGGTAATATATGGAAGCATTGAATTAGTATATTGAAAATTTGAAATTAATATAATACTGTATATTAGGTAACTGAAATTAAAATAAAAACTTAAAAAAATCCAAATACTACCCATATATTCCAATTAAGTAATAGCTGTCTAAAGTTCCTTTGAACTGTTAGGGTTTTTTCCACTCTTGTTTATCCCTCTTGGAATTTATCTGTTGAAGAAATGATCTGGATTTTATTGGTTACATTTGTATGCTGTTGTTTCAAATATGTCTCTTATAAGTTGTAATTATAAACTGATGTTTGTATCTAGCTTCTTGATCAAATCCAAGGTTGAAGTTGGTGGAGAGGGATACTCCATAGGCAGTTTGTAGACTTTCCTTAGGAGGTACATATTTTTTCCCTAACTTTACTAAGATATAATTGACAAAATTGTTTTGTAATGTAAAAAAAAATATTCTGGATAAATTAAAAAATTCACCAGTGAAAGGGGTGCTCTAGACAGAAATTACCTTATTTTACTTACTGGAATAAAATATCTCCCATTACCAATTAATCAATATGTCCAACCGTGCAACCCACATTTATTTGCCTGTTTATTTATTTCATGATCATAGTATATGAGGGTAATAATAACAACCACATCATAAAGTAATTATAGAAAATAATGAGATAATCTTGTGAAATTCTTAAAGACTTTAAAAAAATGTTTATTTTTGAGAGAGAGAGAGAGAGAGAGAGAGAGAGAGAGAGAGAGAGAGACGATGAACCAGGGAGGGGCAGACAGAGGGAGACAGAGCATCCCAAGCAGGCTCTGTGCTGTCAGAGCAGAGCCTCACATTTCCCTTTATTTATATCTTGAAAATTGTCTTCTATGGCTTTCATATCATTTTAAGAGTATTTCAGGAAATTTTCTTTATTGTTTCCTTCTTTAAAATAAGGATTACTTATTACATTACAGTGCCTGACATATGTACATTTTTAGATATTTTATTTTTGATTTTCGATTGACTTCATAAAGAAATCAGGTGAAAGGGCACCTGGGTGGCTCAGTCGGTTAAGCGTCCGACTTCAACTCAGGTAACGATCTCACAGTCCGTGAGTTCAAGCCCTGTGTCGGGCTCTGGGCTGATGCCTCAGAGCCTGGATCCTGCTTCAGATTCTGTGTCTCCCTCTCTCTCTGTCCCTCCCCTGTTCATGCTCTGTCTCTCTCTGTCTCAAAAATAAATAAACGTTAAAAAAAATTAAAAAAAAAAGAAATCAAGTGAAAATTGTTGATTTTTTGGTATTTAGATTTCCTTTATGAAGTTATAATGTCTGAAACTTATGCCAAATATTTGGGAAGTAAAAAAAAAAATAATTGTCAAAAACACAGAAAGTATGGCAAAATTACGTTTGATCTCAACACTTTGACCAAGATACATTTTAAGGTTAATTTAATGTCTATTGTTTTAATTATTAGTTTTAATGATTCCTTAATTCAGTCAACAAATGTTTATGGCCTGACATTATCTAAATTTTGCTTGATTAAAGAAATACTTAGTGTACAGCAGAATTTAGTGTTCATTTCTGTTCAGTAATAATGACATGGAATTTCAATTAGGTTCCTGCTAATGTTAAGGATTTTATGTTTTTTTTTTAACTTTAAAATGCAAACATGTCTTAGAAGGATAAGTCAGTGAACTATTAATAATCTCAAGGAGAATTGTTTTATAAGATTCTTCATTGGCCACTTTAGAAAAATGGAATTATGAGAAAACCAGGCTCTAGGAAAAAAGAAGAGAGCACATAGGACACTAAAATTAAATGTTGTCTGATTTGCAGTCTATGCTATTTGGTAATCATTACATCCAAATTTAACCGTTAGTGAATATTATCCAGAAATCTGTATGTCATTTACTTTGTATTTAACAAATACATATGTATTCTATTCTTTGCTTACTGGTCAAATATGCCCATATATGATGATGATATTGAGCTTTTAAACATGAACACTGAGGAAATGTCTTCTGTAAATATTGATGGCAAGCAAGAGTGGGGATCTTGCTATCATAGTCTGGGATATTTTTCATACAATCTTCTATATAGAAGCAGGAGAACAGACACATGTTTGGGATGTGATAATATAGGAAAAGAAAACATTCAAAGAAATACGATTTGGACAACTGGTGTAGAAGAAAATTTGATTCACTGAATCACAAGCTTGGGTCTGTATCTCACTATTATACATCTCACTATGTATAAGCAAGAAAGCCACTGATTTCTCTCACCTCAGTTCCATCACTGATTGCTTGCTTGATTCTTATAAGGATGATGATAGTTGGTGGGAAAACATCAAGAGTAATATGCACAACCAACTTCTCTGAAGGTGGGTGAGGATCATAATGTTCTGTATGTATATGTATAGCCAAACAGCAAGGCTTGAAGAATATTGCTCTGGATCACATGGCCAAGGTTGATAGTGCTAGTATTCCACAGGGATGGATGCACCTGAGATGCTGGTCTCCTCTGGTCATCCTAGAGAAGTCAAGCCTTTCTGTGGTTAGGATCTTTCTCTATTCTTGGCCCCTCCCACCACCTTCAGACAGATCAGACTGTAGCCATTTCATCCTATTGTAGGCTTGGCCTCTTGTGGTTAATTTCTGAACTGCATTCTATATCTGTGACTCCCTGCCCTTTCTAAAGGACAAAGAAGTTTGTCAAAAAGAAAAGGCAGACTTTGTTTTAACGGTAAGGAAAGCAAGAAAAGGGGGTGAAGACATTTGAAGGGAGATAAGAATCTCTTCTTTTCTATGTGTTTCCATCTAGTTGCCTGAGAAACAATCAAAAGAAGCACAAGAAAGTAAACCAACATGTGGAAAGAAAATGGTAAGAACACAGCATATCAGAGTCATTTTTCTCTGAGATTTATCTCTGTCTCAAAAGAGACTGAGAATCTCTGTCTCACAAAAGTTAACATCTTATTTGAGACCTCTTAGAGCTGGACAGAATGATAGAATTCTTTGGTCTTTGCCTCTAAGACTTGGCAGAAGTTTATTTGGAGACCCTAAAAATAATGGGCTATTGGTGCACGTGTTTCATTTCTTCATGGTTATACAAAGTACATGTACAAACAGAACTGAAATAAAGGATGGTTATTTCAGGTTGGCTATTTACAATGGACACACTTCCAACTTATTCTTCACACTTAGAATAATTTTTGGGAAATATAAGTCTCATCATGCTTTTTCCTCAAGACCCTTCAATTGTTCTCCACTGTATTCAGAATAAAATACAAACTCTTCACCAGGGACTACAATCCTATAAGGATTGACCCCTGAATGCCTCTCTACTCTCACTCCCCACTCCCCATCCTCAGCCATTATCTTCCAGGAATTCTGCTGTCATTTAATGTTCTTTAAGCCACCAAGCTCAGACTGAAGTCAATGCCCTACTGTGCACTAGTACTGCTCTTTTAGCACTCATGGTTTTTATTTTCTGTCCTTATGCCTGAAAGTATCTCTTCCTGGAAATTTTGACTCTCACACTGTTCTCCCAAAAATGTCCTTAAGTACATGATGTGAGAACATTGCGTCCACACCCCATGGATTTCCTGTAGTGCATTAAACCTTTCTATCAACTGGTAATCTTATATTTGTTAGTTTAGCTTTTTATAGTCCATGTGCTCTTTGAATCTCTGACCACTGCTTGACTTGCCATTGTCTTTCTGTTGCCCAACGTTTACAAGATACTCAAAGTAAAAAAAAAAAAAAAAAAAAAAAAAAAAAGAGTGGAAAAACAACAGCTTTCTCACACTGATAACTTGCCCCAGCTTATATAGAAAGAAACACCCTCCCTTCTTTGCTGACCATGGGATTTTCATATCTTTGTATTCAACCTCTTTCCTAATCATTGCATCTCACCATCTGGGTTTTTATCTATGAGATGGTTTCTTTTTCTCTAAGTGGGAAAGAATGAGGGATTGAGGGGAAGGCCCATATTTGTTGGTGATATGAAATGATGTTTGGAGTAATTAGCCATTCCCTAAGTATTTAATTTACGCTTTCTTTTCACAGAGGAAAAGGTAGAGACAGTAGGGTGGCTATGCCGCCATTGTAATGAACTCCCCTTTATAGTGTGTGGCTGAAGAGGTGATGTTATTGAACCAAGATCCTTTTCTCAGGCTGCCACAAATACATTCTGTACAACGCAAAGTCATTTAAACTCGGCTTTTGCTTTATCATGTCTGAAATGAGATCTATGCTACTGTTCTTTTCTAATTTTCCCTTTTAAAGGAATTGAAGTGTTGACATTTTCAAATACATGCAAGTTTTTATTATAAACAGACAATAACTAAATGAAGAAAAATGAAATGTTCTACGGTGTTCCCATCCAAACGATTTTTTTAAAGTTTTATTTTAATTCCAGTTAGTTAACATAGAGTGTTATATTAGTTTCAGGCATACAATATATTGATTCAATATTCTATAGATTACTCAGTGCTTATCACACTAAGGGGGGACTTAATCCCCTTCATCTATTTCATTCATCCCCCCACCCACCTCCCCTCTGGTAGCCATCAGTTTGCTGTCTATAGTTAATAGTTTGCTTCTTGGTTTGCCTTTCTTTATCTCTTTCTTTACCCTTTACTCATCTATTTTGTTTCTTAAATTCCACATATGAGTGAGATCATGTGGCATTTGTCTGATCAACTTATTTCACTTAGCATAATACTCTCTAGCTCCATCCATGTCATTGCAGATGAAAATATTTCATTCTTTTTTTATGCCTGAGTAATATTCCATGGATATTTGGGCTTCCATATCTTGGCTATTGTAGATAATGCTGCTATAAACATCAGGGTGCATATATCCATTTGAATTTGTGTTTTTGTATCCTTTGGGTAAATACCTAGCAGTGTGATTGCTGGATCATCAGTGTAGTTCTATTTTGAACTTTTAGAGGAACCTCCAAACCATTTTCCAGAGTGACTGCAAATTTTATGAATAGGATTCAGAATTTTAACCAGTCAGCTTGGTGAGGAAGATTTCAATTGTTTTGACTACCCAAGTCAATTGTAATCATATATATAATATAAGACTTAAGTGGGCTAGAATTAAATTCAGTTTCATTTTTGGCTAGTTTGATAGGATGATGTTCTTTGAATGATGTTATGTTCTGTGCATCTTCCTGAGTCAGTTTTGGTTATCTTATTTTCACTAGAATATTATCATTTAATTCATTATTTTAAACATATTTTTAATTTTTTTTCAACGTTTATTTATTTTTGGGACAGAGAGAGACAGAGCATGAACAGGCGAGGGGCAGAGAGAGAGGGAGACACAGAATCGGAAACAGGCTCCAGGCTCTGAGCCATCAGCCCGTAGCCCGACGCGGGGCTCGAACTCATGGACCGCGAGATCGTGACCTGGCTGAAGTCGGACGCTTAACCGACTGCGCCACCCAGGCGCCCCTTAAACATATTTTTAAGGATAGTATGAGGTCTTTCAAGTCACTTATTTTTTTAAAATATAGTTTTATAGAGCTATAGTACCATAAAGTTCACACTGTTAGGTAAATTGTGTGATAAGTTTAGGAAAACATACATTCATGTCATCTCAATTAAGATATGGAATATTTTTATCACTTTTCCCCTCACCAGCAACCCCTGGCAACCACTGATCTGATTTCTGTTTTGCTTTTTTTCTCAAGATATCACAGTATCATTGCTTTTATCATTATGAGGTTTTTATTTTTGCTTTCCTTATTTTTTCACTGTTGCTCTTCTAATTGCTTAGAATTCAAAACTTAAATTTTGTGTTTTCTATTTTTTTTCTTATTTAAAAATTGGACATGCAGGAATATAAATTTTTCCCTAAATAATATTTTATCTGTATGTATCCCATGTGTTGCTAAAGGAAACATTATTTTCCAACATTTTGTTACTTTGCTTTTTATGTTTTCTTGAATATGAGTTGTTTTTAATTCCAAATTTGTTTTCTATTTTTGATAATAAGTTCTGATTTTAGTGCATTATAATGTTATTTCTGCTTGTGGATTTTATCAAAGTTCTTTACCATCTATTGTGCCTCAACATTGAAACAAGTTACTTATATTCTTTAAATTGTGGTTTCTTTATATGGAAAATAATTTTAAAATTAAAAATACTGTAACTTTAGATTGTAAAGGTAACATTTTAAAAATTAACATTCATACGTTAGTACAATGCCTGAGTGGAACCAGCATTTGATAAGTATTAGTTAGCATTTTGTTTATTATGCCCCATAGACTTTGAAAATTACAATGATGGATTTTTTTAAGGGTCATAGTTTTTGAAATTTATCTATTAGGAAAACTTGATGTTTAATTTTTTTTAAAGTTTATTCATTTGAGAGAGAGAGAGAGAGAGAGAGAGAGAGAGAGAGAGAGTGAGACCAAGCAGGAGAGGTACAGAGAGAGAAAGGGACACAGAACCTGAAGAAGGCTCCAGGCTCTGAGCTGTCAGCACAGAACCCAATGTGGGGCTTGAACTCACAGACTACGAGATCTTGACCTAAGCTGAAGGTAGCGCTTAACCAACTGAGCCACCCAGGTGCCCCAGGAAACTTGATTAGTTATGTATTTCAGATATTCTCTGTTCTTATTTTTCTTGATTTTTTCTTGCTGTCTGAGAGAAATTAATCTACTACTACTTTGTTTCAGTTCATGTTCATTTTTTTTTCTTTCCTTCATATTGATTCTATTTTGGTAAGTAATAGTTTATCACAATTGTAGGTATTTGTGGTTTTGTCTTTATCTATGTCATATCCTGTCCATCTTTGTTCTGAAATGAGAGCAGTTTATTGTGTTTATCTTGTAATATGTGTGTAGACCCATGTGGTGGAAGGGTCAAGGTAGGTTGGGGAATAGCAGGCAACTCCCCTGCAGGAAACAAAGAGGATAAGAGTGAGTATGTATTAACACTTAATATTGTCTGAAATAATTTCTACATATTAGGCTGCATTCATTTTGCTTGGGCTACCATGATGAAGTTCCATAAACTGGGAAATTCAACAGAAATATATTTTGTCACAATTCTTGATGCCTCAAATCCAAGATCAAAGTGCTAGGGAGTGAGTCTCTTCTAAGGCCTCTCACTTTGGCTTATATCCCTGTCTTTTCCCTGTGTCTTCATATCATCTTTGCTCTATGACTATCTGTGTCCAAATTGCCTCTTCTTATAAGGAAAAAACTCAAATTAGATGAATTATGGCCAGACCTTCAACCACAGAGCTGGCTGCACAGGTTAGATTCATCATTCAACAACTTCTTTATAACATGACTTTGCATTTTATAAAATTGAAATGTGGTTTTACAGTCATCTTCTGATTTGTTCTTTTTTCCTAAAGAATTCATAGGTTTTATATCCCCTCAATACTAATATATTTGACAATACCCATTTTCATTTATTGGAGAGTCATAGGATTCTTGTAATCCTATTTTCCTCACCATTTTGTGGGCTTGCCTTCAGATGGAAGTTTGGGCTACCTTAAACTCACCTCACTGATGAAGTAGTTTCACAATGTTTTCCTCATGGATGTTTTAGAATTTATCATTATTCTTGAAGTGCAGAATCTATTGCATATCTCAATGTTCCATGTGATTTGTGTTAGTTCTCCATAAAATCAATTTTCAGGCTGAAGTCTTTATTTCAGGTATCTTATTGTATCTTAGAATGGTTTTGTTTCATTTATGTGGTTCTCATCTCCAAGATTAACTATTTTGTATGTATGACATCATCTCTTTATGTTTTATTTTCCTTTCTCTAACCATACTACATTCTCATTTTCTACAAGTTAATGTTTATTTCAAGCATATGCTGCTGGCTTGTTTTAGAAATAATTGATTTTACATATTGATGCTTTTAGTGCTGTTTTAATCTCTCTAAATATTTTATCGTTTCTTTCAATTGTTTTCCTGCTTTATGCTAGCCACTTACTTTTTATCCATTTATTATTTTAATAATAATTAACATATTACATCTATCTGCCTTTAATATATTCTGCTTTCTTTTTATTATTATTATTATTATTATTATTATTATTATTATTTTATCTAATTCATGTTTGCAACTTTGTGCCTAGTGTTTTGAATGGAAGTAGGTGAGATAACATGGTGTGTGTTTACCTTTGTGTATTTCTTTAGGAAAGATACAAAGGAGAAATAAGCTAAGATTCACGCTTTGCTTTTGGTATGTTGTCTCGGACTGCCTCCTCACCAAAAATTCTTCCTCTGCAGTGGGCACATCTCTGTTCTGTGTATATTGCCCTCTTTGAGGCGGGCAGGTCATTACAAAATTCTTTGTCTACATTTTCCCTCAAGTTTATGAGACTGGGAGACAGAGAAATAGTAGACCATCTGTTGGTACTCAATCTCCTTTTAGCCACTCACTCCCTGTTCTGGTGTGGAATCGTGTCACTGTAGAGATAATCTCTATTTCTCTCATCACCAGTCTGCACTTATTAATTTAGGTCATTGTAAATTTGTGTTCTGAATTTTTTGGACCTTCTTATTTACCTTCCTTTGTTTTCTTCTTTTTTTTTTTTTTTTTTTTACCTTATTTACCTCCCTCATCAAGAACAACAGAGAAATAAATTGGCTTTCAATATTCTCCCTCAAATTGTTCCAAATTTCACTATATTGCACATATGTTCCACATACATATGATATTATACCTAGTATGATAGTCTAGTAATTCTTTAAGTTTCATAAAATATGGAGTTTTATTCTCTGCTTCTTATTCTTTTGCTAGACTTTGGGTTTTTCTTTCCTGCTTCATTGAGTTATAATTGACAAAATTTTAAAATACTTAAAGCAAATGTGATTTATGTATACTTTGTGAAAAGAACCCCCCTCATCAACTTAATTAACATAACCATCAACTCTCACAGTGTTATCAGCTCTATTTCATGGTTTTTCCGAAACAAAGTAAGCAGGATTTAATTTCAATTAACACTTGAATTCTAAATCTACCAATGACTTTATGTTAAGAGCAGTGAAACATTTCCTTCAAGTGTGTTTTCAGCTTCAGATAACTGGAGTGTATCATGTTATTATCTCTTTCCTTTGTAGGCAGGAAATGGCTACATTTGAGAGAGAAAATCCAGTTCAAGATAAGAAAAGTAAGTCATTGCTTCATGATATTTTTCATACAAGGGAAGTTGTAAGTTTAAACACCTAAAGTGGTTCTGATACTATGTTAGACAGGATTGAAGGAAGCACTGCTTGATGTCACTATTATTATTATTATTATTATTTTGTCTAACAAAACTGATCTTATTACTTTTTGTATGACAGTAATGATTTATTTATTATTTATTTTGTTTTATTTATATTGTTTTCCTTAGATTTTTACTTTTTTTTACACTTTTGTAGTCATTTTTTTATTAGAGATATAATTTATTTACCTTGTTAAAAATCTAATAATCCAAAGACTGTTGACCAAATGACATGTAACATACAGGAAAAAAAAAAAAAACAGATTCTTAGCTATATGCCCTATTAGAAATATTTAAGTTTTTCTTGGGTAGCCTGAATTTCTTTTTTTTTCTTGTGAATTGTACATTTTATTTATTTATTAGGTTTTTTGAAAATTCTAGTATATTTAACATACAGTGGTATATTAGTTTCAGGAGTACAATATAGTGATTCAACAATTCTATACATTACCCAGTGCTCATCATGACAAGTATACTTTAAAAAAAAAAATGAAACATTGCCAAATTGGCTTCCATACAAAACCCAGTGCTCATCCCAACAGGTGCCCTCTTCAATATCCATCACCCACTTACCCCTCCCTCCCACCGCCCCCCCCACCTTCAGTTTATTCTCAGTTTTTAAGAGTCTCTTATTGTTTGCCTCCTTCCCTGTCTGTAAATTTTTTTTCCCACCATCCTTCCCCAATGGTCTTCTGTTAAGTTTCTCAGGATCCACATAAGAGTGAAAACATATGGTATCTGTCTTTCTCTGTATGACTTATTTCACTTAGCATCACACTCTCCAGTTCCATCCATGTTGCTACAAAAGGCCATATTTCTTTCATTCTCATTGCCAAGTAATATTCCATTGCGTATATAAACCACAATTTCTTTATCCATTCATCAGTTGATGGACATTTAGTCTCTTTCTATAATTTGGCTATTGTTGAAAGAGCTGCTATAAACATTGGGGTACAAGAGCCCCTCTGCATCAGCACTTCTGTATCCCTTGGGTAAATTCATAGCAGTGCTATTGCTGGGTCATAGGGTACATCTATTTTTAATTTTTTGTGGAACCTCCACACTGTTTTCCAGAGTGACTGAACCAGTTTGCATTCCCACCAACAGTGCAAGAGGATTCCCATTTCTCCACATCCTCTCCAGCATCTATAGTCTCCTGATTTGTTCATTTTAGCCACTCTGACTGGCATGAGGTGATATCTCAGTGTGGCTCTGATTTTTATTTCCCTGATGAGGAGTGACGAACATCTTTTCATGTGCCTGTTGGCCATTGGATGTCTTTTTTAAATTTTTTTTAATGTTTATTTTTGAAGGAGAGAGAGAGACAGAGTACGAGTGGGGGAGGGGAAGAGAGAGAGGGAGACACCGAATCCAAAGCAGGCTCCTGGTTCTGAGCTGTCAGCACAGACCTGACGCGAGGGCTCAAACTCACAAACCATGAGATCATGACCTGAGCAGAAGTTGGAAACCCAACCAACTGAGCTACCCAGGCACCCCTGGATGTCTTCTTTAGAGAAGAGTCTATTTATGTTTTCTGCCCATTTCTTCACTGGATTATTGCTTTTCGGGTGTGGACTTTGGTGAGTTCTTTATAGATTTTGGATACTAGCCCTTTGTCTGATATGTCATTTGCAAATATCTTTTGCCATTCCGTTCGTTGCCTTTGAGTTTTGTTGATTGTTTCCTTTGCAATGCAGAAGCTTGTTATCTGCAAGAGGTCCCAATTGTTCATTTTTGCTTTTAATTCCCTTATCTTTGGAGATGTGTCAAGTAAGAAACTGCTGCAGCTGGGTCAGAGAAGTTTTTTTCCTGCTTTCTCCTCTAGGGTTTTGATGGTTTCCTGTCTCACATTCAGGACCTTCATCCATTTTGAGTTTACTTTTGTGAATGGTGTAAGAAAGTGGTCTAGTTCCATCCTTCTGCATGTTGCTGTCCAGTTCTCCCAGCACCATTTGTTAAAGAGACTTTTTTTCCATTGGATATTCTTTACTGCTTTGTCAAAGATTAGTTGGCTATCCTTTTGTGGGTCTAATTCTGGGGCTTCTATTCTATTCCATTGGCCTATGTGTCTGTTTTTGTGCCAATACCATGCGGTCTTGATGATTACAGCTTGGTAGGAGATGCTATACTCTGGGATTGTGATGCCTCCCGTTTTGTTCTTCTTCAAAGTTACTTTGGCTATTTGCGGTCTTTTGTGGTTCCATACAAATTTTAGGATTGCTTGTTCTAGCTTTGAGAAGAATGCTGGTGCAATTTTGATTGGGATTGTATTGAATGTGTAGACTTCTTTGGGTAGTATTGACATTTAACAGTATTTATTCTTCCAATTCATGAGCATGGAAAGTTTTTCCATTTCTTTGAATTTCTTCAATTTCATAAGCTTTCTACAATTCTCAGCATACACATCTTTTACATATTTGGTTAGGTTTATTCCTAGGTATTTTATGATTCTTGGTGCAATTGTGAATGGGATCAGTTTCTTTATTTCTTTTTTTGCTTCATTATTAGTGTATAAGAATGCAACTTATTTCTGTACATTAATTTTATATACTGAGACTGCTGAATTCATGTACCAGTTCTAGAAGACTTTTGGTGCAGTCTCTCAGGTTTTCCATGTATAGTATCATGTCATCTGCAAAAAGTGAAAGCTTAACTTCATCTTTGCCAATTTTGATGCCTTTGATTTCCTTTTGTTGTCTGATTGCTGATGCTAGAACTTCCAACACTATGTTAAACAACAGTGGTGAGAGTGGACATCCTTGTCGTGTTCCTGATCTCAGGGGGAAAGCTGTCAGTTTTTCCTAATTGAGGATATTAACTGTGGGGTTGTCATAAATGGCTTTTATGATGTTTAAGTATGTTCCCTCTATCCCGAAATTTTGGAGGAGTTTTATTAAGAAAGGATGCTGAATTTTGTCAAATGATTTTTCTGCATTGATTGAATGGATCATATGGTTACTTTCTTTTCTTTTATTAATATGATGTGTCACATTGGTTGATTTGTGAATGCCGAACCAGCCCTGCATCCCAAAATGAATCCCAATTGATCATGGTGAATAATTCCTTCTATATGCTGTTGAATTCAATTTGCTAGTATCTTATTGAGAATTTTTGTATCCATATTCATCAGGGATATTGGCCTGTAGTTCCCTTTTTTGGCTGGGTCTCTGGTTTGGGAATCAAAGTAATGCTAGCTTCATAGAATAAGTCTGGAAGTTTTCCTTCCCGTTCTATGTTTTGGAACAGCTTGAGAAAGATAGGCAATATATCTACTTTATTTTTTTTTCCAATGTATGGAATTTGTTGTCAAATTGGATTCCATACAACACCCAGTGCTCATCCCAAAAGATGCCCTCCTCAATACCCGTCACCCACACTCCCCTCCCTCCCACACCCTATCAACCCTCAGTTTGTTCTCAGTTTTTAAGAGTCACTTATGCTTTGGCTCTCTCCCACTCTAACCTCTTTTTTTTTCCTTCCCCTCCCCCATGGGTTTCTGTTAAGTTTCACAGGATCCACATAAGAGTGAAACCATATGGTATGTGTCTTTCTCTGTATGGCTTATTTCACTTAGCATCACACTCTCCAGTTCCAACCACATTGCTACAAAGGGCCATATTTCATTCTTTCTCATTGCCACGTAGTACTCCATAGTGTATATAAACCACAATTTCTTTATCCATTCATCAGTTGATGGACATTTAGGTTCTTTCCATAATTTGGCTATTGTTGAGAGTGCTGCTATAAACATTGGGGTACAAGTGCCCCTATGCATCAGTACTCCTGTATCCCTTGGGTAAATTCCTAGCAGTGCTACTGCTGGGTCATAGAGTAAGTCTACTTTTAATTTTCTGAGGAACCTCCACACTGTTTTCCAGAGTGGCTGCACCAATTTGCATTCCCACCAACAGTGCAAGAGGGTTCCCGTTTCTCCACATCCTCTCCAGCATCTATAGTCTCCTGATTTGTTCAGTTTGGCCACTCTGACTGGCATGAGGTGATATCTGAGTGTGGTTTTGATTTGTATTTCCCTGATGAGGAGCAATGTTGAGCATCTTTTCATGTGCCTGTTGGCCATCCGGATATCTTCTTTAGAGAAGTGTCTATTCATGTTTTCTGCCCATTTCTTCACTGGGTTATTTGTTTTTCAGGTGTGGAGTTTGGTGAGCTCTTTAAAGATTTTGGATACTAGCCCTTTGTCTGATATGTCATTTGCAAATATCTTTTCCCATTCCGTTGGTTGCCTTTTAGTTTTGTTGGTTGTTTCCTTTACTGTGCAGAAGCTTTTTATCTTCATAAGGTCCCAGTAATTCATTTTTGCTTTTAATTCCCTTGCCTTTGGGGATGGGTAGAGCAAGAGATTGCTATGGCTGAGTCAGAGAGGTCTTTTCCTGCTTTCTCCTCTAAGGTTTTGATGGTTTCCTGTCTCACATTCAGGTTCTTCATCCATTTTGAATCTATTTTTGTGAATGGTGTGAGAAAGTGGTCTAGTTTCAATCTTCTGCATGTTGCTGTCCAGTTCTCCCAGCACCATTTGTTAAAGAGACTGTCTTTTTTCCATTGGATGTTCTTTCCTGCTTTGTCAAAGATGAGTTGGCCATACGTTTGTGGGTCTAGTTCTGGGGTTTCTATTCTATTCCATTGGTCTATGTGTCTGTTTTTGTGCCAATACCATGCTGTCTTGATGATGACAGCTTTGTAGTAGAGGCTAAAGTCTGGGATTGTGATGCCTCCTGCTTTGGTCTTCTTCAAAATTATGTTGGCTATTCGGGGGCTTTTGTGGTTCCATATGAATTTTAGGATTGCTTGTTTTAGCTTCGAGAAGAATGCTGGTGCAATTTTGATTGCGATTGCATTGAATGTGTAGATAGTAGTATTGACATTTTCACAATATTTATTCTTCCAATCCATGAGCAGGGAATGTCTTTCCATTTCTTTATATCTTCTTCAATTTCCTTCATAAACTTTCTATAGTTTTCAGCATACAGATCTTTTACTTCTTTGGTTAGATTTACTCCTAGGTATTTTATGCTTCTTGGTGCAATTGTGAATGGGACCAGTTTCTTTATTTGTCTTTCTGTTGCTTCATTGTTAGTGTATAAGAATGCAACTGATTTGTGTACATTGATTTTGTATCCTGCAACTTTGCTGAATTCATGTATCAGTTCTCGCAGACATTTGGTGGAGTCTATCGGATTTTCCACGTATAGTATCATGCCATCTGCAAAAAGTGAAAGCTTGACTTCATCCTTGCCAATTTTGATGTCTTTGATTTCCTTTTGTTGTCTGATTGCTGATGCTAGAACTTCCAACACTATGTTAAACAACTGCGGTGAGAGTGTGCATCCCTGTCATGTTCCTGATCTCAGGGAAAAAGCTCTCAGTTTCTCCCCATTGAGGATGATATCAGCTGTGGGCTTTTCATAAGTGGCTGTTATGATGTTTGAGTATGTTCCTTCTATCCCGACTTTCTCAAGGGTTTTTATTAAGAAAGGGTGCTGAATTTTTTCAAATGCCTTATCTGCATCGATTGACAGGATCATATGGTTCTTATCTTTTCCTTTATTAACGTGATGTATCACGTTGATTGATTTGTGAATGTTGAACCAGCCCTGCATCCCAGGAATGAATCCCACTTGATCATGGTGAATAATTCTTTGTATATGCTGTTGAATTCGATTTGCTAGTATCTTATTGAGAATTTTTATATCCATATTCATCAGGGATATTGGCCTGTAGTTCCCTTTTTTGGCGGGGTCTCTAGTTTCGGAATCAAAGTAATGCTAGCTTCATAGAACAATTCTGGAAAGTTTCCTTCCCTTTCTATGTTTTGGAACAGCTTGGGAAAGATTGGAAATATATCTACTGTAAATGTCTGGTACAATTCCCCAGGGAAGCCGTCTGGTCCTGGAGTCTTATTGGGAGATTTTTGATAACTGATCCAATTTGTTCGCTGGTTATGGCTCTAGTCAAGTTTTATTTATTCCTGTTTGAGTTTTGGAAGTGTGGGGGTGGTTAGGAATTTGTTCATTTCTTCTAGGTTGTCCAGTTTGTTGCCATATAATTTTTCATAGTATTCCCTGATAATTGCTTTTATTTCTGAGGGATTGGTTGTAATAATTCCATTTTCATTCATGATTTTATCTATTTGTGTCATCTCCCTTTTCTTTTTGAGAAACCTGGATAGAGGTTTATCTTTTTTTTTTCTTTTCAAAAAACCAACTTTTGGTTTCATTGATCTGTTCTGCAGGTTTTTTTTAGATTCTATATTGTTTACTTCTGCTCTGATCTTCATTATTTCTCTTATTCTGCTGGGTTTGGGGTATCTTTGCTGTTCTGCTTGTATTTCCTTTAGGTGTGCTGTTAGATTTTGTATTTGGGATTTTTCTTGTTTATGGAGATAGGCCTGGATTGCAGTGTATTCTCCTCTCAGGACTGCCTTCGGTGCATCCCAAAGCATTTAAATTGTTATATTTTGATTTTCATTTGTTTCCATATATTGTTTGATTTCTTCTCTTATTGCCTGTTTGACCCATTTATTCTTTAGTAGGGTGTTCTTTAACCTCCATGCTTTTGGAGGTTTTTCAGACTTTTTCCTGTGGTTGATTTCAAGTTTCATAGCATTGTTGTCTGAAAGTGTGCATGGTACGATCTCAATTCTTGTATACTTATGAAGGGCTGTTTTGTGACCCAGTATGTGATATATCTTGCAGAATGTTTCATGTGCCCTGGAGAAGAAAGTGCATTCTGTTGCTTTGGGGTGCAGAGTTCTACATATATCTGTCATGTCCATATGATCCAATGTATCATTCATGGGCCTTGTTTCTTTATTGATCCTGTGTCAAGATGATGTATCCATTACTGTAAGTGGAATATTAAAGTCCCCTGCAATTGCCACATTCTTATCAATAAGGTTGGTTTGTTTGTGATTAATTGTTTTATGTATTTGCAGACTCCCGTATTCAGCACATAGACATTTATAATTGTTAGCTCTTCCTGATGGATAGACCCTGTAATTATTACATAATGCCCTTCTTCATCTCTTGTTACAGCCTTTAATTTGAAGTCTAGTTTGTCTAATATAAGTATGGCTACTCCAGCTTTCTTTGGACTTCCAGTGGCATGGTAGATAGTTCTCCATCCCCTCACTTTCAATCTGAAGGTGTCCTCAGGTCTAAAATGAGTCTCTTGTAGACAGCAATGAAATGGGTCCTGTTTTTTTTATCCATTGTGATACCCTATGTCTTTTGGTTGGAGCCTTTAGTGCATTTACATTTGGTGTTATTATTGAAAGATATGGGTAGAGTCATTGTGATGTCTGTAGGTTTCATGCTTGTAGTGATGTCTCTGGTACTTTGTGGTCCTTGCAACATTTCACTCACAGAATCCCCCTTAGGATCTCTTGTAGGGCTGGTTTAGTGGTGATGAATTCCTTCAGTTATTGTTTGTTTGGGAAGGCCTTTATCTGTCCTTCTATTCTGAATGACAGACTTGCTGGATAAAGGATTCTTGGCTGCATATTTTTTCTGTTCATCACATTGATGATTTCTTGCCATTCCTTTCTGGCCTGCCAAGTTTCATTAGATAGGTCTGCCACTACTCTTATGGGTCTCCCTTTATAAGTTAGAGCCTGTTTATCCCTAGCTGCTTTCATAATTCTCTCTTTATCCTTGTATTTTGCCAGTTTCACTATGATATGTCGTGCAGAAAATCAAGTCTGAAGGGAGTTCTCTGTTCTTCTTGGATTTCACTGCCTTTTTACTTACCCAAATCAGGGAAGGTCACAGCTCTGATTTTTTTAAATATGCCTTCAGCCCCTTTGTCTCTCTCTTCTTCTCCTGGAATTCCTATGATATGAATATTATTCCCTTTTATTGCATCACTTAGTTCTCTAATGCTCCCCTCATACTCCTGGATTTTTTAATCTCTTTTTCTCAACTTCTTCTTTATCCATAGTTTTATCTTCTAATTCACCTATTCTGTCCTCTGCATCTTTAATCCCCACTGTGGCCGCCTCCATTTTATTTTGCACCTAATTTATAGCATTTTTTAATTCATCATTTCACTATTTTTTAGTCCTTGATCTCTGTAGCAATAGATTCTCTGCTGTCCTCTATGATTTTTTCAAGCCCAGTGATTAATTTTATGACTATTTTTCCAAATTCTTATTCCATTATATTGCTTAAATAGTTTTTTATGTATTCGTTAGCTGTCGCTACTTCCTGCAGTTTCTTTTGAGGAGGATTTTTCCATTTCATCATTTTGGCTATTTTTCTTTCCCTTACCATTTTAAAAGCTTGTGTCCTCTACACCTGCAAGCACTTTCATATTAAAAGATGGCCATAGACTGTCCACGGCCCTTCAAGAGGTGTTTTTCGGGGATTGTTACTTGCTCTCTGTTGTTGTGACTTTGGTTATTTTATTACCCTATTTGTAGTAATATTTTGTACCCCCCCCCCCAGGTGTGTTTTGATTTGTTCCTTGGAATAGCCCTAGTGTTAATCCAGGTAATGCTGCATCACTTGTAGGTAGTAACTGTCTCTAGGGTCTGTGCTACTCTGGTGGATATGCAGTTACTCAGTACAAGGGGGCATGGTTTGATGTTTTCTGGACCCACCTCCACTATGGGCCCAGGGAGTGACCCCTGAGTCCCTGCCTTGATGGTGGTGGTGGTGGTGGGGGAATGGTGATTTCCCAGTCTCTTTTCCATGGAGCCAGACCCAGTGGACACTGAATCATTCTCACTGTGCCAGTGGGTGCAGATGGGGGCGGCCTTCTCACTCCACCAAGTCCCCTGACCCTGTGCTTGGCTAGGATTCAACATCCCACTCTGTGCTCTGGTGCTGGGGAAGTGCCTCTCTGTGTGGCAATATGTGGTCCCAGCTGGCTTTGTCTGTGCAGCCGCATGTCAGGGAGGACTGCCTCCCTGTGGACTGTGCCACAGCCCTCACCATCACCAGCCCCCAGGGTGGCAGACACAGGTAGGCTTTGTCTTTTCCCACAACACTGCAGAGAAATGGCGGCCTTATCCTCCTGCAGACTGAGCCCTCTGCCCAACCACTGCACCCAGGGGTGGCAGATGCAGGCAGGTTCTGTGCTATCATGCAGCCCTCAGGGAGTGAACCACTTTCTCCAGCTGTGGACTGAGTTTCTGACCTACAACCTCACCCAGGCCTGGTTCCCCACTTCCCCAGGTGCGTAAACATGGAGCTGGCCCCAGTCCGAAGAAAATCCCCGCAGTTAGAGATCAGATCCCTCTCAGTCTCAGTCCAAGGTCTTTCTCCTGTACAGATATGGTTTGGCAATTCCCTATATGCTCTTTCTCTTCCCTTTGTTTCTCTGCAGAAAGGAGTCCCTCCCCTCTATGCCCATGCAGCCTTTTTTATCTCCTCCAGTTCACAATCACCCACCTATCTTTTCTCTAGTTTTCACATTTTCTTCCTAGTAGATTCAGTCTCTTTTCCTCCCAGGCTCTGGTGTTCAAAGTCCTTTGGCTTCTACACTTCTTTGTTTGAGGAACATGGGACAGATGGATCCCCCTGTCTCTCTGCCATTTGGGGCAAGCGTATCCCCTCACAAGTATATTTCTTAATAACCATCACCTACTTCACTCATCCTTTCATCCACCACCCCACTGGTAACCATCAGTTTCTTCTTTATAATTAACAATGTTTCTTGGTTTGCCTCTCTCTCTCCTCTCTCTCCTTTTTTGTTCCTTAGTTCACTAGTTTTGTTAAATTCCATGTATGAGTGAAGTCATATGATATTTGCCTTTCTCTGACTGACTTATTTTCTTAGCATAATACTATCTAGTTTCATTCACGTCATTGCAAATGGCAAAATTTCATTCTTGTTTTACTACTGAATAATATTCTATTGCATACATATACATACATATGAATAATATTCTATAGAATAAAATAGAATAGAATAATATTCTATTGCACATATATACATATTATATGTATATATGTTGCTTGGGTTGCTTCCATAACTTAGCTATAGTAAATAATGCTGCTATAAACATAGGAATACGTGTATCCCTTTGAAATTGTTTTTGTATTTTTGGGAAATGACCAGTAGTGTGATTACTGGGTTATAAGGTAGTTCTATTTTTAACTTTTTGAGGAACATCCATACTATTTTCCAGAGTCACTGTGCCAGTTTGCATTCCTACCAATAGTGTAAAAGTGTTCCTTTTTCCCCACATTGTCATCAACACCTGTTGTTTCCCGTGCTATTAATTTTAACCATTCTGACTGGTGTGAAGTGATACCTCATTTAGTTTTGGTTTGTATTCTCCTATGATAAGTGATGTTGAGCATCTTCTCATGTGTCTATTGGTTATCTGTATGTGCTTTCTGCACAAATATCTATTCAGTTCCCCTATCCATTTTTGTAATTGATTGTTTTTGGTGTTGATTTGTGTAAGTTCTTTACACATTTTGGATATTAAATCTTTATATATAAGGTACGTCATTTGCAAATGTCTTGTCCTATTGAATTGGTTTCCTTTTTGTTTTGCTGATGGCTACCTTTGCAAAAACTTTTGGTTTTTTTGCAAAAAGTTTTGGTGTAATTACTCCTAACTCTTTGATTCAACATAGTACTGGAAGTACTAGCCACAATAATCAAACAAGAGAAAGAAATAAAAGACATCCAAATTGATGAGGAATACGTAAAACTTTCATTTGCAGATAATGTGACACTATATATAGAAAACCCTGAAGACTCCATCAAAAACTAGTAGAACTGATAAATGAATTTAGTAAATTTGCAAAATTCAAAATTAGTATACAGAAATTTACTGCATTTCTATGCACTAACAATGAAGTAGAAGAAAGAGAAATTAAAGAAAAAGAACAATACCATTTACATTTGCACTAAAGAGAATAATATATCTTAGAATAAACTGAACCAAGGAGGTTAAAAACCTGGACTCTGAAAACCATAAAACATTGAGGGAATAAATTGAAGATAACACAAATAAATGGAAAGGATATTCCATGTTTATGGATTGCGAGAACCAGTATTGTTAAAAGGTACACATTACCCAAAACAATCTACAGATTTAAGGAAATCCTCATCAAAATGCCAAAGTTTTCACAAAACTAGAACAAATAAAATTTGTATGGAACCAGGAAAGACCCTGAATAGCCAAAGCAATTTTGAAAAAGAACAAAACCAGAAATATTACAATGTCAGATTCTAAGTTATACTACAAAGCTGTAGTAATCAAAACAGTATAGTACTGGCATAAAAATAGACACATAGATCAATGGAACAGAATAAAGACCCCAGTAATAAATCCACACTTACACAGTCAATTAATCTATGATAAAGCAGCAAGAATATGTAATTGGAAAAAGTCTTTTCAACAAATGATGTTGGGAAAACTGGACAGCAACATGTTAGAGAATGAAATTGGACCACTTCTTTACACCATACATACACACACACACACACACACACACACACACACACAGCTCAAATGAATGAAAGACCGAAATGTGAGACCTGAAACCATAAAACACAGAAACAAGAAAACACAGGCAGTCACTCCTTTGACATTGGTCATATACACATTTTTTTTTTAAAAGATATGTTTTATCTGACAAGGGAAACAAAAGCAAAATTAAACTATTTTATATGATTTATTTATACTTTATAAATATATATATATTTATAAATATATTTATATACTTTATAAACTTCTATGGGAAGTAATTAACCTAAATCCTGCTGATTTTAATTTATGTATAGATGTTTTAAATAGGACCATTTTGAATATGAGCTTGTGTTATGTGTTTCTTTTTTCTTTTCCTTTTCTTTTTTGTTTTGGGCTAGTCTTCTTCACTTTTTTGACCTAGTATCCAGGTGCAGTAATCATGTTAACTTCTCAGAATAAACAGTTATGAACAACAATATATTTGTGGGACAGACATATCTGAAATAAACTCACTTCTTATAGCTATTCTTCAACTGTCTTCTCATTTTACAACCAAGTGTGTTAAAAAAAATTGTGTAGTCTCATCATTTGAAACTTTGCATTTCTTAATCATCTCTCAGCTCATGGTGACATGCTTGTGGTACTACTGTTTCATTGAGCACATTTCATGGGCTATGAAATAAATGTATTTCATTAAACCTCATCACAGCCATAAATAGAATAACATATTTTGAAAAGCATCATAGTGCACTACACATAAAATTGTCATATAAGACAATTATATTGATTGTATGTCTATGTAAATGATTGTACTAAAGTATGGTATAAAATATATGTCTAACTGTGTGTTTTGTTTAAAAAAATATGAATGCCTCTGCCAAAATGTAACTACAGAGTCTAAAGGACAATTGTCAATGATAGTTTCAATTATCTTATCTCTAGCACTTACAAACATTGCTCAACATCTCCCTCTTAACATCGTTCCTTCCTCCATTTCTCTGACCTCTACACTCTCTTAGGTCACAGTAACCTTTGTGCTACCTGACACTGCCCTTTCTTGGGGACACCTAAAATTCTGGTGTCCTTCAGTAATCCAGCCTTGGATTTTTTTCTACTTTCATGAAGATTTGTGTCTGATTAATCTTTCTTCTTGTAGTCTTTGGTAGAATTTTCTGGTGAAGCTATCTAGGGCGATAACATTTATTTAAAAACTTCTTTGCGTACAGATAAAAATGCTTCTGTGATAACAGACTATTCTTATTTTCTGTTTCATCTTGTCAGCCTTACAAGTTCCATTTCTCATTAAATTGGTCTTTTTCAATTAAAATTTTAAAGTCTTAAATTGTACAATTGTTATTATATCTCTGTATGTATTTAATGTTTACAGGATCTATAGTGGTGTTCTTGCTCATTTCTAATGTTTCTGTGTGTGGATGCATGTGTGTGTGCTTTCCATCTGTTTTTTAATTAATCAGTTTTGCTAGTGTTCATTCATTTCATTAATAGTTTTATGAAATCAAATTTTGTATTAGTCCTTTACCACAGGAGAATCTCTTTCTGGGTCCAATTTAAAGTGGTATATGGCTTACTCAAAATCAAAGAGACTCACAAAATAGTGTGCCGTTTTGACAGCAAACAGAGATGCAAAATGATTTGGATGGGTTTACCCTGAAATAATTCAGAAAATTCACTGAGATGCTGGCTCTTTCATTTTCCTTAGACATGCATTTAAAGTAACCTAGGGTACCTGACCCTTCCTGTTCACCTACACTTAGCTTTATGTTCTCCATGTAGTAGACCAATATTATGTCCTGTGGATATATGAAATGATCAATATTTCTGCAAAGCATATTTTCACCAAAGACAGAACTTGATAGAGCCCGGAAGTACACTAATGTAGCTGTGCTGATGTCCCTCCACGTAAAATAAAATGCATGTTAGATGTCTGTCATTGTATTACTTTACTCAAGTAAACAGACCTCAATTTAAGTAGTATATGTGATTGAACTTGCCATTTAATTGAATTTGTGAAAATGTCCAAGAAGGGAAATTAAATGGGGAAGTTGGGGATTTATGAGTGTACTTTTGATGAGCACCTCTTGTATGGAATTGTTGATTCACTGTATTGTACACCTGCAACTAATATTACACCATATGTTAACTACCTGGAAATTAAATAAAAACTTTAAAAAAATCACCACCTTTATATCTTTTCCTGATTTCCTTAGGGGAAGATACACTGCTGTTGATTAGTTTGTTTACATTCCATTTGGACCAGGTCACCGGAGAACAGGAGAAACAATGTGATGCTGCTGCCCATTGTTAACATAACTATTTTACCCATGTTTTCATGGTGTGGTGAAATTCACAGGATGTGTTTATGAATCCTTTACCCTCATTCTGAAACAAGTACAGGGAAGAAAATATTTTCTCCTTTACTCTGACTAGTGGGCTAAGGTACGAAGGAGATCCTTTTAAAGCAATTTCATTCGGCCTTTTGACCAAATTTATTTGGTCTTGAATTACAAATGATTGTCTCATGATCTCTGTTTATGTGCTTCAGAAGCAATAAGTTTATAGCTCAATCTTTATACTCCTCATTCTTTCCATAATGGCCTGTTGAAGTGTTTATGCTGGCCTTTTCCACTTGGGGAACTGCAAGTTAACTTTAACAAACTCTGCTGTGTGTGCTGTGGACCACTTGTGTCTCATATTTCAATACCATTGTGAGCCTCTCTACTTCCAAACAAAACCAGGTGATAAAACTAAAACCAGGTTTTCATATTTTGGAGAGTTTGTTACCTTCAATCATTCATGGAACCAACTGTTGCGGTTCGGTCATAAATATTGGGTTGAATTGCAGAAAAGACATTGCAGTTCACTAACATCTCACAAATAATAGGACTACCAGACTTCCTAAAAAGGAAACAAACAGCGAGTTAATTTTGTGTTTCAGAAAGCAATATAATGCTCATGGTATAAGGGACTTGGGAAAAGATTTTTTTGTGGTATTTTATGAAATGTGGGGGATGGATGAGCAGGTTACATTAATATATTTTCTTTAAGGGGCTCCTGGGTGGCTCAGTCAGTTAAGCATCCGACTTCGGCACAGGTCATGATCTCACAGCTTGTGAGTTGGAGCCCCATGTCGGGCTCTGTGTTGACAGCTCAGAACCTGGAGCCTGCTTTAGATTCTGTGTCTCCCCCTCTCTCTGCCCCCCCCCGCTCATGTTCTGTCTGTCTGTCTCTCTCTCTCTCTAAAAAATAAATAAACATTAAATATATATATGTATATATTTACTTTAATGTTCATATAGTCCCAAATCTTGAGATATTTTTGTTTTTTTCAATACTAAGGAATACATGTGTGGTAGGCAGAATTAAGGCCCCAAAGATATCCAATTTAAATCTGAATTATTTTTTCTTTAATATGAAAAAAAGGGATTTTTGAGGATATAATTAAGAATCTTAAAATGGGGAGAGTATCCTGGATTTTTTTCTTTTTAGTTTTTTACTTTAATTCCAGTTAGTTAACATACAAAGTAATATTAGTTTCAGGTGTAAAATTTAGTGATTCATCACTTACGTATAACACCGAGTTCTCATTACAAGTGCCCTCCTTAATACCCATCACCCATAGAACCCATCCTGCTACCCATTTCCTCTCCAGCAACTCTCAATTTATTCTCTATAGTTAAGAGTCTGTTTGCTGATTTGAATCTTTATTCCAAAACCCCTACATTCATCATTTTTTTTAATTCCACGTATGAGTGAAATCATATATATACCACATGTTCTTTATCCATTCATCAGTTGATGGACACTTGACTGCTTCCATGTTTTGGCTATTGTAGGTAATATTGCTATAAACATTGGGATGCATGTATTCATTTGAATTGGTGTTTTTGCAATCGTTGGGTAAATACCCAGTAGTGGGATTGCTGGATCATAGGGTAGTTCTACTTTTAACTTTTTCAGAAACCACCATACAGTTTTCCAGAGTGGCTGTGCCAGTTTGCATTCCCACCAACACTGTAACAGGGTTCCCCTTTCTCCACAACCTCCCCAACACCTGTTGTTTCTTGTGTTGTTAATTTTAGCTATTCTGACAATGGCAAGGTGATATCTAATTGGAGTTTTGATTTGCATTTCCCTAATGATAAGTCATGATGAGCATCTTTTCATGTGTCTTTTGGTCATCTGGATGTCTTCTTTGGAGAAATGTCTGTTCATGCCTTCTGCTCATTTTTAATTGGATTATTTGGTTTTTGGGTGCTGAATTTTATAAGTTCATTATATATTTTGGATACTAATCCTTTATTGGTTAAGTCATTTGCAAATATTTTCTCCTATTCCCTAGGATTTTTATGGCTTTGGGTCTCACATTTAGGTCTTTCATCCCCATTTTGAATTTATTTTTGTGTACGGTATAAGAAAGCAGTCCAGTTTCTTTTTTTCTTTTTTTTTTTTTTTTATGTTACTGTCCAGTTTCCCAACACCATTTGTTGAAGATACTGTCTTTTTCTCATTGGATATTATTTCCTGATTTTGTGAAAATAATTGACCACATAATTGTGGACTTATTTCTGGGTTTTCTATTTTTTTCCATTGATCTATATGTCTATTTTTGTGCCAGTACCATATTGTTTGGATTACTATAGCTCTGTGATATAACTTGAAGTCCAGATTGTGTTGCCTCCAGCTTTGCTTTTCTTTTTCAAAATTGCTGTGGATATTCAGGTTCTTTTATGGCTTCATACAAATTTTAAAATTGTTCATTACAGTTCTGTGAAAAATGTTAGTATTTTGATAAGGATTACCTTGATAGATTGCTTTGGGTAGTATAGACATTTGAACAATATTTGTTCTTCCAATCCACTAGCATAGAATGTCTTTCCATTTCTTTGTGTTCTTTTCAATTTCTTTCACTAGTGTTTTATAGTTTAAGAGTACAGGTATTTTACCTCTTTGGTTAGGTCTATTCCTAAGTATCTTATTATTTTCAGTGCAATTCTAAATGGGATTGATTCCTTAATTTCTTTTTCTGCAGCTTCATTATTAATTATAGAAATGCAACAATTAATTATAGAAATGCAACAGATTTCTGTACAGGGGTTTTGCATCCTGTGACGTTACTGAATTTATTCATCAGTCCTAGCAGTTTTTTGGATGAGCCTTTCAAGTTTTCTATATAGGGTATCATGTCATCTGAAGATAGTGGAAATTTTTACTTCTTCCTTACATGCCATGTATGTATGTATGTATGTATGTATGTATGTGTGTATGTCTGATAGTGGTGGCTAGGGCCTCCATTACTATATTGAATAAAAGAGGTGACAGTGGATATCCTTTTCTTATTCTTGACCTTAAGGGAAAAGCTCTCGGTTTTCATTCATTACAAATGATGATAGCTGTTGGTTTTTTATATAAGGCCTTTATTGTGTTGAAGTGTGTTCTTTCTAAAGCTACTTTGTTAATTTTTTTTTCTTCATGAATTGATGTTGTAGTTTGTCAAATGCTTTATCTGGATGTATTGAAATTATCATGTGGCTGTTATCCTTTCTCTTACCTTTTTCATGTTTTGTTGAAATTGATACTATGTTGTCAAGGATTTTTGCATCTGTGTTCATCAGAGATATTGGCTTGTAGTTTTCTTTTTTTAGTGGAGTCTATCTGGTTTTGCAAGTAGTGTAATTCTACGTTCATAGAAATTTAAAAGTTTTCATTCCTTTTCTATTTTAGTTTGAGAAGAATAGATACTAACTCTCTTTAAATGTTTGGTAGAAATTGCCTATGAAATCATCTGGCCCTGGACTTTTGTTT
Source organism: Herpailurus yagouaroundi (assembly GCF_014898765.1). NCBI lineage: Eukaryota > Metazoa > Chordata > Mammalia > Carnivora > Felidae > Herpailurus > Herpailurus yagouaroundi. Next base: position 2,695,237 of record NW_024412443.1, read on the forward strand.
GTTGGGAGGTTTTTGATTACTGTTTGAATTACTTTGCTGGTAATTCATCTTTTCAGGTTTACTCTTTCTTTCTGTTTCAATTTTGGTAATTTATATGTTTCTAGGAATTTTTCCATTTCTACTAGGTTGTCCAATTTGCTGGCTGATAGTTTTTTATAATATTCTCTTATAATTGTTATTCTGTGATTTTTCTTATTTTTGCTCTCTCATTTGTGATTTTATTTATTTGAGTCCTTTATCTTTTCTTCTGAGTAGTCTGACCACAGGCTTATCAATTTTACTATTTTTTTCTAAGAACAGCTTCTAGTTTCATTGATCTTTTCTGCTTTTTTCATTGTTTCTATATCATTTATTTCTGCTCTAATCTTTATTATTTCCTCTTCTTCTGGCTTTAGGTTTCACTTGTTCTTTTTCTAGCTCCTTTGGGTGTAAGATTAGGCTGTTGATTTGAAAATTTTCTTGCTTCTTGAGGTAGATCTGCATTGCTATATAATTCTCTCTTATGACCACTTTTGCTGTATCCGAAAGGTTTTTGACAGTTGTGCTTTCATTTCCACCCTTTTTCATGTACTTTTTTAAAATTTATTCTTGGAGTGCCTGGGTGGCGCAGTCGGTTAAGCGTCCGACTTCAGCCAGGTCATGATCTCGCGGTCCGTGAGTTTGAGGCCCGCGTCGGGCTCTGGGCTGATGGCTCGGAGCCTGGAGCCTGTTTCCGATTCTGTGTCTCCCTCTCTCTCTGCCCCTCCCCCGTTCATATGAGCTCTGTCTCTCTCTGTCCCAAAAATAAATAAACGTTGAAAAAAAAATTTAAAAAAAATAAAATTTATTCTTTGATTTCTTGGTTAATCCATTCATTATTTAGTAGCATATCATTTAACCTCCATATATATGTGTTCTGTCCAGATTTTTTCTTTTGGTTGACTTCTAGTTTCATAGTGTTGTGGTCAGAAAAGTTGCATTGTATGATTTCAATCTTTTTCAATTTGTTGAGGTTTGTTTTTTGGCCTAATATGTGATATATTCTGGAGAATGTCATCTTCACTTGAAAAAAATGTGTGTTCTGTTGTTTTAGGATGGAATGTTCTGAATATAACTGTCAAGTCCATCTGTCCAGTGTGCTGTTCAAAACCATTGTTTCTTTGTTGATTTTCATTTAGACGACATGTTCATTGATGCAGTGGGGTGTGAAAGTCCCCTGTTGCTCTTGTATTATTATCAATTTATTGTTTTATGTTTCTTATTAACTGTTTTATGGATTTGGGAGCACCTATGCTATGTGCATAAATATTTACAATTGTTAGTTCTTCATGCTAGATTGTCCCTGTTATTATTATATAGTGTCCTTTTTTTCTCTTATTACTTATTTTAAAGCTTATTTTGTATGATATAAGTATTGTACTCTAACTTTCTTTTGACATCCATTTGCATAATAGATGTTTCTCCCACTCCCTTTCAATTAGCAAGTATCTTTATTTCTTTTTTTTTAATTTTTAAAGAGTTTTATTTATTTTTGAGAGACAAAGAGAGACAGAGCACCAGTAGGGGAGGGGTAGAAAGAGAAGGAGACACAGAATCTGAAGCAGGCTCCAGGCTCTGAGCTGTCAGCACAGAGCCCTATGTGGGGCTCACATCCATGAACCGTGAGATCATGACCTGAGCTAAAATCAGCTGCTTAACTGACTGAGCCACCCAGGTGCCCCGAATATCTTTAGTTCTCAAATGAGTCTCTTGTAGGCAGTATATAGATGAGTATTGTCTTTTTTAAAAATCCTTTTGGTCTTTTGATTGGACCATTTAGTTCATTTACATTCAATGTGGTTATTGGTAGATACATATTTATTGCCATTTTATTACTTGTTTTGTGGTTGTTTCTGAATATTTTCTTTGTTACATTCTTGTTCTCTCTTCTATAGTTTGCTGATTTTCTTTAGTGTTACATTTAAATTTCTTTTTCCTTATTCTTTGTATTTTTTACTAGTTTTTGATTTGTGGTTAACATTAGGTTTGTATATAACAACTTCTGCATGTAGCAGTCTTATTAAGTTGATGGTTATTTAACTTTGGATCCATTCTTCACTCCTCTCCTCTCCACATTTTGGGTATGTGGTGTCATATTTTCATCTGAGACTATCCTGGTTTATCCAGGTGAGGCCAGTGTAAACACAAAGGTCTTTAAATGGTGTAAGAGAGGAACAGCAGAAACAGTGTCAGAATAATGCAGTAGGAGTAAAATTCAAACAGCCAATGCTGGTTTTATATCACAGGCATTGAAAAAAGGGGGCCTATTATCCAAGGACTGAGGCCACCTTCTAGAAGTTAGAAAAGACAAAGAATGTAACTCCCCTAAGGTCTGCACAAATGAGTTCAGCCATATCAATTCCTTGATGTGAGACTCATTTTGTAATTCTGATCTCCAGTATTTAAGATAATTAACATGTATTGTTTTAACCATCAGGTTTGTGGTAATTTGTTATAGCAGCAAAAGGAGACTAATACAACATGAAACACTGGAGCTAATTTTGCTAATTTTGCCATTGCTGAGATCAATTTCTAGGCATCCACTCTAATTAATGATTAGAAGTGCTTTTAAATCTCTGAGTTGCAGTATTAAGTCCAGACCCTCTGGTAAGTGCACTGATATGAAGACATTCATTTAGTCATATAAAATACGTATGCTTTCCTCAAAATCTAGGAATTCATTCAATAACAAAACCATGATGCTGAATTAACACTTTTGTTTTCTTGATTTGGTGTTTTTTTAGCATAATACCTTGCTATTACAATCTACCCCATTTCAAAACATGTTGGGTCTGATTTTCATTTTGAGGATAAATACATTGAAGTGCTTTTGGTAAGGCATAATCTTTGACTTTTTCTTACAAGATGATATCTTCAAGGTTTTCAGTATGAAGAGCCTCATTATCCAGTAACAGAAGGAGTGCCTCATCTGACAAAAGCCTTGGAGGTTGGGATTCAGGGTAATTGTAGTCATCAGAAATTCTCCCAGATATTATCATTCTGACTTTAAGAGTCATATTCTTTTCTAATCAATACCCTAACTTTAAATAAGAAATCTACTCTGAATCTTAATTTAACTGGACTTTAGTGCAGTCATGGCATGTTCCATGTTTTTAACCTGAGACTAAATATGCTTGTTCCTGAAAATTTTAACATCTTCAGCACCAATGACAACTACTTCACCCAGTAGTCTGATTTTCTCATCCCCTTTATATGGATAGTTGGTTCAAATTTTTGTTAATGGTATAATTGAATTGTATTAAGGCCGTGTAATTCCCTCAGTTCATGATAATAAAACAGTATTAAGGTTGATATTTTGTTTAATTAAATGTATATGAATACATTTATAAAGTTATATATACACATATATATGTATATGTACGTATATACATACATATGTATTATTCTATACATGAAATCAGTGCATTGAACATGACTTTTTATTTATGAAAAATAGTGAGCTATGAGAAATTATTAACATATTGTTGTTTTGCAGAAACTGTTAAATTTATTTAATATATACAAAGATTTTATGGGTCACCATCAAGTCGATTAAGTTGTAAATTTAAGAATTACTCAATATTCCTCTTATAAATTGGGATTTTTGCCATATTTAGTACTCTGTGACTTCCCTTATTCTATATTGCTAATTTAAAAAATTCTAGTTGTGGGGAGCAGGAAAATGGCAGTGGGTGGGAGGAATCTAGTCTTTTCTCATTCCAAAAACATGACTAGATAAGCAAATTATCCTTAATACCCCACAAATGGAGGGCAAGAGTAACAGAACAAACTCAACAATGAAAGGGAGAGAAGAAACCACAATGAAGAAAGGAGGAAGTGCAGAAATGTAGTTTATGGGAGAAAAAGATCACGGGTGCTGTAGAAGGGAGGTAGCCATGGTTGCAGAGAAGGATGGGAGAGAGATTAGCAAACAGAGGAATGAAGGAGGAGAACATTTCCCCAAAACCATTGGCTTAGAAAATGAAAGCACCTGAATTTTGTGAGTTCTTGCAACCAGTAGGGCCTAAAAGTTGGAATTTTAAATGGCAGCAGGCTTGGCTGACAACCTGGGAGCAGACAGCATGGAAACAACGATCTGAAGGAGTTGGGGCACACGGGTGGAAGATTATTTGGTCTTCTTAGAATGCATCCCTGAGAGGCAGCTTTCATGGAGACACTTCTCTGGGAACAAAGGATCTGGCCAGTGCCATTTCCATCACCTGCACACCTCAGCATAAGCACAGATCACCTGCAAAAAACAGCATAGTGCAGACACTGGATAATTTGCTTACACCAAAACCAACGGAACTGTGATCTGGTGAACTGCTCTTTTCAGTCACATTTGCCTCACTCCCAGCATGGGACTTCCCCAGAAGACCAGCTAAAACCCCTCCCCACACCATGTTTCCCAAGAAAACAAGAGAGTTCTACAGGGCCTCACTTCCAGTGGTACTGGTGTCAAGTTTCATTACACAAGCAGATCAAAGCACACCTAGTTAAAACTCACCACATTCTGACTAGGGGCAAAATACTGACGATTGCAGGCAAGGAGAGCCTCTACAGATGACTGGCATGAAGGATGGAGCAGCCAGAAGACAAGAGCAGAGCACACACAGCACACACAACACACTCCCTGAGGTGCTAGCCACTACCTAACTTCTTTTTCACAAGGCCATTACTTTCAGGAATAGGAGACATAAGTGGCTTTTCTAGCACACAAAAGAAGTCAGAGACTTAGACAAAATGTGAAGACAGAGGAATTTATCCCAAATGAAAGAACAACATAAGGCCTTGGGCAGAGATCTAAGTGAAACGTATATAAGTAACATGCCTGATATAGAATTCAAGGCAATGATCATATAGATACTCACTGGGCTTGAGAAAAGAATAGAAGACAACAGTGAGACCCTTACCACAGGGACAAAACAAAAAACAACAATCAGAGATGAAGGATGAAATAAACAAGATTAAAAACGCACTTGATGCAAGGAGCAGCAGGGTAGAAGAGTCAGAGGAATGAATTAATGGTCTGTGAGACAAAGTAATGGAATGCGATGAAGCTGAACAAAGACAGAAGGAAGAATTATGCAAAAGGAGAATAGATCTAGGGAACCCAGTGACTCCATCAAATATAATAACATTCATATCATAGTAGTTCTAAAAGAAGAAAAGAGAGAAAGGGGCATAAAAAATTTACTTGAAGAAATAAAGGCTGAAACCTTCCCTCATCTGGGGAAGAAAACACACATCCAGAGCCAGGAGACATAGAGAACTCCCTTCAAGATCAATAAATGCCAAGCAACACCAAGACATTGTAAATACATTTGCAAAATAGAGCAATAAAGAGAAAATCATAAAAGCAGCAAGACAAAAGAAGTTCTTAAATTACATGGAGGGCCATAACGCTAGATGGAGATTTCTTAACAGAAACTTGGTAGGCCAGAGGGAGTGGCATGCTATATAAAACATGATAAATGGAAAAATCTGCATCCAAGAATACTTTGTCCACCATGACTGTCTTTCAGAATAGAAGGAGAGATAATGAGTTTCCCAGACACAAAAACATGAGAGGAGTTTGTGACCATTGAACCAGCCTTGCAAGAAATATTAAAAAGGACTCCTTTTTTTTGTTTTTAAAATGAAATTTTGTTTTTTTCAATATATGAAGTTTATTGTCAAATTGGTTTCCACACAACACCCAGTGCTCATCCCAAAAGGTGCCCTCCTCAATACCCATCACCCACCCTCCCCTCCCTCCCACCTCCTATCAACCCTCAGTTTGTTTTCAGTTTTTAAGAGTCTCTTCTGCTTTGACTCTCTCCCACTTTAACCTCCTTTTTTTCCCTTTCCCTCCCCCATGGGTTTCTGTTAAGTTTCCCAGAATCCACATAAGAGTGATCAGTCTTTCTCTGTATGGCTTATTTCACTTAGCATCACACTCTCCAGTTCCAACCACATTGCTACAAAGGGCCATACTTCATTCTTTCTCATTGCCACATAGTACTCCATTGTGTATATAAACCACAATTTCTTTATCCATTCATCAGTTGATGGACATTTAGGCTCTTTCCATAATTTGGCTATTGTTGAGAGTGCTGCTATAAACATTGGGGTACAAGTGTCCCTATGCATCAGTACTCCTGTATCCCTTGGGTAAATTCCTAGCAGTGCTACTGCTGGGTCATAGAGTAAGTCTACTTTTAATTTTCTGAGGAACCTCCACACTGTTTTCCAGAGTGGCTGCACCAATTTGCATTCCCACCAATAGTGCAAGAGGGTTCCTGTTTCTCCACATCCTCTCCAGCATCTATAGTCTCCTGATTTGTTCAGTTTGGCCACTCTGACTGGCGTGAGGTGATATCTGAGTGTGGTTTTGATTTGTATTTCCCTGATAAGGAGCGACGCTGAACATCTTTTCATGTGCCTGTTGGCCATCCGGATGTCTTCTTTAGAGAAGTGTCTATTCATGTTTTCTGCCCATTTCTTCACTGGGTTGTTTTTCAGGTGTGGAGTTTGGTGAGCTCTTTAAAGATTTTGGATACTAGCCCTTTGTCCGATATGTCATTTGCAAATATCTTTTCCCATTCTGTTGGTTGCCTTTTAGTTTTCTTGGTTGTTTCCTTTGCAGTGCAGAAGCTTTTTATCTTCATAAGGTCCCAGTAGTTCATTTTTGCTTTTAATTCCCTTGCCTTTGGGGATGTGTCAAGTAAGAAATTGCTATGGCTGGGATCAGAGAGGTTTTTTTCCTGCTTTCTCTTCTAGGGTTTTGATGGTTTCCTGTGTCACATTCAGGTCCTTCATCTATTTTGAGTTTATTTTTGTGAATGGTGTGAAAAAGTGGTCTAGTTTCAATCTTCTGCATATTGCTGTCCAGTTCTCCCAGCACCATTTGTTAAAGAGACTGTCTTTTTTCCATTGGATGTTCTTTCCTGCTTTGTCAAAGATGAGTTGGCCATACGTTTGTGGGTCTAGTTCTGGGGTTTCTATTCTATTCCATTGGTGTATGTGTCTGTTTTTGTGCCAATACCATGCTGTCTTGATGATTGCAGCTTTGTAGTAGAGGCTAAAGTCTGGGATTGTGATGCCTCCTGCTTTGGTCTTCTTCTTCAAAATAATGTTGCCTCTTCGGGGGCTTTTGTGGTTCCATATGAATTTTAGGATTGCTTGTTCTAGTTTCGAGAAGAATGCTGGTGCAATTTTGATTGGGATTGCATTGAATGTGTAGATAGCTTTGGGTAGTATTGACATTTTAACAACATTTATTGTTCCAATCCCTGAGCATGGAATGTTTTTCCATTTCTTTATATCTTCTTCAATTTCCTTCATAAGCTTTGTAGAGTTTTCAGCATACGGATCTTTTACATCTTTGGTTAGGTTTATTCCTAGGTATTTTAAGCTTCTTGGTGCAATTGTGAATGGGATCAGTTTCTTTATTTGTCTTTGTATTGCTTCATTATTAGTGTATAAGAATGCAACTGATTTCTGTACATTGATTTTGTATCCTGCAACTTTGCTGAATTCATGTATCAGTTCTAGCAGTCTTTTGGTGGAGTCTATCAGGTTTTTCATGTATAATATCATGCCATCTGCAAAAAGTGAAAGCTTAACTTCATCTTTGCCAAGTTTGATGCCTTTGATTTCCTTTTGTTGTCTGATTGCTGATGCTAGAACTTCCAGCACTATGTTCAACAACAGCAGTGAAAGTGGGCATCCCTGTCGTGTTCCTGATCTCAGGGAAAAAGCTCTCAGTTTTTCCCCATTGAGGAGGATGTTAGCTTGGGCTTTTCATAAATGGCTTTTATGTCTCTAAGTATGTTCCTTCTATCCCGACTTTCTCGAGGGTTTTTATTAAGAAAAGGTGCTGAATTTTGTCAAATGCCTTTTCTGCATCGATTGACAGGATCATATGGTTCATATCTTTTCTTAATGTGGTGTATCGTGTTGATTGATTTGCGAATGTTGAACCAGCCCTGCATCCCAGGAATGAATCCCACTTGATCATGGTGAATAATTCTTTGTATATGCTGTTGAATTCGATTTGCTAGTATCTTATGGAGATTTTTTGCATCCATATTCATCAGGGATATTGGCCAGTAGTTCTCTTTTGTTACTGGGTCTCTGTCTGGTTTAGGAATCAAAGTAATACTGGCTTCATAGAATGAGTCTGGAAGGTTTCCTTCCCTCTCTATTTTTTGGAATAGCTTGAGAAGGATAGGTATTATCTCTGCTTTAAACATCTGGTAGAACTCCCCTGGGAAGCCATCTGGTCCTGGACTCTTATTTGTTGGGACATTTTTGATATCCAATTCAATTTCTTCGCTGGTTATGGGTCTGTTCAAGCTTTCTATTTCTTCCTGATTGAGTTTTGGAAGTGTGTGGGCGTTTAGGAATTTGTCCATTTCTTCCAGGTTGTCCAGTTTTTTGCCATATAAATTTTCATAGTATCCCTGATAATTGCTTGTATCTCTGAGGGATTGGTTGTAATAATTCTATTTTCATTCATGATTTTATCTATTTGGGTCATCTCCATTTTCTTTTTGAGAAGCCTGGCTAGAGGTTTATCAATTTTGTTTATCTTTTCAAAAAAAGTAAATCTTGGTTTCGTTGATCTGCTCTACAGTTTTTTTTAGATTCTATATTGTTTATTTCTGCTCTGATCTTTCTTATTTCTCTTCTTCTGCCGGGTTTAGGCTGTCTTTGCTCTTCTGCTTCTATTTCCTTTAGTTGTGCTGTTAGATTTTGTATTTGGGATTTTCTTGTTTCTTGAGATAGGCCTGGATTGCGATATATTTTACTCTCAGGACTGCCTTCGCTGCATCCCAAAGCGTTTGGATTGTTGTATTTTCATTTTCGTTTGCTTCCATATATTTTTTAATTTCTTCTCTAATTGCCCGGTTGATCCACTCATTCTTTAGTAGGGTGTTCTTTAACTTCCATGCTTTTGGAGGTTTTCCAGACTTTTTCCTGTGGTTGATTTCAAGCTTCATAGCATTGTGTTCTGAAAGTATGCACGGTATGATTTCAATTCTTGTATACTTATGAAGGGCTGTTTTGCGACCCGGTATATGATCTATCTTGGAGAATGTTCCATGTGCACTCGAGAAGAAAGTATATTCTGTTGCTTTGGGATGCAGAGTTCTAAATATATCTGTCAAGTCCATCTGATCCAATGTATCATTCAGGGCCCTTGTTTCTTTATTGACCATGTGTGTAGATGATCTATTCATTTCTGTAAGTGGAGTGTTCAAGTCCCCTGCAATTACCACATTCTTATCAATAAGGTCGGTTATTTTTGCGAGTAATGTTTTATATATTTGGGGGCTCCTGTATTTGGTGCATAGACATTTATAATTGTTAGCTCTTCCTGATGGATAGACCATGTTATTATTATATAATGCCCTTCCTCATCTCTTGTTACAACCTTTAATTTAAAGTCTAGTTTGTCTGATATAAGTATGGCTACTCCAGCTTTCTTTTGGCTTCCAGTAGCATGACAAATAGTTCTCCATCCCCTCACTCTCAATCTGAAGGTGTCCTCAGGTCTAAAATGAGTCTCTTGTAGACAGCAAATAGATGGGTCTTCTTTTTTTATCCATTCTGATACCCTATGTCTTTTGGGTGTTGCATTTAGTCCATTTACATTCAGTGTTATTATAGAAAGATATGGGTTTAGAGTCATTGTCATGTCCGTAGGTTGCATGCTTGTAGTCATGTCTCTGGTACTTTGTCTCACAGGATCCCCCTTAGGATCTCTTGTTGGGCTGGTTTAGTGGTGATGAATTCCTTCAGTTTTTGTTTGTTTGGGAAACCTTTATCTCTCCTTCTATTCTAAATGACAGACTTGCTGGATAACAGATTCTCGGCTGCATATTTTTTCTCTTCATCACATTGAAGATCTCCTGCCATTCCTTTCTGGCCTGCCAAGTTTCAGTAGAGATGGGTCACGAGTCTTATAGGTCTCCCTTTATATGTTACAGCACATTCATCTCTAGCTACTTTCAGAATTCTTTCTTTATCCTTGTATTTTGCCAGTTTCACTATGATATGTCGTGGGGAAGATCTATTCAAGTTATGTCTGAAGGCAGTTTTCTGTGCCTCTTGGATTTCAATGCCTTTTTCCTTCCCCAGATCAGGGAAATTCTCAGCTATGATTTCTTCAAGTACACTTTCAGCACCTTTCCCTCTCTCTTCCTCCTCCGGAATACCAATTATGCATAGATTATTTCTCTTTAGTGCATCATTTAGTTCTCTAATTTTCCCCTCATACTCCTGGATTTTTTTTATCTTTTTCTCAGCTTCTTCTTTTTCCATAATTTTATCTTCTAGTTCACCTATTCTCTCCTCTGCCTCTTCAATCCTAGCCTTGGTTGTCTCCATTTTATTTTGCAGCTCGTTGACAGCCTTTTTTTTAGCTCCTCCTGGCTGTTCCTTAGTCCCTTGATCTCTGTAGCAATAGATTCTCGGCTGTCCTTTATACTGCTTTCAAGCCCAGCGATTAATTTTATGACTATTATTCTAAATTCACCTTCTGTTATATTGTTTAAATCGTTTTTGATCAGTTTGTTACCTGTTGTTTTTTCCTGGACGTTTTTATGAGGGGAATTCTTCCATTTCGTCATTTTGGATAGTCCCTGGTGTGGTGCGGAACTGAAGGGCACTTCCCCTGTGCTGTTGAATAACTTGAGTTGGTGGGCGGGGCCACAGTCAGGTTGATGTCTGCCCTCAGCCCACCGCTGGGGCCACAGTCAGACTGGTGTGTGCCTTCTCGTCCCCTTTCCTAGGGGCGGGATTCACTGTTGGGTGGGGTGGCCCATCTGGGCTACTTGCACACTGCCAGGCTTGTGGTGGTGGGGATCTGGCGTATTAGCTGGGGTGAATCGCAAAGTGCACAGAGGCGGGAGGGCCTGGCTCAGCTCGCTTTTCCTTAGGAGATCCACTTCGGGAAGGGCCCCTCTTCTGTGGGCCTCTCGTCTGCGCTTGGCTCTGTGGACTCCGTTCTGCTAGTCTTCTGTTGGTTTTCTGGGTTATTTAGGCAGGTGTAAGTGGAATCTAAGTGATCACCGGGACATGCAGTGGGCCCAGCACCCTCCTACGCCACCATCTTCCCAGCTGCCTCTGAAATTTTGTCCCCCTGAGTCTAAAGAGGACTCTTTAAGTGGAAAGGAGAGATCTCAAGTGACAGTGTAAACACATGAAACAGAAAAGTAGTAAAAATGAATATATCTGTAAAATTTGGTCAAGGAATTCACACTAGAAAAAAGGTTATAAAATATGATAACATAAAACAGGGGAGGGAAGGGTAAAAATGGGTTAAAACTTGAATGACTATCAACTTAATATAGATTTCAATTTGAAGAAGAGTTTGTGTACAAATGTAATAGTAACCATATAGTAAGAACCAATGGTAAACATGCAAACAATAAAGAGAAAGAATCCAAATATACCATTAAAGAAAATCAGGAAAGCATAGAAAGACAAGCAAGGATCAGAGAAAATCTCCAGAAATAACCACAAAATAAGTAATAAAATGGCAATAAATACATATATATCAATAATTATTTTGAATGTAAATGGACTAAATACTTCACTCAAAACACATAAAGTGTCAGAATGGATTGAAAAAATAAAGACCCATCCTTTTCCATGCTACCCAGGGAGGGATTCATATGATATTGCATTCTAGTCATAACTTAAAGGGAAAAATACAGAGACTTGATGTCCTGCAAATGAATGAGGAAGATGTCCTCAAATTCCTTGTGGCAGGAACCCATATAGGTGGCACCAACCTTGACTTCCAAATGGAACAGTATATCTACAAAAGAAAAATTATGGCACCTACATCATAGATCTGAAGAGAACCTGAGAGAAGCTTCTGCTGGCAGCTTGTGCCTGTGTTGCCATTGAAAACCTGGCTGATGTCAGTGTTATCCCATCCAGGAGTACTGACCAGCGAGCTGGGCTGCAGTGTGTTGATGCTACTGGAGCCACACTTATTGCTGGCCATTTCATTTTTGGAAACTTCACTAACTAGATCCAGGAGGTCTTCTGGGAACCAAGACCTCTGATGGCTACTGATCCCAGGGCTGACAACCAGCTCTCACAGAGGCATCTTATGTTAACCTGCCAACATCGCTCTGTGTAACACAGACTCTCCTCTGCACTATGTGAACATTGCCATCTTGTGCAATAATAGGGAGCTCACTAAATGGGTCTGATCTGGTGGATGCTTGCCCAGGAAGTTGTTTGAATGAATGATATCATAGCCTGTGAACACTTAGGGATATCATACCTGATCTCTACTTCTACAGAGATCCTGAAAATAAAGAGCACAACTCTGCTGAAAAGACTGTGATCAAGGAGCAATTTCCAGGTGAATGTACTTTTTCACCTCCTGAGTTCACTCATCCTGAAGTCGCAGACTGCCCTGAAGGCATGCAGGTGCCCTCTGCACCTATTCAGCAGTTCCCTACTGAAGACTGGAGTACTCAGCTTGCCACTGAAAACTAGTCTGCAGCTCCCACTGTTCAGGCTGCTGAATGGGTAGGAACAGCCATTGAGTGATCTTAAGTTGCTCTTCCAAAAGACTGAAAGTGAAGGGCTAGAGAAACATTTATCATGCAAATGTATGTCAAAAGAAATCCAGAGTAGCAATACTTATATTGAACAATTTATACTTTATTTTTTTTTTTAAATTTTTTCCAACGTTTATTTATTTTTGGGACAGAGAGAGACAGAGCATGAACGGGCGAGGGGCAGAGAGAGAGGGAGACACAGAATCGGAAACAGGCTCCAGGCTCTGAGCCATCAGCCCAGAGCCCGACGCGGGGCTCGAACTCACGGACCACGAGATCGTGACCTGGCTGAAGTCGGACGCTTAACCGACTGTGCCACCCAGGCGCCCCGAACAATTTATACTTTAAAACAAACACTATAACTTTTTAGAGAACCTCCGTACTGTTTTCTACAGTTGCTGCACCAGTTTGCATCCCCACCAACAGTGCAAGAAGGTTCCCCTTTTTCCACATCCTCACCAACACCTGTTGTTTGTGTGTTGTTAATTTTAGCCATTCTGACAGGTGTGAGGTGGTATCAACATGGCTTTAATTTGTATTAACCTGATAATGAGTGATGTTAAGCATATTTTCATGTGTCTGTTGGTCATCTGGATGTCTTCTTTGGAAAAATGTCTATTTAAGTCTTCTGCCCATTTTGTAATTGGATTATGTTTTTTGGGTATTGAGTTTTATAAGTTCTTAATATGTTTTAGATACTAAACCTTTATCAAATATGTCATTTGTAAATATCTTCTATCATTTTGTAGGTTACTTTTTTAGTTTTGTAACCTCTCTGGCATTGTCTGTAGCAAGTTCTTTCTAGATATGTCTCCTGAGGCGAGGAAATGAAAAACCAAAATAAACTCTTAAAAATTGACATGAACAAGTGAATATATAAGTATCTAAAAAATGGTACTTGTGAATCTAATCTTAACAACAAAAATACAAACTACTTCAGCATTGACAGATATAATTAGCCTGAATATATTTGTATTTAATTTGAAATAGTTAATCTTGTTATTTGAGTATCTATCTCTATGATTGCTTATCTTTAAAAATTATATGGGATGTCTGGGTGGCTCAGTCGGTTAAGCATCCGACTTTGGCTCAGGTAATGATCTCGCAGTTTGCAAGTTCAAGCCCTACATCAGACCCTGTGCTGACATCTCAGAGCCTGGAGTCTGCTTCAGATTCTTTGTCTCCTGCTCTGTCTTTGCTCCTACCCCGCTTGCACTCTGTCTCTCCCTTTCTCAAAAGTTAGTAAACTTTAAAAAATTAAAAAAAATACATATGATTTCCTTATGATACTTTAATCAAATTTATATCCTAAATTTCATATATAATTGTTTTTTTTTCTTTGAACTTTCCATACTTTATTTTTATGGCATGTTTGTGGAGAAAATTTTATTACCCAATTCCAAAATCGACATTTATTCAGCAAATATGGTGCATGTCACTTACACAGAAACATAGTATTAATGCTTCCTGAACATATATTCTTTCTTGATCTTGTCATTCAGGTCTGAGAACCTCCATAACAACATGAGATAATGTCACATGCTTAGATGATGGGCTTCTTTGCAGTTAGATCACTGTATTGAAAACCTTTTCTCCCTAACTTGTGATAGTCCAAAAATGTCAATTTTTGTTTTTATCCTTTAGGCAAAGAAGTTTTATCTGCCTCTAATCAGGTAATAAAAATATTAACTTGTGTGATAAATGTCAAAATACAGATGACTTTATTTAAGGGTAGCTATAGGTCCTTCTGATAATTTCTGAATGAACTTGTAAAGCACTTTATGTTTTAAATAATTTTCCTTATATTTTTAATGCAAAAATTGTAAAATTAAAAAAATATATATTTTAACTGATTTAAATGATTGGCAAGTTTGTTGTTGTCCTTATTGTTGTCCTAATTCTACTGAAGCTTATCATTTTAATTTTCAAAACTACTGTAACAAAAATAAAATTAAGTCAATTTACACTTATAATTTGACCACCAAAAACATTAATTCTTTTCAGCTTTCCATATTGCTTTCTTATGTTTAAACCCAGGAATTAGCATTTATATTTACAAACATGGTGGAACACATGGTGGTTAATAGACACATAAAGAATGTTTATTCCTTTTAATACTATATCACAAGCATTTTATTGATTTAATTATAATGCAGTATTTTAATGTTTTCCATTTTTTTTCATGGTCTATGCAACAAAAATGTATTTAAGGTCAAAATTTTAATCGTATTTTGTCTTATGACACTTTATTTTTTATGTAGTTTGACTACTTATTGACATATAATTATTGCATATATTATGTCTGAATACCTGTGACTTAATGTATATCATTACTTTTTTAAAAAAATATTCAGAAGGATAATAGTATCCTTCTTTTCCCTTTTAATATTTGAAGTGAAATGAAAGTATAATGAGTAGTAGTTTGGATACCTAATGTAAGATCACCATCAGACAAGAAGAAACAAAGGGCAGATGTTGAGCTCAAATTTGATAGATGATCCTGGATCCTTTATTTATTATTATTTTTATTTTTCTGTGCTTGGCAGGAACATGAGAATGGCAGTGGTTCTGAGGAAGTGTGCTACACTGTCATTAGTCACAGTTCCTATCGGAGGCCCTCCCTGAGCTCCAACGATGATGGTTATGAGAATATCGACTCCACCACAAAGACAGTGAAGCCATTTAGAAATGGGCCCGAAACAGAATATGCCCTTCTCAGGATGACTTGTGCTACTAGGCCTTCTTCCTGTACCGCTGACCATGATTATGAACTTGTGCTTCCCCACTAGAAATCTCATGCTTCCACTAAAAAAGATGATACAAACTAGTAGCCTCCAAAGGAGTGTTTCTGCATCTCTGAAACATGACATCTTTGTGGTTTGGGTTAAGCCATATAAATTGACATAAGGTTATAGAGTATTCGACATTTCTTTGTAAGGTTTGAGGACATGGAAATGCTGGAATCTTCCTAGGGCATTGAACATCCATCAATATATGACCTAACATCCAATTCCAACACTGCTCTACAAATTTCAAATGACAAAATTTCCACTCATAATCTATTTCATTTTTGAGGTATAATCTACTCAATAAACCTTTAAAATATAAGATCAATGACCAGACCATTTGTTAACCTGATTTTTAATTAAATTTTGACTTTTTTCACATATCGGAAGTTTTTGCTTGTTAACTTGAGGTCACAGTTAAAAAATCCATAGGTTTTGATATTGACCTTTCTGAGAGGAGAAGCTGGGAGTCATTATAAAAGAAGAAATGTATCAAATTTAATTGCTTATTGTATTTTCCTCCAATGGCAAATCAAGATTCAAAGATTAGTAAAAAACAAATATAAGGTTTGTGCATATAGCTTTGCTCACAACATACTAATTAATTTAATCTATGACTAGCTACTTATGAAGGAAGGTGAAGAGTTTTGAGTCTTAAAATTCAGTATATTGGATTTCTGGGAAGATGGCAGGCATAGGAAGATCCTGAGATCACTTCGCCCCACAGAGACATTGAGATAACAGATACATCAATGCAACTAACTCTGAAAAGGTCCTGAAGACTGGGAGAACAGATCTTCCATAGTTAATCATAAAGAGGAGGCCATATTGAAAAAAGGTAGAAAAGGAAGATACATAGTTGGGAAACAAATACTTGTCAAGACTAATCACAAATGAGAAAGCCACCATAAGCATAGTAAAACAAGAAGATAAGACATCTACACTAGATACCCCAGGCATGGGGGACCTGAACTAAGACAAGTGCCCATAACATTTGGCTTTGGAAACAAGAGGGTTTCTATATTCAGTGGGCCTTAACTCCAGGTACTTTAAAAATCAGTGGGTTTATCTCTAGGATAGCTGGAGGGCAATAGGAAACTGAGTGCCCACCCTTAAGGAGACAACATAAGAGTGAACCCTGCTGAGATGCAGCATAGAAGCAGCAGTTTGAAAAGTGCCTAGAGTGTACAAGAGATTTATTTACTAATCTCAGAACATGTATTGGAGGGGCAGGTATCATTAAAAGGCTTCACCAAGAATAAAAATACTGTGGTCACCATTTTCTAAATAACCAGACAATATTTGCAGGAATGTCTTCCACATTGCTAATTCCATGCACTTCACCCACACATTTCCCTGCAGATCTACACCCTCTAACCCACCCCACTCTGTAGGCCTCCCTCCAAAGTGCCTCAAGCCCCAACACACCCTGGAATCAAGCCCAACAGGGACTAGTACCACTTGGAAGTGACTCCTGACCTGGGGAGAAGAGAAGATAATCAGACCAGTGTACCAGCAGTCCCAGCAACTGAATATTATAGCTGGCAGCACAGAGAGAGTGCTTGACTGATCAGTGCAATTTCAACCCAAGTGGATGAACTGGGGGCAGGCATCTAGTCTAACTGATCTCGCTCACCAGTGAAAGCTTTTCAGGGGACAATACAGGGAGAGCACCTTTCAAGTTGGTGTGACTTAAGTCTCAATAGATGGATTTAGAGTAGTCATCTGGTCTGATGGCCAGATCATCCCAACAACAAAAGTTTCTCTGGAGGCAGCATAGTGAATGCAGTGCCCTGCATTCACTGTGACAGCAGTCCCAGCAAATAGGCTGAGGGAGGCATCAGCTCTGACTACTGACACTGCCAACTACAAGCCCATGGCAGCTGGAGACAAGCCCATTAACAGAACTAGAACCAAACCCAGCTTAGTGTGCATATAACAGGCAAAATGGGTCACTGCAGACAACTGGACTGAAAACAAACATGGCTCAGCTGCAAGAGTTGGGAACATACAACTGACATGGAAGATGCACCTGAAGTGCTTGGTTCTGGTGAACAGGAGATATTGTGCTACAAGATACCATAGGACTCTTCTTCATAAAGCACTACTTTCAAGATCAGGAAAATAGATGACTTTCTTAATACATAGAAACAAATACAGACAGTCAGACACAATGAGGAGACAGAGGGATATGTCTCAAATAAAAGAATAGCACAATGCCACAGCAAAAGAGCAAAATGAAACAAATAGGCAATATGCCTCTTAGAAAATTCAAAGTAATGGTCATAAAGATACTCACTGGACTTGAGGAAAGAGGAGAAAATCTCAGTGAGACCTTCAACAAAGAGAAAATATAAAAAAGAACCAGAGATGAAGATCTCAATAACTCAAACAAAATGTACAGTAAAGGGAATCAATAGCATATTAGAGGGAGCAGAAGAGCAGATCAATGATCTGGAATACAGGGTAATGGAAAGTAATGAAGCTAAACAGCAAAGAGAAAAAAATTATAAAAAATATAAGAATAGGTTAAGGGAATTAGGTAACATTATCAAACCTAATACCGTTTGCATTATAAAGATACCAGAAAGAGAAGACAGAGAGATGGGGGCAAAACATTTGTTTAAAGAAATAATAGCTGAAAATTTCCCTAATCTGGGGAAGAAAATAGATAGCCACATCCAGGAGGCACAGAGAACCCCCGAAAAATCAACCCCAGGATATGTACACCAAGACACATAACAAATAAAATGGTAAAAAGTAGTGATAAAAGAACTTTAAAAGCAATAGAGAAGAGACAAGTTATATACAAGGAAAATCCCATAAAGCTATCAGCTGATCTTTTAAAAAAAATTCTTTCAGTTTAATTAATTAATTAATTAATTTATTTATTTATTCTGAGAGAGAGAGAGACAGAAAGTAAGCAAGGGAGGGGCAGAGAGAGAAGGAGAGAGAGAATGTGAAACAGGCTCCACACTGTCAGCACAGAGTCCAATGCAGGGGCTTGACCTCACAAATCATGACATCATGACCTGAGTCAAAACCAAGACTTGGACAGTTAACCGACTCAGCCATCAGGTGACCTATATCAACTGATCTTTTAACAAAAACTTTACAAGCCAAAAGAAGGAAGCATGATATATTCAAAGCCCTCAAAAGATTAAAAAAAAATCCTGAAGCCAAGAAAATCCAGCAAAATTACTATTCAGAATAGAAGGGGTTATAAAATTTCCCAGATAAACAAGAGTTAAAGGAGTTTATTATCATTTAACCAGCCTTACAAAAAATATGATAGGGAATTATTTGAGTGGAAAGAAAAGACCATAATCAGGAGAAAGAACATTATAAAAGGAAAACCTTTAAAAGGTAATGCAAACATATAAAAAGGTAGTAGATTAATCATTATAAAATCAGCATGGTGGTTAAAACACAAAAGCAGTAAAATAAATTATAAATTCAAAAATCAGCCAAGGGATGCACAAAATAAAGAATGTAAACTATGACATAATATACATAAAATATGCAGAGTGGAGTAAAAATCTAGTGCTTTTAAAATGGGTTCAAACTTTAGTGATAATGTAGACTACTATATTAATAAGATGTTATATGTGAACCTAATGGTAAACACAATTAAAAAACCTATAACAGATAAACAAAAATTTTAAAGGATTTTAAAGCATTCCACTAAAGAAATAGTGAAAATAGTAAGACAAAATGAAAGGAACACACAAGAATTACAAAAACAACCACAAAGTGAGAAATAAAATGACAATAAGTACATACCAATCAATAATTACTTTAAATCTAAATAAACTAAATGCTCCAATCAAAAGACATAGGGTGTTTGGCAGAGACATGCACAAACATTTCTCCAGAGAAGACATCCAGATTTCCAACAGACACATAAAAAGATGCTCAACATCATTCATCTATGGGAAATTGAAATTAAAATCATGATAAGATATTTCCTCACACCTGTTGAAATGGCTAAAAGAAACATACACACACACACACATGCGCGCACATACACATGCACAAGAAACACATATTGGCAAGGATGTGGAGAAAAAGGAACTCTTGTGCATTGTTGATGAGAATGCAAATTGGTGCAGCCACTGAAAAACAGTATAGACATTCTTCAGATAATTAAAAATAGAAATACCATATAATCCAGTAACTCCACTACTGGATATTTACCTAAAGAATCCAAAGACTCTAATTTGAATATATATATATATATATAGATATAGATATAGTAATACTATAGATATAGTAATATATATAGAAATACTATATATATAGTGTATTACATATATGTATAATATATATGGTAATACTATATATAGTAACATATATAGTGATACTAGATATATGGTGTATTATGTATATATATATGTTATATATAACATATATATATAAAACTAATACAAGAGAATAATGAAATCTTGCAATTTGCAACAACATTGATAGATCTAGAAAGTGTAATGCTTAGTGAATAGGTCAATCAGAAAGACAAATACCATATGATTTCATTCATATGCGGAATTTAAGAAACAAAATAAACAAAGAAAAAAGAGACAAACAAAAAACAGTCTCCTACGTAGAGAGAACAAACTGATGGTTACTAGAGGCGAAGTGGGTGGGGGATGGGTGAAATAAGTGAAGGGGATTAAGAGTATACTTAATCATCATGAGCACTGAGTAATGTATAGAATTACTGAATCTCTATATTATACACCTGAAACTAATATAACACTGTATGGCAGAGAGAGAGGCTGAATGGATAAAAAAGCAAGACTCATCTATATGCTGCCTACAAGAGGAGTCACTTCAGACCTAAAGATACCTGCAGATTGAAAGTGAGGGGATAGAGAAATATTTACTAATGTAAATGGAAGCAAAAGGAAACCTGGGGTAGCAATACTTATATTGGACAAAATATACTTTAAAACAGAATGGAATAAGAGACTCAGAATAACTCTATATAATGATAAAGGAAGTAACCTAAGGATATAAAAATTATAAATATATACGCACCAAACATGGAAAACACCTAAATATGTAAAACAGAAATAAAGGGCAAAATGACAGAAATACAATAATAGCAAAGGACTTTTAAAAAACACACTTACATCAATGGATAGATTATCCAGACAGAAAAACAATGAAACTGGCTTTGAATGACACATTGGACCAGATGGATCTAACATATATTCAAAACACTGCATTTAGAACAGTGGGTTACACATTACTTTCAAGTACACATAGAACATTCTTCAGAATAGATCACATCTTAGGCCACAAAACAAGTCTTAATACATTAAAAAAGATAGAAATTAAAAAAGATAGAAATTATATCATACACCTTTTCTGACTAGAATGGTATGGAACTAGAAATCAATCCCAGAAATATATCTGGGAAAATTACAAAATACCTTTAGGCTAAATTACATGCTACTAAACAATAAATGAGTCAGCCAAAAAATCAAAAGGGAATGAAAAAAAATGCCATGGAGACAAATGAAATTGAAAATACAATGGTTCAAAATCTTTAGGATGTAGCAACAGCTGTTCTAAAAGGGATATTTTTTAGCAATATAGACCTACCTCAAGAAGCAAGAAAAACATGAACTAAACAACTTAATCTGACAGATAAGGGACCTAGAAAAAGAAGAACAAAATCCAAAGCCAGCAGAAAAAAAAATTAAATAATAAAAATTAAATCAGAAATGTATAAAATAGAGAAAAAAAATATAACACAAGAATGAAACCAGGAGCTGGTTCTTTGAAAAGATCAACAACAAAAAAAACAAAATTGATAAACTTTTAATCACATTCATCAACAAAAAAAGAGAAGTGAGTCAAATAAATAAAATCAGAAATAAAAGAGCAGAAATAAAAACCAACACAAACTGAAACTAATATCACACTGTATGTTAACTAACTGAAATTTGAATAAACATTATAAAAACAAAAAAAATAACAGAAATACAAAGGATTATAAGAGAATATTATGAAAAAGTGTTTGCCAACAAGTTGGACAACCTAAAGAAATAGATAAATTCCAAGAAATATATCACCTTTCAAAACTGATTCAGGAATAAATAGAATATTTGAACAGACTGGTTACTAGAAATAAAGTTGAGTCAGTAATAATAATAATAAAAACTCCCAAAAAACAGGGATCCCTGGGCGGCTCAGTCGGTTAAGTGTCTGACTTCGGCTTAGGTCATGATCTTGTGGTTCATGAGTTCAAGCCCTGTGTCGGGTTCTGTGCTGACAGAAACACAGAGACTGGAGCCTGTTTCAGATTCTGTGTCTCCCTCTCTCTCTGCCCTCCCCCCCTCACATTCTGTCTCTGTCTCTCTCTCTCAAAAACAAATAAACATTAAAAAAAAAAAAACTCCCAACAAAGAGAAGTTCAAGAATAGTTGACTTCACAAGTTAATTCTACCAAACTTTTAAAGAAGAATGAATAAATATGCTTCTCAAACTATTTAAAAAAATAGAAGGAGAGATTCCAAATTCATTCTATGAAGCTAGCATCACCCTGATATCAAAACCAGATGAAGACACTGCAAACAAAGAAAACATCAGGCCAAATTTCAGGCCAAAATCCCTGATGAACATAGATGCAAAACTGCCCAAAATATTACCAAAAAGAATCCAACAATGCATTAAAAAATCATTCACCATGATCAAGTGGAATTTTTTTAGGGATGAAACTGGTTCAATATTTGGTGGTTCAATATTTGCAAATCAATCAATGTGACACGTAACATTAACAAGAGAAAAGATAAAACCAATATGATCATTTCAATAGACACAGAAAAAGCATTTGACAAAATTGAGCCTCCATTCATGATTAAAAAAAACTCTCAAAAGGGTAGGTTTAGAGGGAACATAACTCAATGTGATAAAGGCCATATGTGAAAAACCCATAGCTAACATTATATTCAGTGGTGGAAAACTGAGAGCTAAGATACTTTAGGATCAGAGACAAGAAAAGAATGTCCACTCTCCCCATTTTTATTTAACATATTATTGGAAGTCCTAGCCCCAGTTATCAGACAAGGCAAAAAAATAAAACCCATTTAAATTGATAAGGAATAAGTAAAACTGTCACTTTTTGTAGATGACATGCTACTATACATAGAAAATCCTAAAGACTCCACCAAAAAATATTAGAACTGATAAATGAATTCAGCAAATCCACAAGATAAAAATTAACATAAAGAAATAGGTTGCATTTCTATATACTAATAGTGAAATAGCAGAGAAATTAAGAAAACACTCTCATTTACAATTGCATCAAAAAGAATAAAACACCTAGGAATAAACTTACCCAGCAGGTGAAAGACTTATGCTCTCAAAACTATAAAACACTGCTGAAAGAAATTGAAGACAACACAAGCAAATGGAAAGATACACCATGCTTATGGATTGGAAGAACCAATATTAGAATGTGTATACTACCCAAAGCAGTCTACAGATGTAAGGGAATCTCTATCCAAATACCAATAGCATTTTTCACCAAGCTAGGACAAATATCTAAAATTTGTATGGGACCACAAAAGAACCTGAATAGCCAAAGCATTCTTGAGAAAGAAGAATAGAGCTGGAGGCAATCCCAGATTTCAAAATATACTTCAAAGCAGTAGTAATAAAAACAGTAGCGTACTGGCACAAAAATAGACACATGGATCCATGGTGCAGAATACAGAGTCCAGACATAAACCCACATATATATGGTCAATTAATCTAGGGCAAAGGAGGCAACAATTTGTAATGCAGATAATATAGTCTCTTCAATAAGTGGTGTGGGAAAACTTAAAAGCTACATTCTTATACCATACATAAAAAATAAACCTCAGATGGATTAAAGACCTACATACATACATTCAGAGACCTGAAAACCATAAGAATCCTAGAAGAAATTGTTGGCAGTAATTTCTTTGACATAAGCTGTAGAACTATTTATCTAGATATGCCTCTTTAGACAAGGGAAATAAAAGCTGAGTTAAACTTTGGGACTCTATCAAAATAAATATCTTATGCACAGTAAAGGAAACCAACAACAAAACAAAAAGGCAGCATACAGAATAAGAGAAACATTTTTGCAAATGATATTTTCAATAAGGGGTTAATATCACAAATATATAAAGAACTTATACAACTTAAAACCTAAAAACCCCACATAATCCAATTAAAATAGGCAGATGACTTGAAAAGATATTTTTCCAAAGAAGACATAAATATGGTCAACAGATACATAAAAAGATGCCTGACATCCCTAATCATCCAGGGAATGAAAATCAAAACCACAATGAGATACTACCTCACACTTGTAAAAATGACTAAATCAAAAAGACAATAAGTAGTGCTGGCAAGAATATGGAGAAAGAAGAACTTTCATGGACTGTTGATTTCAGTGCAAACTGCTGCAGCCACCTTGGAAAAACACTATGGAGTTTCCTGAAAACATTCAAAATAAGATTATGATATGATCCAGTGATTCCATGACTGGGTATTTATCCAAAGGATAAAAAAAAAACACTAATTAACAGAGATATATACATCTGTGTATTTACTGTAGCATTATATATGATTATATATGTAGGTATGATTATATACATCTGTATATTTACTGTAGCATATATATGATATATGATCAAGATATGGAAGCAACCTAACTGTCCATGCATAGATACTGGAGAGTAGATAATGGATAGAAAAGTCATGTTAAATATAAACAATGGGAGATTACTCAGCCATAATAATGAATGAGATCTTGCCATTTTCAACAACAGAAAAGAGGATATAATGCTAAGTGAAATAAGTTAGAGAGGGAAAGACAAGTACCATGTAGTCTCACTCATTCAGAATTTAAGAAATAAATCAAATGAGCAAACCAAGAAAAAAGAAGCAAAGGAAAATGGACTCTTAAATGCAGCGAACAAACTGGTGGTTACTAGAGAGGAGGTGGGTGGGGTGGATGGGTGAAAATGATAAAGGGAATTATGAGTACACTTACCTTGATGAATACTGAGAAATATATAGAATTGTTGAATCATTATACTGTGCACCTGAAACTAATAAAACACTGTATATTAATTTACTTCAATAATAAAAATAAATAAAATTTATGCAAATTGGTAAATAATCCCTCTATTTTTACCTTTATTACTAAGGCTACTTTTGTATGTAAGTAATGAATCATGGGAATCTACTCCCGATGCCAAGATTACACTGTATACACTGAATGTTAGGTAATGTGACAATAAATTATTAAAAATAAATAAATAAATATAAACAAATAAAATGTCAACTTTTTAAAACCGACAAAACATTTAGGATTCGTTTTTCTATACAATTATGACATATTGACCTTTTGGTCATTGACAAACATCAATTGATAGACATCACTAACTTAGATGTTTTATACAAATTTTTACTCTTTGAGACTGTATCCAAATAAATATGTTATGCACAGAACAGGAAACCATCAATAAAACAAAAAGGTGTGGTATTACAGAAGGGTCAGGTAATCGATTAATGAATAGTCTTGTTTAGTAGAAAGAACATTAAAATTGAAATGCTTAAATATGACCTGTTCCTTAAACATAAGTCATGGATAAACCAATTAATCTTTCTGAGATTCAGTTTCTCATCAAAGCAGAATTAAAAAAAAATTCCTATTTTATGCAGCTGCAAAAGCAAAGAACTATTGTTGTAAAAGTGTTTCTTAATCCATAAGCTGTTTTTCCTCATCATTAATTTTTTATGCATCTAAATATTTGGAACTTTATAATTTATATTTTAAGTAAAATTTCCTGAACTATAATTGTATACAACAAAATGTAACCACCCTAAGGACAGAGTTATAAGAATTTTTCCGAATGTATTCACCCAGTAATCACTTTCCTATCAGGAGATAGAGCATTTGTACTCTATCGTGCTCTTTTTTCAGTCAATTTTTCCAGTCCTGGCAACCTATGATTTGCATAGTATAACTATACATTATATTTGTTTGTGCTGGAGATTCATAGAAATTGTCCTTTTCAGTATTTTTTTTATTTCATAAGGTATCTTGCATTCATCATGCTTTTGAGATTCATCCATTTTTTTTATCTTACATTAGTAGTCAATATATTTTTTCAGTAGTATATTACTTGATGATTATACCATGATTTATTAATAAAATCACTTGCTGATGGATATTTGACAGTATGAATGAAGCTATTATACATATACTTGGATAATCAGGTGTATTTGTTTGCTAGTTCCACAGACTAGATGACCTAAACAACAGAAATTAATTTTCTCACAATTCTAAAGGCTGGAAAGTCTGAGATTAAAGTGTGAGATCAAAGTGTCAGAGAGTTGGATTTTTCTTGGGTTGATAAGAGGAAGTCTATTTCATGCCTCTCCTCTGGGTTCTGATGATTTTACAGACTTATTGTTATTTTTAGACTTATTGTTAAGTCATTTATGTGCTGAGCAGTAGGGTGAGAATGAATCCAACTAAAATTCAGAGATCATTTACCCCAGTGAAATTTCTAGGGGTCCAGTAGTGTGGGGCATGTTGAGATATCCCTTGTAAGGTAAAGGATAAATAACTGCATGTGACCCTCTTTTAAGCAAAAAAAAAAAAAAAAAAAAAAAAAAAAAAAAAAAAAAAAAAAAAAAATGATTCACAATACTTGGGGGCCTTTTTGGATTTTTCAGACAACATATTATTTATTTGCGTGTGATGCTCTGACCCATAGAAAGAGTAACCTGACAACTGATGAATGGATAAAGAAGAGTGGCCACACACACACACACACACACACACACACAGTGGAATATTACTCTGCTATCAAAAAGAATGAAACCTTACCATTTGCACCAATGTGGATGGAAATGAGTGTATAAGTGAAATAAGTCATTCAGAGAAAGACACATATATGATTTCACTCATACATGGAATTTAAGAAACAGAAAAAAATGAGCAAAAGGAAAAAAAAGAGAGAGAGGGAAACCAAGAAACAGACTCTTAACTATAGAGGACAAACTGATGGTTCCTAGAGGGGAGGTGGGTGGAATGGGCTAAATGGATGATGGGGATTAAGGAGTGCACTTGTGATGTGCACAGGGTGATGTATGTAAGTGTTGAATCACTATATTGTACACCTGAAACTAATATTACATTGTATGCTACTTAACTGGAATTTAAATAAAAACTTAAAAAAGTAAAGAGTAACCTAAAAACCTGCTGATTTTGAGTGGGACCCAGAATAAAAGAAGTATGTGAAATAGGTCCAGGCTACTGCACAAACTTCTTTGCCACTTGGACAATATGATTCAGCAGACCCAGTGGTAAATCATAGTGCAAACCTGTAGAATTTTGGAACAAATCCCATTCTTTGTGGATAGCTATTCTTTTTTTCAGAAACAGCCCTCTTTGACTGTTATGAGCCTTGGTAGACACTGAAGACTTAACCATGGGTCACCAAGTTCTCTTGCAAACTGAGCTGTGCATTATGAACTGGGTGTAATCTGACCCACCAAGCCATTAATTTACTCATACGTAACAGCACTCAATCATCAAATGGAAGTGGTATGTATGAGTTTGAGCCAAGCATGCCCTGAAGGCCAAAGTAGATTACATGAAGTAGCTCACATGCCCATGGTCCCCACTCGTGCCATAGGCTCTTCTCTCTCTCAACCTGTACCTATTGCAGCATGGGGACTTCATTATAACCAGGTGACAGAGAAGGAAAGAACTTAGACTAGTTTACAGATAGTTATGCATAATATGCGGGTATTACCCCAAAGTGGACAGCTCCAGGACTATAGCCGCTGTCTGGAATATCCCTGAAGGACAACGGTGAAGAGAAATCCTTCCTGTGGGCAGAACTTTGAGTAGTGCACTTTGCTTGGAAAGACAAATGTTCAGATGTGCTATTGTATTACAATTTATGGGTTGTGGCCAATGGTTTGCCTGCATTGTTAGGGACTTTGAAAGGACATGATTGGAAAATTGGTGACAAAGAGGTCAGGGAAAAGGTATATGGATAGACCTATGTGAAAAGCCTAAAAATGTGAAGATATTTATGTTCCAAATGAGTGCTCAGCAAAGTGTGACCTCAGCAAAGGAGGATTTTAATTACCAAGTGGATAGGATAACCTGTTCTGTGGATACCATTCAGCCTATTTTCCCGACCACCCTGCCATTGCCCTAGGGGCTCATGCAAAGTGGCCATGATGGAAAGGATGGAGGTTATGCATGTACTCAGCAACACAGACTTCCAGTTATGAAGGTCTACCGCTTTATGGTCACTGCTGAGTGCAGTCTGCCAGCAACAGACCAACCGTGAGAGTCTAATATGGTATAATTTCAAAGGTAATCATCCAGCTATCTGGTGGCAGGTTGATTACATTGGACCATTTCCATCATGGAAGGGAAAGTGTTTTGTCATTACTGGAATTCACACTTTGGATATCAATTTTTCTTGCATGCGATTCTTCTGCCCAATATACATCTGTGGACTTATAGTATGCCTTATCCACCATCATGATATTCTACACAGCATTGCCTCTAATCAAGAAACTTACTGCATAGAGAAAGAAGTGTAGCGGTGGGCCCATGGTAATGGAATTCACTAGCCATGTTCCCTACTTTCCTGAAGTAGTCGGATTGATAAAAAATTGAGAATGTCTTTTGAAGACTCTATTACAGTGCCAGTTATGTGGCAGTACCTTTTAGTTTTGAGGAAAGGTTCTCCAGGAGATTGTACATGCTTTAAATCAGTGTCTAGTATATGGTATTGTTTCTTGCATAACCAGGATTCACAGCCCCAGATCCCACAGTTCCATACACAAAAGTGTAAATGGAGGTGACACCACTCACTATTACCCCAGTGACCCACTGGCAACATTTTTGCTTCCTATCCTCAAAAACTTATGCTCTGCTGGGTTAGAGATTCCAAAAGAAGGAATGCTTTGACCAGGAGAAACAACAATATTTTCAATGAACTGGTAGGTAAAATTACCATCTAACCACTTTAGTCTCATATCTCTGGATCAACAGGCAGAGAAAGGAATTAGTGGTGCTGGCTGGGGTAGTTACCCTGACTACCAATGGGAAATTGGTCTGCTACTCCAGAGTGGAGGTAAGGAAAAATATGTCTAGAATCCAGGAGATTCCTTAGGTGTCTCCTTAATACTAACATGCCATACGCTTGAAGTCAATGGAAAACTACAACAACCCGATTTAGGTAGAACTACAAATGGCCCACAAATTTCAGGAATGAAAGTAAAGAACCTCAACCAGCTGAGGTACTTGCTGAAGGCAAAGGGAATATGTAATGTGTAGTAAAATAAGGTAATTCTAAATATCAGCTGCAGCCATGTGAACTGAGAGTGATTTTCAGGAAAAAAAATAGTGCAGTTTTGGTTGTACACAGAATAAGCAAAAGTATAATTTTGTTTAATTGTTCTTTTACTAATTTCCTAATATTCATTATTCATAAATTATTTTTTTCTTCTTTTATAATTCTAATATTTAAAGTTAAAAATTTTAAAGTGAGGTTTAACCTGTTTTCCATGCATTTTAAGATACAGAATGTCTATTATTGTTCAGTTTTCAATATTTTCTATTTTTCATTACAATCTCTTTTTGACTGAGTTCTCTAATAGCACATTTTCAATTTCTAACAAAAACTTTTCTTTTATATTTTTTACTATTTTAATTTTTTATTATTAATTTCTAATTAATCATTGTTGGATAAAGATGTCTAGTTCTTTGAAATTTGTTGGGATTTGTTTTATGGTGTAATAGTGGACAATTTTAAAAATTATTCCATATTGAACTAAAAAATAAAGTGCTTTAGTTTTGTTCTCTATATTTCCATTAAGTAAATATGGTTAGCTATGTTGTTCAAATCTTCTATACATTTATTGTTTTTTCTTTATATTTGCCAATTACTGAGAAATGTGTTCATAATCTCTCATTATGACGATAAGCTTGTCAATTTCCACTTGTACTATACCAAATTTAGTTATATATTTTGAAAGATGTTATTTGGCTGGATGAAAATTTTAGAGTTATTGTATATCATTGTAACCCTCTTTAATTGAGGAATCCCTTAACGTCTATTTTTATACCATTAATAAAGTCACATCAGTTTGATTTTGGTTAATATTTGCCATATTTGTCTTTTTCTTTAAAAAAATTAATGTTTATTTATTTTTGAGAGAGACAGAGAAAGAGAGAGAGAGACAGAGACAGAGTGCAAGCAGGGGAGGGTCAGAGAGAGAAGGAGATAGGACCCAAAGCAGGCCCCAGGCTCTGAGCTGTCAGCACAGAGCTGGATGTGGGGCTCGAACCCACAAACTGTGGGATCAGGACCTGAGCCAATGTCGGATGCTTAACCGACTGAGCCACGCAGGTGCCCCTATCTCTTTCTAATATTTTCCTCTCAATTAAAAAAAAAATGTTTATTTTTCAAAGAGAAAGTGAGAGACAGAGAGAGACAGCAGGGGAGGGGCAGAGAGAGAGAGGGAGACACAGAATCTGAAGCAGTCTCCAGGCTGAAATGTCAGCACATATCCCAATATGGGGCTCGAACTCACGGACCATGATATTATGACCTGAGCTGAAGTCAGATGTTTACCTGACTGAGCCAGCTGGGTGCCCCTTCCTCTCAATTTTTATGTGTCCTTATGTTTTAGACATCTCTTTCAAAAAACATATAGTTAGATTATCGTTTTAATTTTTCATTTTTCTTAATTTTTAAAAAATATTTAGTTTTGAGATGGGGAGAGAGAGACAGAATGAGAGTAGGGGAGGGGAAGAGAGAGAGAGACACACACACACACAGAATCCAAAGCAGGCTCCAGGATCTGAGCTGTCAGCACACAGCCTAACCTGGGGCACAAACTCATGGACTGTGAGATCATGACTAGAGTTGAAGTCAGATGCTTAACCCACTGAGCCACCCAGGCACCCCAGATTCTTTTTTTTCTAATCCAGTCTGATAATCTCTGAGAGTTTTTTACTCTAGTTTTTAAGTTTTTTTTTTTAATTTGAGATATAGTTTACATATTGCATTGTATTAGCTTTAGATGTACAACATAATTTGATATATGTATATACTGAAAAACAATTATCACAGTAAATATAGTTAACATCCACCATAGTTAAATTACCAAGGATAGTTAATTTTTTTTTTTTTTTTTTTTTTTTGTCTTGTGATGAAAACTTTTAAGATTTACTTTGTTAAAGGCACCTGGATGAGTGAGTCGGTTAAACATGCAACTCTTGATTTTGGCTCGGGTCAAGATCTCATTGTTCATGAGTTCAGGCCCCACATCAGGCCCTACACTGACAGAGTGGAGGAGCCTTATTGGGATTCTCTGTCTCCCTCTCTCTCTGATCCCCGCCCCCCACACTCTATTTTTTAAACAAACATTAAAAACAAAGATTTACTCTCTTAGTAACTTTCAAATATGCAATAAAGTCTCACTAACCAAAGTCATGCTTAATATTACATCCCTAAGATATTTTTTAAATCTCATAACTGGATTTTTTTTTCTTTGCAAGTTTTTATTTAAATTCCAGTTAGTGAATATGCAGCATAACATCAATTTCAGGTCTACAATTTAGTGAGTCAACACTTGCATACAACACTGTGTGGTTGTCACAAAGATTTTCCTCCTTAATCCCCATCATCTAATTAACGCATTCTCCCATTCACCTCTCTTCTGGTAACCATCAGTTTGTTTTCTATAGTTGAGTCTGTTTCTTGGTTTTCTTCTCTTCCCCTTCCCCTCCCCTGTGTTCCTTTGTTGTTGTTGTTGTTGTTGTTTGTTTCTTAAATTCCACACATGAGTGAAATCATCTGGTACTTGTCTTTCTCTGACTTATTTCGCTTAACATAATACTCTCTAGCTCCATCCATATCATTGCAAATGGCACTTATGACTAATATTCCATTGTAGGTATATAACCACATCTTCTTTATCCATGCATCAGTGGATGGACATGTGAACTCTTTCCATAATTTGGCTATTTTTGATAATGCTGCTATAAACATTGGAGTGTATGTATCTCTTTGAATTATATTTTTGCATCATTTGGGTAAATGCCTACTATACAAGTGGAAATTTTTAGCTTTTGACCACCCTCACCCATTTTGCTTATTAGTTTCTTTATTTAGATATTTAGTTTGGTTAGGGAGATGTGTATGAATTCCACATAGACAGGAGGTGGGTTGTGATGGTTGATATTATGTGTTTATTTCTCTAGGCTATGGTGCCTAGATGTTTGGCAAAACAGCAGTATGGATCTTGCTACTAAATAATTTTATATCTGATTAACATTTAAATAAGTAGACTTTGAGTAAAGCAGATAATGGTTTATAATGAAGGTGGGGCTCACCCATTCAGTTAAAAGTCTTAACAGAATAAAAAGTGATATCACCCAAGAAAGAAGGAATTTTCTCTAAAACTGCAACATGGAAACCCCACCAAACTCTCAGACTGCTATCTTGTAGAATTTAGGGTCAAGACTTCACCTTTAGCTTTTACCTGAATCTCCAGCCTGCAGACCTATCTTAGGGATTTCAGACACACCAGTTCCTACAATTGTGTGAGCCAATTCCTTAATCTGTCTCTATAGATAGATAAATGGAGAATAGATTATCGATGATAGATAAATATGATAGATGATAGATAGATAGATAGATAGATAGATAGATAGATAAAGATCTGTTGATCTTATTGGTTCTGGTTCTTTGGAGACTGAAAAGTTATTCATCAATTAACTTTAGTTTTTTGAAGCATTTAAAATTAAGTCACAGACATTAGGATATTCCAATATCAATTACTTCTCCATGCATACCATGACTATAGTTAAATATTTTCTTATAATTTTTCTTTTGATGTGAAATGTAGCTCAATGAAATTGTCAAAAGTTCAGGAATAGCTGAAGTAAAACCAATGAATAAAAAAAATAGTAATTAGTAAAATTTTATTGTGAACACATCAAAAATTTCACATGCCAGTGTGGGAAACAGAACATCACAATGACCATAGGCGCATATTCATTCAGCCTCTGAGATATCTGAGAAAACTCAAGATCATAAGGTTAAAAATAACCTGAAAGGACTTGAGTGAATTGCCCTTGGAAAATGCAGTCTGTTCTTTAGTAGACAGATAGGGATGTTCTGCTCAAAGGAAGCCAACTGTATATAGTACAGAACATTCACTCCCTTCTTTGTCTTTGCTTCTATCATAAAGATTCTTATCGGATCATATGTATCTGCAAGACTGCTCTGGTACTCAAGATAAGTAGGATAGCTGAATCAGATGTACATTGTTGACATGCTTTCCTAAGCTTCTGTTGTTAATCATTGCTGATCTGTTTTTCCTGAAAACGTATATAAGAAGATGTACAATAAACTTCGGTACCTCGGGCTGTTAGCTCGGGGTCCCCTGTGCCTCGCTATACTGTCCTCTCTTTTTCTCAGTTCCTTCGCCGCCCCAGGTCCATGGCCCTTTGAGGTCGGCAAGCCAGGATCACTCAAATTAAAACATAGAATGAAGGTCAGTAATATATTGTTATAAAGCAGCTTATATAATGGGATTGTAACAGAAAAAAAAAAAAAACAGCATGTCTGACACCATGTTGCTTCTATTTCCCTTACAGTTGTAAGCTATAGCTTAGAAACTTCTGCTTAGCCCTGCATGTTGGCATGTTAATAATTAAAGAAATTTTGCTTACAGCTAAGATTTGCAAAAACTGCTTTTACCTGAAAACTACTTCACCTGAGGAAAAAAGAAAGTATGTACAGAAATGAGTATATTATGTTTAAGATTTGCAGAAATGACATGACAAGATTTCTGTATGCAAAGGTCAACTGACCATGGACTGAGAAGTTACATATCTTTCCTTGGATGTTTGCAAATGTCAGTCATCTTTTGATTCCGAGCCCCCTCCTGCATGCCCCTTTTGCTAACACAAAAGCTCAAATTTCATGCCACAGGAAAATGGTTCTTTAGGAAAATAGTATGCCATCTTCCTAGTTTGCTGGACTTCCTAATAAAGTCATTTTCTCACCCCAACATTGTGCCTCTTGACTTATTGGCCTGTCCTATGGTGTACAGAATAAGCTTGACTTCAGTTGCAGGAAGACAGTGACTGTTGATTCTTCATGATTTGTTATAACATTAGAATTTTCCATATGATCTCAAACATATTTGGAACTTAAACAAACAAATGAACAAATAAAAATGAAACAAACAAACAAATAAACCAGACTCTTACATATAGAGAACAAACTGGCAGTTGCCAGTGGGGAAGAGGGGGCGGGAAATGTGTGAAATAGGTGAAGGGGATTAAGAGTGCACTTACCTTGAGGATCCCTCAGTAATGTGTAGAATTGTCGAATCATTGTATTGTACTCCTGGAACTAACATAACCTTGGGCTTTGTGTGTTATTCTTTTTCTAGTTCCTTTAGGTGTGAAGTTAAATGCTTGAGAGTGTTTTGTTTGTTAAGGTGTGCCTGTGTAGCTATGTATTTTTATCTTAGAATTGCTTTTATTGCCTCTCCCAAATTTTGGATTTTGTGTTTTCATTTTCATTTGTCTTTATGTATATTTTAAAGTTTATTTATTTATTTTGAGATAGAACACAAGCACATGTGCACACAAGCTGGGGAGGGGCAGAGAGAGAGGGGGAGAGAGAATCCCAAGCAGGCTCCACACTGTCAGCACAGAGCCAGCCAGCTGGATGGGCTCCATCCCACAAATCATGAGATCGTGACCTGAGCTGCAATCAAGATTCAGACAGATGCTCAACCCACTGAGGTACCCACCCAGGCACCCCTCCATGTATTTTTTTAGTACCCTTTGTGATTTGTCTATTGATCCATTGATTGTATTCTTTCACAGTATCATTTTTAATAATTGCATAGTAGTCCATTATATGGATGTTATCAGTGTATTTAAACAATTCAATATTTTTCTTAATTTTGCTATGATAACCAATGCTTCTGTGTAATCCTTTAATTTACTACTCCTCTTCTTGATTGTCAGAAACTTAAGGATTAACACACAAAAAGGAATAGCTAGATCAAAGTGGAGGCACTTTTAAGAAAGCCTTTTGATTCCTTGTTCCAAAAGGCTCCCAGGGAGAGCATCTCATTTTTAAGTTCCCGTCCCGTAGTTTATGACAAGTGTTACCTATTTTTTTTAATCTTTTTTTTTAACATTATTTATTTTTGATACAGAGAGAGACAGAGCATGAACAGGGAGGAGCAGAGAGAGAGGGAGACACAGAATCTGAAACAGGCTCCAGGCTCTGAGCTGTCAGCACAGAGCCCGATGCGGGGCTCAAACTCACGGACCGTGAGATCATGACCTGAGCCGAAGTCGGACGCTTAACCAACCAAGCCACCCAGGCGCCCCTAGTGTTACCTATTTTTATAGGGTTTCCCAGTATGGTAGGAGAAACCATGTTCCATTGCTCTAATTTGTTCCCCAGCTACTCCTATGCTTCGCTGTTTCTGTGATTAACCTCTTTCTTAACAGCGTGCACCAACTTGTGAGGTTTTCTCAACATGTTGGAAGCCCGCACAGTGCCCTCTAGGGGGCGCGGCTGCCCTGTCAATGTCCTGTGGTTATGCGCTCTCCAGCCGCCTTTCTGAGAAGGATGGCCGAGTCCAGGCAGAGATCGCAGTAAGTAAACAGTGTGAATATCCAGACGCGGAGCCTCTGGTCTCTTAAGTCGTTTCTCTCGCCTCCAACTCGTTCTAGACACTGGTCAGTTACAGCTCAGGCGGGGGCCCCGAGCTGCAGAGGGGACACGTCTGCTCCTCCTGCTCACCGTCCCTAGGGTGCCTAGGGCAAGTCACAGGGGAGAACCCCAGTACCCCACCGCCAGATCCGGAGGCGCCCCCAGGGATCCTGTGCAGGGCCGCGCTCCAGGAGCTGCTGTCTCCAGGGCCTCAGTGAAGGGTGCAGATGAGGCTGTGCTATCAGGAGGTTCCCAGGGGCAGCCACGGAGCTGGGGTCTGCACGCGGACTTGGGTTAACATGGATGGGGGCAGGGCAGCCCGGCCGGGTTTTTATAAATAAAAATGTAGAATTTAACAACATATTTATAAACATGAAAAGGGGAGTAAAAAAGAAGTTATTTTAGAATGTGTTCAAATTTAAATGACCATGAATAATGTAAACTGTTATATACTTAGGATCCTGCGTATGGAATTCATAGTAACCACAGACCCAAACCCTATAATAGATATACAAAAAATAAGAAGAAATAAACCCAAGCACAACAGCTGAAAAACTCACTAATCACCAAAAAAAAAAAGAGAGCAAGGGAAGAAAGGAGCAGGAAAGAACTACAAAGACAATCAGAAAACAATTAATAAAATGGCAATACATACACAACTATCAATAATTATTTTAAATGTAAATGATCTAAATTCTCCAATCAAAAGATATAGTGGGGTGTCTGGGTGGCTCAGTTAGTTAAGCGTCCGACTTCGCCTCAGGTCATGATCTCAGGGCTTGTGAGTTCAGCCTGGCGTTGAGCCCTGTGCTGACAGCTCAGAGCCTGGAGCCTCTTCAGATTCTGTGTCTTTCTCTCTCTCTCTGACCCTTCCCCACTGGCACTCTGTCTCTGTCTCTCAAAAATAAATAAACATTAAAAAAAAAGTTAAAAAAAAAAAGATATAAGGTGGTGGAACTCAACTATATGCCACCTATAATAGACAAACCAGACTAAGATAGCCTGAAAGTGAAAGGAGAAAAAATACATATGCCTCATAAATAGAAGTGATTAAAAAAAAAAAATAATAAAGAAAAAGAAAAAAAGAAAAAAGAAAAAAAAAAAAACCTGGGGTGGGAATACTTAGACAAAATAGACCTGAAAACAAAGACTGTGACAAGACACAAAGAAGGACATTATATAATGATAAAGGGATCAATCCAAAAAAAGGGTATAAAAATTGTAAATATCTATGCACCCAACATTGAGGTACCTAAATATATAAAGCAAGTATTAATGTAAATAGAGAAATTAATGGTAAACAATACTAGTAGGGAAATTAACACACCCCTTACATCAATGGACAGATCTTCTAAGCAGAAAATCATGCTCAGGTCATGATATCATGGTTTGTGAGATTGAGTCTTACATTGGGCTCTGCTCTGATGGCACAGAACCTTCTCACAGTTCTTTCTTTCCCTCTTTCTCTGCCCCTCCCCAGCTCACCATCTTTCTCTCTCTCTCTCAAGATAAATAAATATCAGAATAATAATCTACAGGGTACAGTATTAGTTGTAGGTTTTTCCTTACAGAATTTTGAATATATTATGGCCATTCCCTCCCTTCTGGTCTATAAACTTTCTGATGAAAATGAACTGATAGTCTTATGGTGTTTCCTTGATACCAGTTGCTTTTCTCATCCTGCTTTTAAAATTCTCTCTTCACCTTTAATTTTTGACTATTATTATGTGCTATGGTGAGAACCTTCTGGGTTCATCTTGGTTTGAATTCTGTGATTCCTGGACCTGGATTTCTGTTCCCTTGCCCCATTTAGTTGTTTTCAGCTATTATTTCTTTAAATAAATTTTCTGCCTCTTTCTCTCTCTCTTATTTTTGTGGAGCACTTACAATGTGACTGCTTCTTTGCTTGATGTTGTCCAAAAGATACCTTAACCTATTCTCATTTTTAAAAATTCTTTGTTCAGCTTTTCGTTCTGCTTAGGTGTTTTCCATTATCCTATCTTCCAGATCACTGATCTGTTTTTATGTATTCACTAATCTACTGTTGATTCCTTCTACTATATTTTTTTTATTTGTTACTATATTCTTCAACTTTGATTTAAATTTTTTTTCTATCTTTTTGAAGTTCTCACTGAGTTGTCCCACTTTTCTCTCTAGTCCAGTGAGCATTTTTAGGATCATTACTTTAAACTCTATCAGGCATATTGCTTTTCTCTGTTTCATTCAATTATTTTTCTGGGTTTTGTTTTATTCTTTTGTTTGGAGCTTATACTCCCATATCCTTATTTTGCTTAACTTTTGGGTTTGTTTCTATGAATTATATGGAACAGCTATTTCTCCTACAGTGAAAAAAAATAGTCTTTTGTAGGATTTTATCTGTATATACAGTGCGAGTCTAGCGACTAGCTGATTATCTGGATCTGTGTCTGGCATGGGCAGGGATCCTGGGGCACTCTGTGCTGGGTGGCCATGGTGGAATAGCCAAACCTGCAGTGAGCACGGGCTGGGGTAGATCCTGGGGCTCTCCTTGCAGATGACACCCTTGCAGGACAGCTGAAACTGGTGTGGGGATAAGCCAGGGCATCTTGAGGCTTTCTGTGCACAGTACGCACTGGTAGGATGTAGTCTGAGTGGGTGCAGGCTGGGGCAGCCCTTGTATTCTCTGCACAGAAGTCACCTGGCAAGACTGCTGAAGCCAATGTGGGGGTAAACTAGGGTGACCTGGGGCTCTCTGTGCAGATGGCCCCCTGGTTGTGGGGCTGTAGCTGAGATAGGGCTCAGGCCAGTGATTCCACCCTATCACTCTGCATAGGGTGCACACTGGCAGGACAGCTATAGCTCTCTGTGCAGAGGGTGCTATGGGAGTACAGCTATAGCTGAAGTGGTTGCAAGCTGGGGTCTCCTGAGGTGCTCAGTGCAGGGTGTGTTCTGGTGGGATTATTGGGGCTGAGGGTGGATGGGCTCCTCAGTGTCCTAGGGCACTCCATATAAAGGGTGCCCTCCTGGGGTGGCTGGGGCTGAAGCAGGGTGTGGGCAGATGGTCTAGGGTGCTTAGAGCAGGGAGTGGCCTGGTGGGGAGGCTGGAACTAAGGCAAGTATGAACTGAGGGCTCATAGATCACTCCACCTATGGGTTGCCTTGTTGGGCCAGTGAGATCTGAAGCACTCTGCTTCAGGAAATGCCCTAGCAAACTGTCTGGAGCCAAAATGGTGTGGGCCTGGAGTGTTCCAGGGTGCTTTGCCCCAGGGCCACATCATCGCCTTGGCTGAAGCTGTAGTGAGTGCTGACCAGAGGCAACCCAGTGTGCGCAGTGCTAGGGACACCTTGGTAGGATGGGTAGTGTTGGCGTGGGCTACGGGTAGGAGCTTACTGGGCAGCGGGCCAGCTGTGGCATCCAAACTTGCTTTATCCATGCTCTGAAGTTGGAGGGGGAAGGTAAACCATATTACTCACCAAACCTTCAACACAGAGGGTGTCCCATTAGTTCCTCCACTGTTTGGAGGAATTCTAGGGCTGGCTCTTTTATAGTCTAGTTGTTCTTGTACAACTGTTCTTTTACAGTTTTTTCTGTAACCCAGTATCCATCTGCACTATCAAGGTGGATGAGGAATGGAAACCGTGGTGCTTTCAGGCCCTCTGACCAACAGAAGAGTTCCAGCAGCAACTTCACCACTTAGTAAAGTTCTAGGGCTGATTTATTTTTATTCTAGTTGCACTTTAAAGTACAGCTTTTTTTTAATGTGCCTCAGAGCATCTGGGACTAGTATGGGCCAGGGGCATGGACCTTGCTGAGGTGACAGATGAGTCATAACACCTAGAACCCTGTCTTTTCTCCAGTATCAAGGTGAATGAGGAAAACAAACCATGATGCTCATTAGCCTTTCAATATGGAGAGTTCCAGCAGCTCCTTTGCTATTTGGTGGAGTCCTAAGGCTAGATCTTTTATATACTAGTTGCTGTTTTAAACTGTGGCACTTTTTTATGTACCCCAGAGAAGATGAATTGGCTCATAGTCCCTCAGTACCATCCTTCCCTATAAAATTTGCAGCATCAGGGGCACCTGGGTGGCTCAGACAAACGTATGACCTCAGGTCATGACCTCGTGGTTTGTGAGTTCGAGCCCCGAATTGGGCTCTGTGCAGACAGCCCAGAGCCTGTAACCTGCTTCAGATCCTGTGTCTACCTCTCTCTGCCCCTCCCTTGCTCACACTCTCTCACTCTCTCTCAAAAATAAAGAAACATTAAAAAAAAAGATTTAAAGTTTGCAGCATCAGGAGTGAGGGTTCCTTGTATTATTGTGTCTTGATCTTTCTTGTTATTCTCTATGTGGTCTCTCTTTCTTTTGTTGTACAGAAGCTGTTCAGTTAGTCCTCAGTTTTTCTTCAAGAGGAATTGCTTTCCATATAGGTGTAGGTTTGGTGTGTGTGGAGGAATTCAATTCAGTGTCTTCCAACATAACCTTCTTGGACGGGACACAATTATCTGGTTTTTAGGTTTAAGTAAACTGGCATTAGCCTTATATATAATAATGTTGATACAAATAAATACTAAAATAATAATGATGGTAATAATTGATAATAAAACTTTTATAAAATGATTAATTATTTTGAGAGAGAGAAAGAGCACAAGCAGGGGAGGAGCAGAGAGAGAAAGAAACTCCCAAGTAGGCTCTGTGCTGTCAGAGCATAGCCCAATCCTAGGCTCAAATCACAAATCGTGAGGTCATGACCAGAGCCGAAACCAAGAGTCAGATGCTTAACTGACTGAACTACCCAGGCGTCCTGATAATAACACCTTTTAAAACACAAGCACTTACCCCACAACCGTTGTCTGGTCACAATGCAACAAAATTTAAAACGAAAAGGAAAATAATTCTAAACAAGTTCTAAACTTGGGAAAGAAAAAACACATGCCGATCCTTGGCTCGGAGAGAGTTTGTGACTACATAGATAAAATAATCTGCAGTCAGTGAGTACTTCCAGGAGTCTGAGCATGAAAAGTTTTAGAAAACAGGCACTCTCAAGGTGGTATGTCTTTGAACAAGTGGAAAATGTCTGTGAAGATCTTGTCAGAAAGTGACATGGAGCCCAGCCTCATGTATACATATGTATGTGCATGCACATGTGCATTCCTAGAATTGCTCATATGTTTTTCTTCTAAATTGATGCCTTTTTCACAGACAGGGGAATCATGTGTGACACTCTCATCATCTTCCAACTTGGTTTTTGCCCCAAAGTTATATACTCATGTTGTTTGGGATTATTTATGCTTGTTAGTCTGAGTGTTGTGATTAAGCTTGCATAATAGTTCATACCGAACTTAAATACTTTTGTAAGCCTATTTCAATGATGTTACCTACACCAGACATTCCAGTAAGACATTTTACATTTCTCATTTTATTTAGAGGGATGGGGTTATTATAGCAGTTAAAACTGTGTCTGTAGAAGATGCATTTTGAACAGAGGTTTGGAAAATGTTAGAGATTCCAAATGTAGGTAATGCCTCATACCATTTAGTCCTCTTATTTGGATTCTGAAAACTGCATGTAATTCCTTGCTAAGTAGCAAGATTTGACTGACAGAAATATCTGCCTTATAGCCATCCTTTTCCCTAAGTGATTCCTGACTAACTATACACTAGTGAGCACAAGTCTTAATTGCTTCCTTAGGGTTCTTTGCCCCAGTGACCTTGGCCAAGTAAACATACTCCATATTTCTCTTTGTTACTTCCTTATACTCTCATTTTAGAGACAAAGGAGAGTATAATCCTTTCAGGAGTAGATTTATTTTGTCTTTCCTGATGTCTGCCTTTTCACCTCAGTAAAAAAAATGTCAGTATTAATCGCTCTTTTTTCTCTTCACGTGTATGTGTCCAAAGATCTTAGATAAGAAGCTCTATGGAAAGTAAAGCAACTGGATTTTTTAAATAACAAATACATAATTGAATAAAGTTTTCTGTTATTAATTTGATTTAAGGGAAGTTAATAAGATTGTTTTTCAGTATTTTACCAGACAGATATATGTTTCTTTGGTGTAAATCGACTGAATGAATTATTTGCACATAGATCCAAAACTGCCAATCTATTCACTCTGTCATGGAGGAAGTGCTAACTTGAAAACAATATTTGGATTTGACATGAATAAAGAATTCTGTCCTTTTCCATTACATGAATGTTATTATATAGATAAAAAGTATCATAGAACACTCTATAATTTGATTGAATTTTTCAGAAAGTATAAACCAAAGTTTAAAAAATATTGAGAAAGTAAAATAGGGATGGTGTATACAAACATAATCCATCTTAAAGTGGCCAAATGTATTTTTATTTTCCTGCCATTTCTATTTTAAGACCCTTTTTAAAGAATTTCTTTGGCAATAGGAACTGGCATATGTAAACTTCTGATAAAGCTCCAAGTAAGCTGCAACATATCTGAGGTCCTTAGCTAGGTTCAGAATGAAAATCTCTGTTTTCAATTTTCAAACTAGGGGAGATATGTGCATATTTGAAGGCAAAGTAAAGAAATGGAGAAGACAAGTTTCCAGATAGTGTAGATACATAAAATGAACAAATGAAAAAAAAATTCTAAGGAAGGCAGGAAGAAGATATTAACGTAAGCATAAGAGAGAGTTAAGAGTTTAAATTTTCAGTGATCATTTATGGTTCAGAGAGGGATGTGCTCTCTTTGCGTCTTTTAGGTTGGAACCTAGGAAAGATGATGAGAGTATATATAGATTTCTATTCTGTCTAACTGCAATGAAAAGTAATGGTTATTCCTAATGTCAGCTCCTTTGATGGATTTTTCCTGTTGGGCTTCTCTGAGCAACCTCTGTTAAAGATGACCCTTTTTGTTATCAACCTGTTTTTCTACTTGTTGACTCTGCTTGGCAATATTGCCATCATTATATTGGCTCATCTGGATCCCCAGCTCCACACCCCAATGTATTTTTTCTTCACTCACTTGTCTTTAATGGACCTCTGCTACACCACCAGCACAGTTCCCCAGCTGCTGTTTAACCTGCAGGGTCCAGAAAAGACAATAACCTATGGAGGCTGTGTTGGTCCGCTGTATGTGTCCTTGGCAATGGGTTCCACAGAATGCATTCTCCTTGCAGTCATGGCTGTTGGCCGCTATGTGGCAGTATGCTGGCCTTTGCACTACACCGTTCCCATGCATCCACGCATCAGTTGGCAAATGGTGGCCATAACCTGGCTGACCGACTTGGTTAGCTCACTGGTGCAGACTGTGCTCATCGCACAGGTTCCTCTTTGTGGAAGGAATGTTATAGACCATATCTTCTGGGAAGTACCAGTTGTCCTCAAACTTGCTTGCGTGGATACCACATTTAATCAGATGGAACTCTTCCTGGTTAGTGC
The DNA here is from genome assembly GCF_014898765.1 of Herpailurus yagouaroundi. Taxonomy (NCBI): domain Eukaryota; kingdom Metazoa; phylum Chordata; class Mammalia; order Carnivora; family Felidae; genus Herpailurus; species Herpailurus yagouaroundi. The sequence continues at coordinate 2,737,772 of NW_024412443.1, forward strand.
ATTTTTACCGCTGGTGCCTCTCTCATTCTTATTTCCTACATCTGCATTGCTCAGGCTATGTGGAAGATCCAGTCGCATGAAGGCCGCCAAAAGGCCCTTGGGACTTGCTCTTCACATTTGGTGGTGGTGTTTCTCTTGTATGGCACTGCTATGGCCACTTATCTGCAGCCCACTGCAGCCAGCTCCCAGGACCAGGACAAGTTCATGGCCTTGCTCTATTGAATTGTCACTCCAACTCTAAATCCTTTCATCTACACATTACATAATAAAGACATGAAAGGGGCACTGAGGAAGATGATAGGGAAAGATTAAAGAAAAAGGAATTTGAAGAGATGATGGAAACTGGAGAATTGCTTAATGGAAGCAAACCATGATATGCTTTTAATTCTGAAGAAATGGTAAAGTTTATTTTATTTCTGAGTAGCCAAACTCCTGTGTCAGTATGTATTTTATCATGTTATTATATTTTTATAGCTTACTTACAAGGATTAGGTAAATGAGAAGTTTAGCTACTGATCATCTGTCTTCACTCTACCAATGACTAGCTACATGACAATGGTTAACTCATGTAGTTTCTCTTACTGTCATTATTATTTTCAGTGGGTATGAAAATACCCATCCTATAGAGTTGAGAGGCTATTGTGAAAATGGAGTTAGATAAAGTAATGTTTTATAGCCTGAAAATGTGAAAAAAGAATTTCTGAATATAATTTGGTGATTACTCTTAGTTTCAGACTGTTTATTTAGAATGTACAAAATCCAAGTTCATAGGTATCTTACAGGGCATCTGGCCTCATTTATCTAGTATACAAATCCCTATCAAGTACTTTTGAGTAGTGGTCCTTCAAAATTGTTTCAATATTCCCACAAAATGTGTTTTATCCCAAGGTAATACTCCACATTTTGAAATATATACTCATTATATTGTTGTTTAAATTAGATTAAGCTAGAAATTTGCCTTTCTACTAATTCAACCTTATTGATTTGGGATTTGGCCTATAGACCCAGAAAAAAAAAAATCCTTTGACAATATAATCTTCCCTTCACCTAAATATTTTCAACATGTGGAATAGACCACAAGTTTTCCTCAATTTACAGTGGGATTATACCATAATAAATCCACCATAAATTTAAAATATTTTAAGTAAAAAATATATTTTATACGTCTAATTTATCAGACATCATAGCTTAGCCTAACCTACCTTAAGCAAACTCAGAATACTTATAATAGCATACAGTTGGGAAAAATCATCTAGAACAAAGCCCATTTTATAATAAAGTATTAATTATTTCATGCAGTTTATTGAATAATACACTGAATGTGAAAAACAGAATGGTTGCATGGGTACAGAATGGTTGTAAGTGTATCAGTTATTTACCTTTGTGATCACATGGCTGACTGGGAGCTGCACCTTGGCTTGTTCTTGCTGCCCAGCATCATGAGAGTATTGCACCACATATTGCTATCCTGACAAAAGATCAAAACTTAAAAGTATGATTTCTACTGAATGCATATCATTTTTGCACCATTGTAATGTTAAACAATTGTAAATCAAATCATTGTAAGTCAAAGACTGCCTTTGTGTGGTGTACAGCTTCTTTGAATGAATGCATAATTATTTCAACTATTTCTTTGGTACCATGATGCCAGCTCTCTTCACAATAGTGGTACTTATTTTTTAAATAAAAAAAATTTGGGGCGCCTGGGTGGCGCAGTCGGTTAGGCGTCCGACTTCAGCCAGGTCACGATCTCGCGGTCTGTGAGTTCGAGCCCCGCGTCAGGCTCTGGGCTGATGGCTCAGAGCCTGGAGCCTGTTTCCGATTCTGTGTCTCCCTCTCTCTCTGCCCCTCCCCCGTTCATGCTCTGTCTCTCTCTGTCCCAAAAATAAATAAACGTTGAAAAAAAAATTTTTTTTTAAATAAAAAAAATTTAATTAAAGATTTTTAAAAATCTGCTTCAACAAATCAACTTTGTTGATCAAGTTGATTTATATGGATATAGTAAGGTGGGCTGAATTTGTATTTCACATTCCATAAATATATTTTGCTAAAAGCCAACCTGATTTAAAAATTGGGAGGTTACCTTCTAGTTAATTCCTGTAGGGATTCCTCTCACTCTTTGTAAAAAGGAAAATGGCTATAATATCACTGAAGGCAATAGGCTGCCACATCTACTAAGACATAAGTAGTGGGAATTATGAATTACATCCTTACTCCACAGGTGTAGTACTTTCAGGACTATTTATAGCTCAGAAGCCTACACATCTTACTGAAGTCCTTTTCTCACTTTTCCATCAAGTATTTTTTCTCACTATAGGAATCATTATATTATGTCCCTGTAAAATACAATAAAACAAGAAAAAATATGTTTCTGCTTGACTGCCTCGACCAGAAACAAAAGAGACATCTGTGAATCCTCTCCTCTCTCACTTTCTATATCAAATTAGTCATTATATCCATGGATATGTCTCCTTAATGCCCCTCAAATTAGTTTTCCATCATTTCTATTCTAACTTAAAAGAGAATGTCATTTGCTTACAATAGGCTGCATAAATACTTGTTGGATAATTGAATCAATCAAATAAATAATGATTAGGTTAGGTTTAGTAAATTGGTTAGGTAACAATCCCATATTAAGCATAAATATTTATATAACAGTGCTACATTAAGCAGATTCCTTATATACCAGCAATAACAAGTAAGGTGTAAAATTCAGTTAAATATTTCATAATTTTGAATTGTTCATTAACTGTGTTTTCTCCTAGCTTATATTGACCAGGGCCATTCAAAGAGTCTTTAGTAGAATCAGTAATGGCAGGCAGTCTTTTTTCTTTCTTTTCTTTTTTTTTTTTTTTTGTAGTCTTAAAAGGAATGTCTTCCAGTTTTTTTCACTAAATATATTATTAAAATTGGTTTTGGTATATAATTCTTAATAGATACAAGGATATCCATTTCATTTCTGATTTTCTGAGATTTAAAAAAAATCACAAATTCCTGGTGAATTGTACCAAATGTTTTTTTCTGCACTTACTTTAAAAATTATATGAAAAATTTTAATTAAGGCTATTATTCTAATGAATAGTATTATTATATTTACAGAAATTGACTTATCTTTGCAAAACTGGTATAAAGTCTTAATAATTTTAAAATGTTTACTTGGATTTCATAATTGTTTCATTTATGTATTTTCAGTCAATGTTAATAAGTGCTTATAATTCTTTTGAACTAGTGCTTTTCTAAAATTACAATTCTTTTTTTTCCCCATGGATAGAGGGAGAATGTGTTATGCTAAGCGAAATAAGTCAGTCAGAAAAAGACAATTACCATATGATTTCACTCATATGTGGAATTTAAGAAACAAAACAGATGAATATATGGGAAGGGGGGAATAGGAGAGAGGGAAACAAACAAGGGACTCTTAATGATAGAGAACAAACTGAGGGTTTATGGAGGGAAGAGGTGAGAGATGAGCTAGATGGGTGATGGGTACTAAGGAGGGCACTTGTAATGAACCCTGAGTGTTGTATATAAGTGATAAATCACTGAATTCTACTCCTGAAATCAATATTGCACTGTCTGTTAACAACTAAAGTTTAAATTAAAAAAAAAAAAGATTAAAGTTCATGTTTATCAAACAAAACAAAATAGAAATACAATTCTGATGATCAATGAAGAATACCATAGAACAGTACTTCTGAACTGAACAGAACTTCTGAAGATAATTAAAAAGTAGAAAATAGCAAGAGAGATAGAGAGAGATAGTGAATGCAATGGGGGTTTACAGGCAATGCAAAACTGACAGTACTGAGAGGGACTTACTCCCAGAGGAAGTTGCATTTAATATGAAATCTATAGGGGCACCTTGCTGGCTCAGTCGGTTAAGCATCTGACTTCAGCTCAGGTCATGATCACGCAGTCCATGAGTTCAATCCCTGCATCAGGCTCTGTGCTGACAGCTCAGATCCTGGAGCCTACTTCAGATTATGTGTATCCCTCTTTCTATCTGCCCCTCCCCCACTCATGCTCTGTCTCTCTCACTCTCCAAAATGAATAAATGTTAAAACACTAAAAATATATAAAGCCTATATAGGAGAGTGGAATGAGTTTTGGTGCAAAGAACAGGAAACCTGTGCAATAATTGTTTAAATATAGTTGGGCTATGTTTTTTAGGCAAAAAGTAGTCTGGCAGCTTGGTGGTTCAATGATACCATTAGAAACCATTTAAGTATGGAATGAGGAGGGACTTTACATGTAAGAGAAATCATCCTAGATGGTTTAGATAAAGTGAGTCTAATGAAGATGCTTAACCGACTGAGCCAGCCAGGTGCCCCTATAGATTTCATATACCTACCATTTTGAATGGGAATCTAGAAATACAGAAGGGATAGTGAAACATCCAGAAGTTAGCCTCATGGGGGAGCATGTTCCTCACTGCCTCAAAGACAAATGGAAGGAGAAAGTGTCATCCATGTACAGGAAGACTGACAGTTATAGATGGAGATGCTTTTCACATGCTGTAAGGAAGTAGCTACTCTCAGAGATATAATTAAACAGGGACAAAGTAGGGAGAAATTATCCTGATGGCTTTCATTCCAATTTTTTTCCATGTCTTTCTGGTGTCTTGAATTGCCTAGACTCAGGAACTCCAATTAGAATTCAGCAAGCAAATAATCTGAGCTACATTCCATAAGGATCAGCTTTCCCTGACAGAGAGCAGAGATCAGAGAAGGGTAGGTAATTGATATGAGGCCAAATGGAAAAAAAATTTCCACAGTGGCTGCACGATTTGACATTCCCACCAACAATGCATGAAGATTCCTTTTTCTCCACATTCTCATAAATACTTGTTATTTCCTGTCTTTTTTATTCTAGCAATTCTGACAGTTGTAAAGTGATATCTAACGGTGGTTTCATTTGCATTTCCCAGAGAGGAAGTGGTGGTGAACATCGTTTCATGTGTCTGTATGTCTTTGGAGAAATGTTTCTTCATATTTCTGTTCATTTTTAAATTTGATTATTTGCTTTTTTGGGTGTTGAGTTGTATAAGCTCTTTATATGTTTTGGATACTCACCCTTTCCTATATGTCATATGCAGATGCAGATATCTTCTCCCAATCCATATCTTGCCTTTTAATTTTGTTATTTTCTTCACTCTGCAGAAGCTTATTATTTTGATGAAGTACTAATAGTTCATTTTTGCTTTTGTTTCCCTTGCCTCAGGAGACATATCTAGAGAGAAGTCGCTATCAACAGTATCAAAGAAGTTACTTCCTCTATTCTCTTCAAGGTTTTCATGGTTTCACATTTAGGTCTTTCATACACTTTGAATTTAAAAATTTTTAATGTTTATTTATTTATTTTTGAGAGAGAAGGAGAGCACAAGTGGGGGAGGGGCAGAGAGAGAGAGGATAATACAGAATGTGAAACAGGCTTTAGAGCCTGATGCGGGGCTTGAACCCACGAGCTGTGAGATCATGACCTGAGCTGAAGTCAGATGCTCAACTGACTGAGCCATCTAGGTGCCCCTCATCCATTTTGAATTTATTTTTGTGTATGGTGAAAGAAAGTGGTCCAGTTGTCTTCTTTTGCATGTTGCTGTCTAGTTTTCCCAGCACCATTTGTTGAAGAGAGTATCTTTTTCCCATTGGATATTAAATTGCCCATATAATTGTGGGTCTATTTCTGGGTTTTCTATTCTGTTCTGTTGATCTATGTGTCTATTTTTGTGCCAGTACCATACCGTTTGGATTATACAGCTATAGAATATACCTTCAAGTCTGGAATTGTCATGTCACCAGCTTTTCTATTGGTTATTGAGGGTCTTTTGTGGCTCCATGCAAATTTGAGAATTGTTTATTCTAGTTCTGTGAAAAATTCTGGTGGTATTTTGATAGGGATTGCATTAAATGTGTAGACTGTTTTGGGTATTATAGACATTTTATGAATATTTGTTCTTCCAATCTGTAAGCATAGAAATCTTTCCATTTCTTTATGTCATCTTCAGTTTCTTTCTTCAGCATTTCATACTTTTCCGAGTACAGGTGTTTCACCTGTTTGGTTATGTTTATTCTTAGGTATCTTGTTATTTTGCATGTCATTCTAAATGGGATTGTTTTCTTAATTTCTCTTTCTGCTGCTTCATTATTGATGTATAGAAATGCAATAGATTTCTGTACATTGATTTTGAATCCTGCAACTGTACTGAATTTGTTTATCTGTTCTAGTAGTTTTATTTTTGGTGGAGTCTTTCAGGTTTTCTATATAGAGTATGTCATATGAAAATAGTGAAAGTTCTACTTCTTTACCAGTTTAGAGGGCATTTATTTATTTATTTATTTGATTACTGCAGTTAAGACTTCCACTACTATGTTAAATAAAAGTAGTGTGAGTGGACATCCTTTTCTTGTTTTTTTTTTTTTGTTGTTGTTTTCTGTATCATTTATTTCTGCTCTAGTCTTTATTATTTCCCTTTTTATGCTGGTTTGAGGTTTTGTTTGTTCTTTTTCTAGCTGCTATAGGTGCAAGGGTGGATTATTTTTTTTAAGTTTATTTATTTATTCTAAGAGAGAGAGGGGGAGAGGGAGGAATAACAGAGAGAGAGAGAGAGAGAGAGAGAGTTAGAGAGAGAGAGAGAACACCAAATAGGCTCCACACTGTCAGCATGGAGTCTGATGCAGGGATCAAACTCACAAACTCATGAGATCATGACCTGAGCTGAAACCAAGAGTCAGATGCTTAACGAATTGAGCCACCCAGGCATTCCAAGGGTAGGTTATTTATTTGTGATTTTTCTTTCTTCTTGAGGTAGACCTGTAGTGCTATATGCTTCCCTCTTAGAACAGCTTTTGCTGCATTCCAAAGGTTTGGGACCATTTTATTTTCATTTCTTTCCATGTACTTTTAATTTTTTTTTCTTTATATCCTGATCGACTCATTAATTGTTCAGTAGCATGCTATTTAACCTTCATTTATTTGTTGTCCTTCCAGATTTTTTCTTGTGGTTATTTTCTAGCTTGATAGCATTGTGATCATAAAAGATGCATGGTATGACTTCAATCTTCTGGTATTAGTTGAGGCGGGGTTTTTGGGGTAATATGTGATCTATTCTGGAGAATGTTCTGTGTACACTTGAAAAAAATGTGTATTCTGCTGCTTTGGGATGGAATTTTCTGAATATATCTGTTAAGTCCTCTAGTCCAGTTTGTCATTCAAACCCATTGTTTCCTTGTTAACTTTATGTATAGATGATCTATCCATTGATGTAAGTGGGGTGTTAAAGTCCCTTACTGTTATTGCTTTATTACTGATTCATTCTTTTAAGTTTGTTATTAACTGTCTTATGTATTTGGGTGCTTCTATGTTAGTTCTATGTTGTAGTATTTACAATAATCTTCTTGTTGGATTACCTTTTTTTTTTTTTTAATTTTATACTCCCCTTCTTTGTATCTTGTTACAGTCCTTGTTTTAAAGTCTAATTTTGTCCAATATAAGTATTGCTACTCTGACTTACTTTTTACATGTATTTTTATGATAAGTGTTTCCCCATTCCATCATTTCCAATCTGCATGTGTGTTTAGGTCTAAAATGAGTCTCTTGTGGGCAGCATGCAGATGGGTCTTGCTTTCTTTTTAAAATTCATTTTATCACCTTATGTCTTTTGTTTGGAGTGTTTAGTCCTTTTACTTTCAAAGTAATTATTGAAGATATGTAATTATTGTCATTTTATTATTTGTTTTGTGTTTTTTTCTGAAGATTTTCCCAGATTCTTTCTTGTTTTTCTCTTTCATATTTTGCTGATTGTCTTTGGTGATATATTTTGACTTGTTTCTCTTTATTCTTTGCATATTCTTTGGTGTTTTTCAATATATGGTTATCATTAGGTTTGTATATAAACTCTTCTGCCTATATCAGTCTACGTTAAATTGATGGTAATTTAAGTGGAACCCATTCTTTACTCTTCCTCTTCCCACATTTTATGTATTATTATATTTTATATCCTTGTATTTTTATTTTTATTTATTTTATATCATTTTATTTTGTCAGTTTTTCACTTATTTTTTACAGAAGTATTTAAAATTTTTTTTAACATTTGTTTGTTATTGAGAGACAGAGAGAGACAGAGCATGAGCAGAGGGGGCGCTGAGAGATGGGGAGACACAGAATCCAAAGCAGGCTCCAGGCTCTGAGCTGTCAGCACAGAGCCCAACGTGGGGCTCAAACTCACAAAACCTGAGATCATGACCTGAGCCAAAGTCGGATGCTTAACCGACAGAACCACCCAGGTACCCCACAGAAGTATTTATTTTGACTGTTTTTTTGTTTCATAACTTTATACTGTCACTTTCATCCTCTCTTTTCCACTCAGAGTGGCCTTTAATATTTCTTGCAAGGCTGGTTTAGTGGTCATGAACTTCTTTAGTTTTTCTTTGTCTGGGAAACTCTTTATCTCTCCTATTCTGAATAATAGGCTTACTGGATAGAGTTTTCTTGAATGCAAATTTTTTCACATTCAGCACTTTGAATACATCATGTCATTCCCTTCTGACTTACAAATCTTGTGTTGAGAAATATCCAGCTAGCCGTAATGGTTTTCTCTTATAAGCTCCTATTTTCTTTTGTCTTGCTTCTTTTAAATTTTGATTTATCTCTATATTTTGGCAATTTAATATATCTTGGTAAAGGTATGCTTTTGTTGATTTTGATGGGAGTTCTCTGTGCCCCTTGGATCTGGATATATGTTTCCTTCCTCAGGTTATGGAAGTTTTCACATATTATTTACTCAAATAAATTTTCTTCCTCCTTTTCTCGCTCTTCTGGGACTCCTATAATATGAATGTTATTACATTTGGTGGAGTCACTTAATTCCCTAAGTTTTGAATAGTTCTTTTCTCTCTTTTTCAGCTTGATTACTATCCAGTACTCTATCTTCTAGGCCACTAAATTATTTCAACCTAGTGTTCATTCCATCAAGCATGTCTTTCATTTTGTTTTGTGAGCCCTGTATCTCTGTGTTAAGTATCTCACTCATGTCTTCTACTCTTCTCAAGTCCATTGAGTATCCTGATGATCATTGCTTTAAATTCTCTGTCAAGCTTGTTACTTATATCTGTTTTGCTTAGATCTCTGACCAGGGCCTTGTCCTGTTCTTTAATTTAGGATAATTTTCTCTCTCTACTCATTTTGTCTATCTCTCTGTATCTGTTTGTGTTAATAAAGTCAGCTATGTCTTCTGCTCTTGAAAATAGTGATTTTAGGAAGAAGGGGTCCTGGAATGCCCTCCATTACCATGTGTCCTGTCACCAGAAACTGGAAATTCAGGAGGTATCCTACATGTGTTCTTTATGCCCTACAGTTGTCTCTGAGTCACTTTTCCTTTCAGCGCAGTCATCTGCACTTACTTTTCCCCTGTTTCAGGTTCTGTTTTCTCTTTGTGATATTAGTGGGACCCAGGCATGCCAACTCTTAGGGTGTGCCTAAAGGTGTGCCTGCTGGGGAACTTTGGAGCAAGTCATCAGTGTTAGCAAAGCTTGCATTGGGCCACTAGTCCTCTACTGGGTCTCCTGCTGTGCTGCAGTGGCTGGAGGCTGAACACTAGATTACCTGGTGCATGAGTCTGGGAGTGGCATGTGTTGATGTCTGTGCACCTGGAAGCTGGGTTATATGCATGGATTTAACAAAATTTGTCCTTAACCCAGTGCCCAAAGTATCTGGCTTGGAGTGGTTGAGTCCTTAGGATAACTTGTGGGTGTGACACAGTGCTAGAAGAATAGGTAGCAAATGCTTAAGATATTCTCTCTCTCCCTGTCCCTCTGCCCCTCACCTGCTTGCTGTCTCTCAAAAACAGAACACTACATAACAATAGGGAATAAATCCAAGAAGAGGATATAATAATTGTAAATATCTATGTACCCAACAATGGCACACATAAATACATTTAAAAAATACTCACAGGCATAAAAGGAAAATTTGGCAGTAACATAGTAAAGTAAGGGGCTTCAGTACCCCACTTATAGTAATGGATATATCACCTTGGCAGAATATCAATAAACTGCCTTTGAATGACACATTAGACCAGATGGACATGACAGATATATACAGAATATTCCATCCAAAAACAATAAAATACACATTCTTTTTTAGAACATATTGAATATTCTCATAGATCACATGTTAGGCCACAAAACAAGTCTCAGTAAGTTCAAGAAGACTGAAATCATTTCGTGTATCTTTTCCAATCACAACACTATAAAACTAATCAATCAAAAGAAAAAAATTGGAAAAGAAACTCCAAATATGTGAAGAGGAAACATCATGCAAATAAACAACAGGTGAGTTAATAAAGAAACCAAAGAGAAAATTTAAAAAAATACATGCAAAAAATGACCATGAGAAGACAAGGGTCCTAAATTTTGGGGACTCAACAAAAGCAGTCCTATGAGGGAAATTTATAACAATGCAGGCTTACCTCAATAAACAAGAAAAATATTACACCTTACACCTAAAAGACTAAAAAAAGAACAAACAAAGCCAAGGTTTGTAGAAGGATGTAATAAAGATGAAAGAAGAAATAAATGAAATAGAGACTAAAAAACAATAGAAGGGGCACCTGGGTGGCTCAGTAGGCTAAGTGTTCTACTTTGGCTCAGATCATGATCTCACAGTTCATGGTTTGAGTCCTGTGCCAGGCTCTGTGCTGACAGCTCAGAGCCTGGATCCTGCTTTGAATTCTGTGTCTTCCTCTCTCTGTGTCCCTACCCCACTCATGCGCTGTCTCTCTGTCTCTCTTTCTAAAAAATAATAATTTTTTAATGGAAAAGATCACTGAAATCAAGAGCTTTTTCTTTGAAAAGATAAACGAAGTTGATAAACCTTTAGCCAGAGTCATGAAGGAAAAACAAAACAAAACAAAACATAGAGGACTCAATAAGTAAAATCAGAAACAAAAGAAAAGAAGTAACAATTGACACCAATGAAATACAGATTACAAGACTAGTATGGAAAATTATATGCAACAAAATAGCCAAATTATGGAAAGAGCCTAAATGTCCATCAACTGATGAATGGATAAAGAAATTGTGGTTTATATACACTATGGAATACTACGTGGCAATGAGAAAAAATGAAATATGGCCTTTTGTAGCAACGTGGATGGAACTGGAGAGTGTGATGCTAAGTGAAATAAGCCATACAGAGAAAGACAGATACCATATGGTTTCACTCTTATGTGGATCCTGAGAAACTTAACAGGAACCCATGGGGGAGGGGAAGGAAAAAAAAAAAAAAGAGGTTAGAGTGGGAGAGAGCCAAAGCATAAGAGACTGTTGAGAACTGAGAGCAAACTGAGGGTTGATGGGGGGGTGGGAGGGAGGAGAGGGTGGGTGATGGGTATTGAGGAGGGCACCTTTTGGGATGAGCACTGGGTGTTGTATGGAAACCAATTTGACAATAAATTTCATATATAAATAAAAAAAATAAAAAAAAAAGAAAATTATATGCAAAAAAATCAGACAACTCAGGAGAATAAGTTTCTAGAAATGTATAATTTTCCAAAACTTAATCAAAGAGAATTAGAAATTCTGAACAGACCAATTATAGTAATGAATTGAATCAGTAATAGTAATAATAATAATAATAATACCCAACAAAAAAGTCTAGGACCAGATGCTTTCACTGGTGAATTTTATCAAACATTTAGAGAAGAGTTAATATGTATTCTATTTAAACTATAAAAAAATCTAGAAGACTTATAAAAGCTTCCAAGTATATTCTACAAGTCCAGTAATTAGCCTCATATCAAAACCACAGAGACACTAGAGAAAAAGAAAGCTATAGGCCAATATCCCTGTATATACAGGCCATATTGGTCCCAGTATGGCCATAGATGCAAAAATACTGAGCAAAATATTAGTAAATAGAATTCAACCATACATTAAAATGATTATTCACCATGATCAAGTAACTAGGTTGCAAGGGTGGCTCAATAATTGCAGTTGAATCAACATGATACACTACATTGAAAAAATAAGGGAAAAAGTAATACAATCACTTCAATTGATGAAGGGAAAGCATGTGGCAAAATTCAACATACTTTTATAATAAAAACTCTCAAGAAAGTGGGTTTAGAGAGAACATACCTCAACATAATAAAGGCCATATATGAAAAATCCACAGCTAACATTATTCTCAAAGGTAAAAACTGAGTTTTTCTTTAGGATCAGGAACAAGACAAGGATATCCACTCTCACCAACTTATTCAACAAAGTACTAGAAGTCCTTTCTGCAGCAATCAGACAAGAAAAAAAATAAATAAAAGGCATCCAAACCATAAGAAGAATTTAAACTTTCAGTATTGGTAGATGACATGATACTATACATATCAAATTCTAAAGAATCCCACCAAAAATGATTAGAATTAACAAATGAATTCAGTAAAGTCTCAGGATACAAAAGCAATACACAGAAATTGACTGTGTTTCTATGCACTAATAATGAAGTAGCAAAAAGAGAAATTGAGAAAACAATTCCATTCACTATTGCACCAAAAGTAACAAAATATCTAGGAATAAACTTAACAAGGAGATGAAAGATTTGTACTATGAAAACCTTACGACATTGATAAAAGAAATTGAAGATAACAGAAGTGAATGAAAAGACATACCATACTCATGGATTGGATGAATTAATATTGTCAAAATGTCCACGCTACCAAATTGCCAGATTCAATGCAACACTTCTCAAAATGCCAATAGCATTTTTTACAGAACTAAAAAAAAAAATAATACTAAAATTTGTAAATAAAAAGTTCCCAAATAACCAGAACAATCTTAATAAAGAACATAGCTGGAGGTATCACAATCGTGGGTTTTGAGATATACTACGAAACTGTGGTAATCAAAATAGTATCATAGTGCAAAGAAATAGACGCATGGATCAAAGGAACAGAATAGAGAGTCCAGAAATAAACCCACACTTATATATTCAATTAATATATGACAAATGAAAAAAGGATATACAATGGATTAGGACTTTCTCTTCAATAAATGGTGCTAGAAAAACTGGGTAGTTACACATAAAAGAATGAAACTGGATCAATTTTTACACCACACACAAAAATAAGTGCAAAATGGATTAAAGACAAATGGGAGACCTGACACTATAAAAAAATCCTATAGGAAAGCATAGTAATTTCCTTGACATCAGCCATGGAAACATTTTTTGAGTTATGTCTCTTCAGGTAAGAGGAATAAAAGCAAAAATTAACAATTGGGACAACGCCAAAATAAAAAATTTTTTGTACAGTGAAGAAAATAATCAACATAATGACAAGGCAGCTTACTAAATAGGAAAAGATATTTGTAAATGATATATCTGATAAGGGGTTAATATCCAAAATATATAAAGAGCTTATACAACTCAACACACACACCTAAATAAATAATCCAATTAAAAACTGGACAGAGTACCTAAATAGCCATTTTTCTAATACAGATATGCAGATGGTCAAGAGACACATGAAATGATGCTCAACATTACTAATCATTATGGAAATGCGAATCAAACCACAATGAGATATCACCTTACACTAGTCAGACTGGCTAGAGCAAGAAGACGATAAGAAGTTTTGATAAGGATATGGAGAAAAAAGTAGCCCTTATGCATTGTTGATTGGAATGTTAATTGGTATAGTCATAGTGGAAAACAATATGGAGGTTTCTCAAAGAATTAAAAGATCATTGTTGTGTATGTTGTAAGAAAGTGGCCTGATTTCTTTCTTTTGCATGTAGTTGACCTCTGGGTAATGTATGAAATTGTTGTTTGTTGTTTTGCTTTATTTGAAATTGTTGAATGACTATATTGTGTACCTGAAACTAATAAAACATTGTATGCAAACTAAAAAAAAAAAAAAAAAGCAAACACCAAAAAAAAAATTAGTGACCAGTTTTCTTTTTTTTTTTAAGGCCATTTATTTATTTTTATTTTTAGAGAGAGATACAGAGAGAGAGAGAGAGAGATGAGAGAGAGAGAGAGAGAGAGAGAGAGAGAGAGAGAGAGTCCCAAGCAGACTCCACACTGTCATCACAGAGCTGATACAGGCTCAAACTCACAAACCATGAGATCATGACCTGAGCTGAAATCAAGAGTCAGATGCTTACCTGACTGAGGCACTCAGGTGCCCCTACTTTTAACTTTTTGAAGAATGTTCATACTGTTTTCCAGAGTGTCTGCACAAATTTGCATTCCCACCAACAGTTCAAGAGGATTCCCTTTTTCCACAACATCACCAAAACTTGTTGTTTCTTGTGTTGTTGATTTTAGCCAATCTGACAGGTGTTAGATGATATCTCATTGTAGTCTGATTTGTATTTCCCTGATGATGATTGATATTGACCATCTTTTCATGTGTCTCATTTGATGTTTTCTTTGGAAAAATGTCCATTCAGCTCTTCTGCCAATTTTACTAATTGCATTATAAATTTGGGGGATTTTGAGTTATATAAATTCTTTTTTTATTTGGATACTAACCTTTTATGAAATATGTCATTTGCAAATATTTTCTCCCATTCTATAGGTTGCCTTTTCATTTTCTTGATTATTTCCTTCATTGTGCAGAAGATTTTTATTTATTTTTTTATTTTTTTAAGTTTATTTATTTATTTTGAGAAAGAGAGAGCACAAGTGGGGCAGAGACAGAGAGACAAAGAATCCCAGGCAGGCTCTTGGTGTCAGCTCAGAGCATATATCACATTTATTATATATATATATAGTATATATGTATATACTATATATATATCTGCTATAATCTTTATGATTTTCTGCCTTCTGCTGGCTTTAAGCATTGTTTTCTGTTCTTTCTAGCTCTTTTAGGTGTAATGTTAGATTATTTCTTTGAGGTTTTTCTTGCTTCTTAAGGTAGGCTTGTATTACAATGTACTTCCTCTTAGGACGCTATTACTATGTCCCCAAAGTATTGGACTATTGTGTTTTCATTTTCATTTATTTCCATGTATTTTTAAAAAATTTATTCATTGATTTCCTAAAAAAAGAATGTGCATTCTTCTGCTTTAGGATGAAATGTTCTGACTATATCTGTGAAGTCCATCTGGTCCAGTGAGTAATTCAGTCACCGTTTCCTTGTTGGTTTTCTGTTAAGATGATCTGTTCATTGATGTAAGTGAGGTGGTAAAGTCCCCTACTATTATTGTGTTATTATCAATGAGTTTATTTATGTTTGTCTTTAATTGATTTAATATTTAGGTTTATCAAGAATGGAGCATAAATATTTACAATTGTTAGATCTTCTTTTTGGGCAGACCCCTTAATTATGATATAGTGCCCTTCATCATCTCTTGTTACACTTTGTTTTAAAATCTAGTTTGTCTCATATAAGTATGGCTACTCCAGCTTTCTTTTGACGTACATTAGCAAAGTAGATTGTTCTGCATCCCTTTGCTTTCAATCTTCAGGTATCTTAAGGTGTAAAGTGAGTCTCTTGTAGGCAGTATATAGATGCATCTTTTTTTTTTTTAATCCATGCTGATACCCTATGTCTTTTGATTAGAGAATTTAGTCTGTTTACATTCAGAGTGATTATTTTTTTAAATTGTTCATTGATTTATTTTGAGACAGAGGGGGGCGAGAGGAGTGGGGAAGAGAGAGAGAGAGACAGACAGACTCTCAAGCAGGCTCTATGCTGCCAGCACAGAGCCTGATGTGGGGCTTGAACTCACAAACTGAGATTATTACCTGAGCTGAAACCAAGAGTTGTACACTTAACCAACTGAGCCACCCAGGTGCTCCCACAGTGATTAATAATATATATGAATAATATATTGTGCATCTCAGGGGATCCCCACACCTTGCTAGCTGCTGTACGCTCCCAGACTTCCTCTCATTTCCAGGAGCACTGCCACCCACCCAGGTAAACAAGTAATCAATAGCTTTGAATGACACACCTGATGAGATGGACTTAACAGATATTCAGAGCATTTCACCTTAAAGCATCAGAATACACATTCTTCTTGAGTACACATGGAACATTCTCCACAATAGATTACATACTGCATCACAAAGGATATTTCATTCTTTTTGATGGCTGAGCAATCTTTATCAATTCATCAGCCCATGGACATTCAGGCTCTCTCCATAGTTTAGCTATTGTTTATAATGCTGCTAATAGACATCAGGGAACATGTACTATTTCAAATCTATTTCTGTATACTATGGGTATATATGTGGTAGTGGAATTGCCAGATTGTAAGGTAGTTCTATCTTTAACTTTTTGAGGAATCTCCATACTGTTCTCAAGAAAGGCTACATCAGTTTGCATTCCCACCAAAAGTGAAAGGAGTTCCCCTTTTTCCACATACTCACCAAAACCTGTTTCTTATGTTGTTAATTTTAGCCAATCTGACAGGTATGCAGTGGTATCTCAATGAGGTTTTCATTTGTATTTCTCTGATGATGAGTGATGTTGAACATCTTTTATGTATCTGTTAGCCATCTGGATGTCTTCTTTGGAAAAGTGTCTATTTATGTCTTCTTCCCATCTCTTAACTGGGTTATTTGCTTTTTGGTTGTTGAGTCTGATAAGTTCTTTATGGATTTTGGATACTAACCCTTTATCTGATATGTCATTTACAAGTATCTTATCCCATTCCGTTGGTTGCCTTTTAGTTTTGTTGATTGTTTCCTTCTTTGGGCAGAAGATTTTCTCTTGATGAGGTCCCAATATTTCATTTTTGCTTTCATTTCCCATGCTTCCAGAGATATGTCTAGTAAAAAGTTGCTGCAGCCAAACTCAAAGAGATTGCTGCCTAATTTCTCTTGTAGGATTTTGATGGTTTTCTGTCTTACATTTAGTTCTTTCGTCTTTAAATGTATTTTTGTGTATGGTGTAAGAAAGCAGTCCATTTTTATTCTTCTACATGTCACTGTCCAGTTTTCCCAACACCATTTGCTGAGAAGACTGTTTTTTTTTCCATTGGATACTCTCTCCTGCTTTGTCAAAGATTAGTTGGCCATACATTTGTGGGTCCATTTCTGGGTTGTCTATTCTGTTCCATTGATCTATATGTCTGTTTTTTTTTGTGCCAGTATCATACTGTCTTCATGATTACAGCTTTGTAATACAACTTGAAGTCTGGAATTGTGATGGCTCCAGCTTTGGTTTTATTTTTCAAAAATTATTTTGGCTATTCAGGTACTTTTCTGGTTCCATACAAATTTTATTAGTGTTTGTTCTAGCTCTGTGAAGAATGCTGGTGTTATTTTGATAAGGATTGTTTGAATGTGTATATTTCTTTGGGTAGTATCAACATTGTAACAATATTTGTTCTTCCACTCCTTGAGCATGGAATGTTTTTCCATTTCTTTGTGTCTTCCTTGATTTCCTTCATTAGCTTTCCATAGTTTTCAGCGTACTTTGGTTACATTTATTCCTAGGTATATTCTTATTTCTAGTGCAATTGTAAACAGAATTGATTCCTTGATTTCTATATCTGCTGCTTCAGTATTGACGTATAGAAATACAACTGACTTCTGTACCAATGAATATCCAGTAACTTTACTGGATTTACAATTTTATTTCCAGTAACTTTACTGAATTCACATATCAGTTCTAGCAGTTTTTTGGTGAAGTCTTTGAGGGTTGCCATGTAGACTATTATGTCATCTATGAAGACTGAAAGTTTGACTTAGCCAATTTTTATGCCTTTTATTTCTTTTGTTCTCTGATTGCTCAGTCTAGGACTTCCAACACTATGTTGAACAACAGTGATGACAGTGGACATACCTGTCATGTCCATCCCCTGATGGACATGGACATCCCCTGATATTAGGGGGACATGGACATGGACATCCCCTGATATTAGGGGGAAAGCTTTAACTTTTTCCTCATTGAGAATGATATTTTCTCTAGGTCTTTCTTATATGGCCTTTATGATATTGAGGCATCTTCTTTCTATCCCTACTTGCTTAAGGGTTTTTATCAAGAAAAGATGCTGTACTTTGTGAAATGCTTTTTCTGCATCTATTGAGAGAATCTTATGGTTGTTATCCTTTCTTGTATTAATGTGGTGTATCACAATTGATTTTCAAATATTAAAATATCCCTGCAGCCCAGGTTGCCAGATGGCACCTCCCTCCTGAGTTTTATCTCAGATGGAGCTATGTTTCACAACCCCTCACTTCTCAGAGACTGTGGCTTTGTCCTGTTCAGACCTTCTGCGGGAGGGTCTCACCAGCAATGGCTGGGTGCTGGCCACACTCAGGAAAGTCTGCTGGACCATGCTGCTGCCAATGCCCAGAGACTGTGGCTGGATGCCAGCCCACTCCAGAAAATGTTCACATGATTGTGTAGCAACATAGTTTCAGGGATTATGGAAAATCACAACACACATCTGGCACCAGGCTTCACCCTTAATGACCTTGTTCCAGCACCAGCAAATGTGGTTGTTCTCTGGGATCTGCTGGCACCTTTGTCTGCTGAGTTCTATGGTCCAGATTGTGCCGATTGTTGTGTTATTCCCAAATCAGTGTTCTAAGTGTGCAGGATGGTTTAGTGTTGATCTGGCTGTATTTCATGGATGGAAGATGCAAAAAAACCCTTCCATGCTGTTCTGCCATTTTGGCTTCTCCCCAAAAAGCTGCAATTTTATTTTTTGCTATTGTAAAATGTACATCCCAAAATTTTTGAGATAAATATACATAAATAAAAAAATGTACACTTATTTTTTTTGAATGTTTGTTTTTTATTTTTGAGAGACAGAGACAGAGTGTGAGCAGGGTGGGGCAGAGAGAAAGGGAGACAGAATCTAGAACAGGCTGCAGGCTCTGAGCTATCAGCACAGAGCCCAATGTGGGGCTCAAATTCACAAACCAGGGCTCGATCACGAGCTGAGCTGA
The DNA here is from genome assembly GCF_014898765.1 of Herpailurus yagouaroundi. Lineage (NCBI taxonomy): Eukaryota > Metazoa > Chordata > Mammalia > Carnivora > Felidae > Herpailurus > Herpailurus yagouaroundi. The sequence continues at coordinate 2,756,675 of NW_024412443.1, forward strand.
AGTCAGACGCTTAACCGACTGAGCCACCCAGGTGCCCAAAATTATAAGTATACAATTTAGTTGAAATAAATGGTCATAATGCTGTGCAAACATTATCTGTATCAATTTCCAGACTTTTTCATCATTCTGATCAGAAACTTTTCAGCAATTTTATTTTATTTATTTATTTATTTATAATTTTTAATGTTTATTTATTTTTGAGAGAGACAGACAGACAGACAGAGGGTGAGAAGGGGAGGGACAGAGAGAGAGGGAAACACAGAATATGAAATAGGCTCCAGGCTCCAAGATGTCAGCATAGAGCCTGACACAAGGCTCGAACTCACAAGCCATGAGTCAAAGTCAGATGCTTAACCGACTGAGCCACCCAGGTGCCCTATCAGCAATTTTCTTTTTATTTATGTATCCATTGAGCCTAGACCTAGTCATTTAAAAGAAAAAAAAATATTCCTTACTGATCTCCATTTGTCAGCTGGTTTGTTTCTTTCTTTCTTTCTGAGATTTTTTTCCATTCTGTTTATTTTTCTTGCACAGTTTCTTTACTTTCTTTTATCATATCTTCGGATTACTTCTTTTTTTCAAGCTCAGATTGAGTTTCAGGTAGCTTTTTTATCTTTTTAAAATCTAGATTAAAGTTTTGTTCTTTTTTCTTACATGATAGCATGACATTGTATTGGCTTTATACAATAGATTCAATGTATTCTAGATTCTTCTGCTATTAGATGGTCTTCCCGAGGGCAAGTTCATTGCCACATCTCCATTTTTTTCTTGTTTTTTTTTTTTTTTTTTTTGTGGGGGAGGTGGTACAGAGACTAGAAGAAGATAAATACACAAGAAATGACCATGGAATAAAACCCTGCTTAAAAATTCCCAAATAAGTTTTATTCATTTACTACTCAATTTAATTCAGTATGCTTTTATTACTGTAAGAAAGTTTAAAAGACTAGTAAGACATGATACCTGACTTTAGTAACATACAGTACATATTATTATTAAGTATTACACGCTTATATAAACACATTTCAAATGTGAAATTTTTGTAGAAACTGTAAATATGGAAAGTAGATTAAAATAACTATCCCATTTAAAAGTATATATTGCTCAACTGCTATGTGTCAGACACTCAAGAGCTAGTGACACAATTGTTAAGATATTATCACAAAGTTCAGGGGCACTTGGGTGGCTCAGTCCATTAAGTATTGGACTTTGGCTCAGCTCATGATCTCAAGGTTTGTGAGTTTGAGCACAAGCCCCACTCAGGGTGAGCCTTGCTTCTCTACCTCTCTCTCTCTCTGCCCCTCATGGAATTTTCTCTCTCTCTCTCTCTCACTCTCTCTCTACCCCTCACTCACTTGAACCCTCTCTCTCTTTAAAGAAAAAGATATCATCACAAATTTCAGATCTAGGGTAATATTCAGACATTAAAAACAAGTTGTATAACTTTCTAATTGGTTTTAGATTCTCTATAGAAAAATAAAGGTATGATAAATGAGACATTTGTTTCAGATTGGCAGTATGGAAAAGGTGTGTAAAGAATGAAGTATAAAGAATAGATAGGCTATGAGAAAAACATTTTTATGTTAAGGAAGGACAATTTAAGTGCCTTAATATAAGGGAGAAATTAAAATCTGAGAAATGTAAAGCAAAACAAAACACCAATAAGACTATCAGATACAGTTGAAGAAGCAAGCTGAGACAAATCATGCTGGGCCCTGTAATGTGTTAAGAACTTTGGGATATTTTAAAATCTAATGACAAATAATTAAATGAAATGTTACCATGACAGGATGGATAGAGGGCATTGACTGGCTGGCTTGCTGGCTGGGCACATGCAAGGCTACATGTGCTCAAAATTGTCTTGAGTACTTCCAGAAATACTATTGAAATTTCATAGGCTATAAAATAATGCTTCAAATGATAAAAATTTTGACTTTAGGGATTATAATGCATTGTTCTCCTTGGCCATCTTGTGTTTAATAAGTGTTTCCTTATGGTGCTTGATATCCCAGAAGACCAACCCATGACTTCTCTCTAGAGTATGCAAGCATCCACCCTTCAGGGAAACTGGCAACTTCAGAATAAATTGTGCCTACCCTCTGGACATCAAGGGAGAAAGAACATCATCTACTACAAATGTGCTGCTCCAAGTATGGATTATTCTAAAAGTAGAATTTTAAAAAATTCTTCAAAATTAGGTGTTATGTCATCTGGAAGGAAGTTTTAAATGTGACTTACAATTCTTCTGGTTGGACTGCTGTTCTGGCCAAAGGGAAATGCTCATGTTTTAGAGTTGGATAAAAGGAGTTGATTAAATTGCAGCCAAATTATGATAATAACTATTGCATCAGAGAAATATTTCTAAAGCATTTGCATAAGCTCCATTTGTGAGCCATAAATTTAGATATAATGCATAGTTTGTTGGCTTAAAACAACTTTATTTTATTTTATTTATTTATGTAAAAAATTTTTTTTAGAATTATTTATTTTTGATAGAGAGAGACAGAGCACAAGTGGGGGAGGGGCAGAGAGCGAAGGAGACACAGAATCTGAAGCAGGCTCTGGGCTCTGAGCTGTCAGCACAGAGCCCGACGTGGGGCTTGAACTCACAAACCAGGAGATCATGACCTGAGCCGAAGTCAGACGCTCAACTGACTGAGCCACCCAGGTGCCCTTTTATTTATTTTATTTTTAATGTTTATTTATTTTTGAGAGAGAGACAAAGTGTGAACAGGGGAGGGGCAGAAAGAGAAGGAGACACAGAATCCAAAAGCAGGATCCAGGCTCCGGCTGTCAGCACAGAGCCTGACATGGGGCTCAAACTCATGAACCATGAGATCATGACTTGAATCGAAGTCAGACACAACCGACTGAGCCACCCAGGTGCCCAGGCTTAAAATAACTTTAAAATTAAAAAAAAAAAGTTTTTCTTTAGAACATATCCAGAGTCATTTTAATTTTAATTTCCTTTTTCCAGAGGTGAAAATAGAAGCTATAGAGATGAAACTAGGAGTTTTAGAATCTACAATGAGTTGGTTGCAGGTTGTATTGGACTGATGGAGCAAAGGTAAGTGGGTAATACAATTCCAAAGGACAAATGCCAGTAGGTTTGTGAGAGATTGCCTGCTGAATGGCTTCAAAAGTCCCATTCCTTTGGTAAATTCATGAAGACACAAGGTCCTCTTCTTACTGTTTGTGGACTTAAAATAATATATTTTAAATTATATTTCCTTTATAGTAATACATACCATTTAGATGAGATAGTAGAAAAGATTGCTTCTACCTTAGACAATGCTTAAATTTGGTTATGAGAAGAATTAAATTTTAATTAATTAATTTTTATTTAAAAAATTTTTTAAAGTTTTTATCAGATTCCAGTTAGTTGACATATAGTGTAATATTAGTTTCAGGTGTAGAATTTAGTGATTCAGCACTTCCATACAACACCTGGTGCTCATCACAGCAAGTGCCCTCCTTAGTTCCCACCACCTTTTTAATCCATCCTCCCACCCACACCCCCTCTGGTAACCATCAGTTTAAAGAATTACATTTTTATAACCCAATCGGCTCACAGTTCAATTTTCTTCTCTATTATTTTATTCTATTTCAGGAAGAATGGGGGAATTTGTCAAAAAAATAAAAAGAAAAGAAAACTAAGATCAGATCAAATGTTTCTTGCAGTAATGGTGTGAGTCCCCTATGAAAGCAAGGGTCAGCTATGTACTTCACACTGGGCAGCTCAGAGTAACAATTACATATAAAGCCTTTTATCATAAGGTTTCAAGGGTAATTTTGGTAAGATTTTTCCAATATTTTTTTCTCCCATAAGTAACATTTGTTTCATAAAATCTAACCAAATAACCCCATTATACATTAATTGGAGTAAAATATACTTAGACATAGTGGTTTAGCGTCCATTGTGTTCAACACTAGTAACATTTTCTAGACTGCCATTCATCTTCACACATTGTTTCGTGGTGTACACTTCTGAACCTAAAAAACATCACCTTGAGACTAAGCTGTAAACATCAGCCTCATTCGTGCCAGAGTTTACTCAACAGATTTAATATATTCAGCTCCAGAAGCTGCAAAGCTGTATCATATCTGCCAGTTATCTGAAGATTGTATTTCTTATGCCCTTCATTTCCTTTCCACTATCAGCTCCCAATATTTATCAGAACTTCACCTGTCATTGGCCTTATCTACATATTCTTTTTCAATCATTCTTTCTCTCTGTAACCCAAAACAGCACATTCAGATATGCATATTTGAAATGGGTATTGATATGTCACAAGAAGACACTGTGTCCTATCTGCATCTTGCAGTGTAAATACCAAGTGTTAAAGCATTAAATATCTGAGAGTTCTCTAAGTTATCAACACAACCTTGGAAGCTGAAAGCTGTAATTCAAAGCAGAGTTATTTTTCACTGAAACAAATACCTTACAAGAAAGCAAAGCACTATGAATAACACAATAAAGAGATGACTTAGAAGGTAATTGTAGTTACGTAGCAGTTACATGAATGTCCGTTTATCCCATTTCAGCAGAAATCCAGGAGTCCAGTATAGTGTGGGGGGCTTGGGAATGCAAACACCTGTGCTTGGATTCTGGCTTTGCCTCTAAGGTCATTCTGGGCATGTCACTTCTTCACTCTCAGCCTCAGTTTTCTCATCCATGTTGATTATTTCATCATGAAGAGAATTAAGTGGGTTCACAGAAGATAGGTCCTCAGAACAGAATTTGAGGTATATGAGGAGTCCTCCATAAGTGTGCATTATACCGTGATCACCATGAGCTCATGGTTGGACTGTTAAGTCTCAGTGTAGGTACTCAGATATTTATAATTCCTCTTGGCAACATGTCTTAATTGCATGGAGAAACTGATGTTACCAGCTTCACCTTATATATGGAGAAAGTTAGTTTTAAGGACAGGAAATCATTTATCAAGGTTAGTGAGGGAGTCAGTGATTACCTGAGCATGGATTCTCATCCATCTGGGGAATTCCTGGGCAGCAGCACAGATTACAGTCCCAGCATTCTCTCAAGATAAATACACCATTAACAGGACAGAACATTTTCTGTTCTTTAAAAAAAAAAAAAAAGTAAGAGCAGGAAGAAACTTTCTGTAGCAAAACATTAAGACCAGGTGGTGCATTTGGTTATGTAGAGGGAAGCAGCTCATCAATGGGAGAGGCACCAAAGGGTTTATTTTCTGAGCACCTGATTTGAGGTCAGACCTGGATGTTTGCCCTGGAAGTTCTCTCAGTGCCTCAGACTTTAGAGGGATATTCTGATGACCACTTCCCTACAGATGCAGACCAGGTTATTCCTTCACTTTCAGGTCACTTTCCAATTGGATATTGATTGTTCCCAGTTGGTAGCACCCCCATGGGAGAACTCACACATTCTTCCAGCAAGGGGGAAACATAGCAGGGTATTTGAATTAGGGGGTACATAGAAACATTGATTTACATAGCTATTGAAACTGTAATTCTGAACTTGATATTTATAATATCACAAAGGACCTTAAAAAGTTTAAGAACTTAAAAACTTATGTCTATTTTCAACAGTCTTGTAAATTATCTCTCTGAAATGCATCATGAGTTCTTTCCCCTGCACTGCTATCTACTGATACCTATTAAACCATTGTTACGTTTTTATTGCTTGTCTCATGTCTATTTTTTTCTTCTAATTTTATTCTCCTTCCTGCATACTTCTTTACATGTCTAGGCATGATTACTATGAAGGGATTGTTCATAGAAATGACCTATGGCTGTTTTAGAACCAATGACCCTCCTGTTTGAAATTAGGAAGAATTACATTCTTAGTTAATATTTTATTTGCATGTGGATGGAAAAGCTGGACTTCCAGGTGTTTGTATATTATAATGTTATAATGTAAATGTTGTATAATCAACATTTGTAGATAAAGAGAAAACCGACTTGGAATTCTTTTATCAGAATGTCCTATTCAAAAACACCAACAAGATGCATTTACTTTTAGGTAAGGACATAAATTGGGCCAGAGACAGTGGAAAAAAAAAAAAAACAGAGGTCAATGGACCCTATACCCATATTCTTTTCATCCTCCCATTTCAGACTTTGTTACTCTCACTCAGTCACTGAAGTCTTCAAAGTCATTTCTTAACATTCCTTTTTGTAAAATTTTCCACATGGTTTTCATAGTTTGTAAAAATGTCATTTGAACTTCTAGTACCTAAAGAGCATGTCCTAAGATTAATCTATTGCTGGTTTCAGTCTCTATAACCCCTTTTTTTCTCCAACTCTTATAATCTACATCCAGCAACACACACAACCCCACCAATGATAGAAGATGATGCTCAATTATTATTTAACATTTTTTAATATTTATTTTATTTTTGAGAGAGAGAGACAGAGCATGAACAGGGGAGGGGCAGAGAGAGAGAGGGAGACACAGAATCTGAAGCAGGCTCCAGGCTCCAAGCTGTCAGCACAGAGCCCGATGCAGGGCCTGAACTCATGGACTGTGAAATCATGACCTGAGCTGAAGTCAGATACTTAACCTACTGAGCCACCCAGCCCCCCTTATGCTCAATTATTTCAAGACTTTGAATCAACAATCAGACTGCTTTTCCTTCCTGGAGCAACCTTGCTCAACTCAAGAATATTTTATAACCTTAAGAACTCAAATCTGCTTTCTGCAATCTTCTTGCATCTCCTTCTTTCTCTCCATTCTCTTTTTCTTTCTTTCTTTCTTTCTTTCTTTCTTTCTTTCTTTCTTTCTTCTTTCTTTCTCTCTTTCGACAGAGAGAATGCATGAGAAGGGGAGAAGGACAGAGAGACAGAGAGAAAGAGAGAGAAAGGGAGAGAGAGAGAGAGTCTTAAGCAGGCTCCATGCTCAGCATGGAACCCACTGCGGGGCTCTATCTCATGACCTTGGGATCATTGAGCCAAAATCAGGAGTTGGACACTCATCTGACTGAGCCACTCAGGTGCAACATCCTTCTTCCTCACTTTTATTAGTCATTGTAGAAGGGAATTAAGATTTTCCATGCAGTCGCACCTAAAATTTCTTATTGTGCTTATTTTTTTGGTCTCATGATGGCAACAAAGTTCATGATAACAAAATTTATGCATTTTTATTGTCATATTCCTGATATCTAGCATACAGTCTGAAACACAGTATCTATTCAATAAATACTGGTGGATACATTAAATGATATAATGTCCAATGAGAAATAGTTAAGTAATAGTTATACATCTAATATTGATAAAGTACCTTAAAACCTGTTGCTGAAAAGAGAAAAATATGTCTTCAGTGTGTGTATAATTGAATTGAACAGTGTGTGAAAGTCACGTTGAATTTTATATACACATATCATATATGTATAAATTATATGTAAATATATTTGATAGTGACAAAAGTGGAGAAAACATTAATCTGAATACATTCTAACTTCTGTTCTACTCTAGTATTCTCTGTTTTAACACTTTCTCTTTACCTATTTCCAATGTTTTATTTCTTTACAACTATTATCTGCTATTTTTATCAATTTTTAATTATATGTAATATATAATATATTCATTATATTTATTATAATACATACATTAGCTTATATTAATATTTATTATATAAATTTAAATATAAAGTGTATATGACTATATATCATATGCTTATTTTTATAGATTCTATAGTTTTATCATGAATTTCATTATATATTCTACAATTATGATATGTTTTGTATATTATATTAATCATATTATATATTGCATTTATAATGTATTCCATGGTAAAGATAAAAGATCAGTATTAAGTTATATATTAAATTTATATAAATATAATTAATAATATACATTAAATGATGGCAGATAAAATATACATATAATGAAATAAGTGATAAAGTCTTCATTTTTATTTTCATTCATTTATACACACACGTATATTGATTTCACAATCATGTTTTGGAGTTAAGGTCATCAAGATAAGTGGCATATTACATTTGATATCTTTTAATGCTAACAATGTATAAACATAGAAATGCATACAGAGTGATGTAGAAATGAATTGGAAAAGGCAACTTTTCTGTAAAGATTCACAGAAAGTGTTATTTGAACCAAGTCTTAATAGATGTGTAAAAATATGTAGGCAGATGCAGTGAGCAAATACTATGAAAATCACAGCAAGTGATAGAACTTGGGAATGGAAAACCACACTCTCAGTTGAGAGAACTGGAAGTACTTCCTTCTGTGGCTTGGAAGGAGGCATCAAAAGCTGGCAAGTTAGGTTCAGACAAATATTGAGGGGTTTGTAAACAATATGAAGCATTTATGACTTACCACTGAATATTCCTACTCAAAATTGAATACATTGTTTATTTACCCATGTTCATTTCCAGCCATAGCATGGTACTATAGAGCTACCATCTCATACAGTCCTTACACTATCCCTGTAAATGAGAACTATTTATCATCTCCAAGTCACAGACAAACAAACCAAAGCTCAACAATACCTAGTGCTTTACTCAAGGTGCACAACCAAACTGTAGATTACTAGGAATTAAAACCTAAGCTTTTTCTGTTACCAAAGTCCTTGATTTTTTATCATGCTTTATAGACTTCCATTATCATTGGAGTGACAATGATTGCATGTGTATCTAACACAGTGAGTATGGCTTCAATTGTGTTCTGGTGGAAGGACACTAGTTTTAAGTCCATTTTAATACCACAAAAAAAGAAATTTTTAAAACTTGGATGAAGACAACAAACTTGATAGTATAAAGAAATATAGTCAGCAAAAATGTAAAAGCTCAAGAGGATTGTTGAGACACAACTTCAAAGTAAAGACTTAGGATCTTAATGTGTTACCTCTTTCAGCTGCATTTACTTTTTAAGAGGCTGGAGATCACAGTGATTGATTTTCCATATTGTTCTTCAGACATCTAAGGTTTTAAGGTGGGATAGTGCTTATATTAATTTAGCTTCCCTAATCATATTATTGTGCAATAATCATAGTCATATAAGTTATATATATATATATATATATATATATATATATATATATATATGACTTACATGTTTATATAGAGTCTAAATTGTGGGAGGTGTTAAATAAGTAGCAGGTATCCGTGTGTCACAGCTTAGGTGAGACTTTGGGTCCAAGTATTTATCCCAAGGAGAACATCAAAACAATGGTTCCCAATCCTATTCTTTGTGTAGAATTTATCAGTATGATTATTCCTGGCATCACCAAGTAACTTGAGACTTAGTGGACACAGGCTATTCTTAATTACTCAATCTACTTTTTTTCATCATATGTAAAACTTCAACAGTTTAAGTTCTTCCTAGTCACCAGTCCAATATCCCACTGATAGTTAAATCTTAATGATTTCACTTAGCTCTCTGCAGCATTTCTTGCATTTTATTTACATCACCTTCATTCTCTCCCAAATTCATAACATTGTGTTTGTTCTCTGTTATGTTAGCTGCCTATATAGTTTCTGGACTAGAGTGTCTTCTTTTTAAGAATCTTCTATATTGCTTCTTTTTTCTCCCATGTTTCTATTTAAATTCCAGATAGTTAACATACAGTGAAATATTAGTTTCAGGAGTAGGATTTAGTGATTCAATAATTCCATGAACTACCCAGTGTTCATCACAACAGTGCACTACTTCATCCCCATCCCCTGTTTAATTCATGCCCCTCACCCTCGCCCATCTCTCCTCTGGTAACTCTCAAAAAAAATCTTCTATATTGTATAGTCATATTTATCTTGAAAACTAAAATTCAGACCCAACAAAAACCCTCCTAACAAGAACCTCTTCTATCCAAATAATGTTTACGAATGTTTATGGTCTTTGAAAAAATGGCTCAAATTTACCTTGTAAATATTATATTCTGTTATATGGCATACCCAGCATATGCAATAATCACACCTCAAATTTAGTTTAGTTCATTTACTTGATGGCACTATATAGTGTACTATCCATTTCTGTCCTCATTTTTACCATCGTGAAATTCTGTTTTTTTTTTTATTGCTCTCCTCATTTTTGTTGAGAGAGAGAGAGAGAGAGAGAGAGAGAGAGGCGGGGGAGAGGGGCAGATACAGGCTACACCCTCAGCATGGAACCCCATGTGGAGACTGGATCCTATGACCCTGGGATTCTGACCTGAGCTTAAATCAAGAGTCAGATGCTCAACTGACTGAGGCACCCATGCATTCCCTCCTTCTCATTTTTTTTAAGAGCAAGATGTAATCTTACCCTTGACTTAATCTAAATTTTCCCTCTATAGATTCTTGTCCCTACTCTGCATTCTCATAACACATTGCTTGCCCAGATGACTTGTTGTACATTCTGACATTTCATCATATTCCTACCTTATTTACCTATCCATTTGATAGATTCTGAGAATGCAGTATGGTGTTTTGAATTCCCACATTTCCTACAAAATTTTATTATTATTATTAAAAAATGTTACTGATAAGACACTGATGGGAAGACTCATCCTTGATGCATTTTGACTTTTATTTTGTCCTCAAGGTAGAATGAAAACCTATGATCCACAGACCACATATGCCACTTCATGGGATAATAAGTGACACTGCACATGGTATTCTCTACATTGGCTCTTTATCTTTACCTACATCCAAAGTCTTATTTTTCAACACTTAGACCTTAGCTGTGAAGGAATTGATATAAAATCCCTGCAGTTTCTGTTTCATGTGACTTTATCACTCTGAAGTTAATAATCAAAGCAAGAGTAATGTGTTTGACCAATGACAGCACCTTCCCTGGGTTCATTTTGGTAGGCTTTTCTGACCGGCCTCAGCTAGAGCTGGTTCTTTTTGGGGTAATCTTGTGTCTTTACCTGATGACGCTCCTAGGCAATGTTACCATCATCCTAGTTTCCCTCTTGGACTCTAAACTGCACACCCCAATGTACTTTTTCCTCTCCCACCTCTCCCTCCTGGACCTTTGTTTCACCAGCAGCATTATTCCTCAGCTTCTAGTCAACCTGGGTGGTTCAGATAAGTCCATCACTTATGGTGGCTGTGTGGTTCAGCTTTATGTCTCTCTTGCCCTGGGATCCACGGAGTGTGTCCTCCTGGCTGTGATGTCCTATGATCGGTACATCGCTGTCTGCCGTCCTCTACATTATGCCTTTGCCATGCGCCCAGCCTCTGTCATACCCTGGCATCTGTGGCATGGCTCAGTGGGGTAGCTACCACCCTTATACAGTCCACTCTCACCCTGCAGTTGCCTTTCTGTGGGCATCACCAAGTGGATCATTTTGTCTGTGAGGTCCCTGTGCTCATCAAGTTGGTTTGTGTGGAAACGACTTTCAGTCAAGTGGAGCTATTTGCGGCTAGTGTTTTATTCCTGGTGGTGCCTTTATCACTCATCCTGATCTCCTACTGGCACATTGCCAGAGCAGTACTGAAGATCAAGTCAGCCATCGGATGACACAAGGCATTTGGGACCTGTTCCTCCCACTTAATGGTTGTCATAATCTTCTATGGAACCATCATCTTCATGTACCTGTAGCCAGCCAAGAGCAGATCCAAAGACCAAGGAAAGTTTGTTTTCCTTTTCTACACTGTGGTGACCCCCATACTCAACCCTCTCATCTACACCCTGAGAAACAAAGAAGTAAAGGCAGCAATGAAAAAAATTCTTGGTAGAACATTATGGCTCAGTGAAACATGATTATCAAGAATTTTTTTTTTAGGAGGCAGTTATTAAGACGGATTCATTTAATGGATGATGACTCAATAAATTATTTGGTTATGTTCATAAACCTATAGTGGGTTTTGGTACAAAAAATTCAATAGCATTTGAATTTTTGAGTTTGAATGCTCATTTCATCACATAATAGCTGTGTGACCTGAACAATTTGCATAACGTTTGCACTATGTACAAACCAAAATGTACAATATTGAGCGACCGAAATTAAAATTAGATCACTGTCTTAGGCATTTGACTTTTAATGAAGTTGGTTCATAAATTTTATTGCATTTAATAGCCATAATTATATGCCTGGCCCTACTCTGCATTCTCATAACACATTGCTTACCCAGATGATATGTGGTAAATATGAATGGGTAAATAAGGTAGGAACATGATGAATCATGTCAGAATGTACAACATATTTACAATGTACAAGCATAATTATCTGCTATATGGGTATTATTATAAGTTTTATTTTGCAGAGATTGAAATATTTTGGCCATTTGCTCAAAACAGAAATAGAAAACTCTAAACCTCAGTGGCATTACTTTTTCAATAGACCATGGATTATTGTGGTCAAGTCTCCTGTGTGAGTCCCATTACACACTGAGTTTATCTCTAGTGCTGCACTTTTCCTCCTGTTTAACAAGTTTCTGATTTTTTGTATTTCTCTCTTTAGTAGGTTTTTGAGAATGGCAAGTATGTTTTGACTTAATCACAATTTAAAGTAGAATATATTTACAGGTGGCCCCCAGATTTATACTTCAACAAAGACATTTTCTATTCCCATCTCATGTTCAGCTATGTATTTTACTTCTCCACCTGGGTGTGTTAAAACAGCCTCAAAATGAACACATCAGAACTAAGTCAAAAGGTCCCTGCTTTTGGTTCTTTTTTGCTCTTTTCGATATCACAAAATGGAACAGGGATTATTTTAATTCCCGTCCTTTCTTTTCCTACTGTATGCAAACTATACACAATTCTGCATAGATTACCCACTTCTTTCCATATTAATTTTCTGCTACCTATGCACTGCTGATATGGCTTGCTTACTAGATGGAGAGATATTTTTTTAATTAATTGATGATCTCTTCCATTATACCCTGTATCTTATTACTAGGTACGTGCAGTTTGTAACACATCATTGAACTTATGTTTGTCTTATCTCCTTTAAGAAACGCATTTATTTGTTCAACAATTATTGAGCATTGAGGGCACAGATATGAAAGGCACAGTACCCAGGCCTTTTTAGAGTTTATATGCTAATGGTCCAACTCAGTTAATTGGTAAATTTTCAGTATGTAATAGTGTCTACTATCTAACAAAATAAGTCAATGCTAGGGGAAAAAACTCACTTTCAGCAAGTTGATTTAAAATTGAATCTATCTCAGTCAAGTCATAAGATTAATGGCTATTTTTTCAAATTTTATTAAATTGATGTGGTTGCAAAACAATGTTATCTAAACCGTGGTATCTAAACTTGAATAAGGAGAAAATAATTTATATTGTTATTGCTAAATTATAGATAAGTTATTATGTGTTTATGAAAAGAAAGAATCCATGGGTGAATTTTAAAGTGGCTGACAGCCTATAACAGAAGCCAAATAGTCTTCTGGTGCTACAATCCATTTTAGAGGACAGAGAGAACATTTTCTTTAAAGTTATTAGAAGTGTCAGAGAATATATAGACGAATATAGCAAGATATGGTTGTAAATAGAATGTGCTCTTTTGTGCTGAGGAAGGCACAAACATCTGTGAACTCCAAGTAAACCAGGGCTTAATTATCTAGAAAAATATATGGGAAATGAAAATAGATTTTTTTAAATTTATATATGAAATTTATTGTCAAATTGGTTTCCATACAACACCCAGTGCTCATCCCAAAAGGTGCCCTCCTCAATACCCATCACCCACCCTCTCCTCCCTCCCACCCCCCATCAACCCTCAGTTTGTTCTCAGTTCTCAACAGTCTCTTATGCTTTGGCTCCCTCCCACTCTAACCTCTTTTTTTTTTTTCCTTCCCCTCCCCCATGAGAAAATAGATTTTTTAAGCAGAATTGGAAATTGTTGATAAGCATGATCAGAGACTTGGATAACCAAGGAAAAATGAGGACTCTCTTATTTTGAATAACAATAAGGCAACATTCATTTTTACTTCTATAGGACAATTATAAGAGTAGAAAAGATAAATAAGAATGGAAATTTTATTTTTTCTGCTAAAAAATGTAAAGGGGCAGTTTACTATATAGTGAGAATAGCACAGCACAAAATGCCTGGCATTTGGTGTCCCATTGGAACTCAGTCCATAACCACATTGATATTGTCAGCCAGTTACTCAAGGGATTTCCTTTTGAGGTTATTTCTCTAAATTACTATAGTTTCTCTGAATTCTCTGTAATTACTGAAATATATTATTTCTCTGTCACATATTGTGTCACAATGGGATAATCAGGATATTTAAATTGGCAAATATTTTAGAAGTGTCAAGGTGAGCTCTTGATGTCTTACTTAGTGAACCCTTAAATGATATGGGGGAAGTTATGACCTCAGGGCACTTGTGCGTGACCATATCCCAGGATCCTCTGTTATGGACATTTTAATGGGTTACATATTTTCCATAGGGGGAAGATCCTAATTCTCTTACCCTCTGGGGATGTGATTAGGCCACATCAACAGGGCCATTTATTTTTCTTTCCTACCTTAAGCTATTTCCTCATCACAAAGGTAAGTCAGTGGTGTTTCTCACTTCCAAGTTATTTCTTAGAAATGTAGTCACTGAGGATAGCTCACTTTCTTCTGACACTTTGCCAAGCATGCCCCAAAACCTAGTGTAGACCATTTAATTTTTTCCTCTTATTTGGAATCAGCATTTCTATGTTGTACTGCATGGACCAGGAGCACCATTTTTTTTTTATTTTTTAACAATGTTTTTATTTATTTTTGAGACAGAGAGAGACAGAGCATGAGCAGGGGAGGGACAGAGAGAGAGGGAGAACAGAATCCGAAGCAGGCTCCAGGCTCTGAGCTGTCAGCACAGAGCCCGACGCGGGGCTCAAACTCACAAACTGTGAGATCATGACCTGAGCTGAAGTCAGACGCTCAACCGACTGAGCCACCCAGGCACCCCAGGAGCACCAATTTTTTGAGCTGTTGCAGAGAGATTCAGTCCCCAGAGGAAAATCTTTCTAGTCATTGTGATACTAGTTAATTGTAACTGAGGGTCAAACTTAACCTGTGCACCAGACTTTGAAAGGTGTTTTCAACATCATTACATACTTTTCTAGGTAGAGGAGAGAGATTAGACATCATCTTTTTGGGCATACTCACATCTGGTTTGGGTGGCCTCTACAATGACTTGGATGCCTCCTTTTCTCAGAATCTCACATTTGGTTCCTAGCTTGTCCTTTCTTGAACAACTCCTGTGGCTCTGGGACCTTAATCTGGGAACACCTATTTATTTCCTTTAAAGAAACAGGCAGCTGAAGATACTGTGGACAAGAAAGTAACTCCTGTGGCCAGAATGCATGTTCTTGGCCTGAAGTAGGTACATTTACATTTATAGGCAAGTTGTATGTTTTACTGCATGTAGAGCAAACTGTGAAATTAAAGCAACTCAGAATTATGAAGTCTATGGATTTCAGACTAGTCTTTTCATGTTGTCTTTGACTACTTCAAAACCAAGCCGAAAGCATCTCATAAAATTGTCTTGGTCTCTGCCGCTGTCTGTGTTTCTGTCTCTCTCTCTCTGTCTCTCTCTGTCTTTTTGATGCCCAATATCCCCTCAGCTTAAAGGCAGCAAAGACTGGGTTTAATTTTTCATTTCTGAGCTTTCTATATTCTTTAAAATGAAAAAAAAATTATCCCACCCACATATTTTTGCATGTGATACACACTTGTGAAACATCTTGGCAGAGAGTAGAGACATCTCCTTGAATCAAAAAGGAATTAAGTCAGGATATACATTATTTGCCCCACCAATTGATCTTAATTATGATTATAAATAAATTAAGAGAAATTGAGGTCTAAGAGGAGATTAATATATGACACACTTACCACCCTCTTTGCTCCTTTATCTAATTGAGACCTCAGTGTCCTGACCTGTTCTGGGCCTATGTTTGATTCTATAGAAAATCCGTATGCTTCCTCCTTTCATGGCACATGTCATAATCTTCTCAGTTTTTGACAGAGAATTTGAATTCAATTTTAAAAATCAGTGTTTTTTTTTTGGTTAATATTTTTTTCTATATATATGAAATTTATTGTCAAATTGGTTTCCATACAACACCCAGTGCTCATCCCAAAAGGTGCCCTCCACAATACCCATCACCCACCCTCTCCTCCCTCCCACCCCCCATCAACCCTCAGTTTGCTCTCAGTTCTCAACAGTCTCTTATGCTTTGGCTCTCTCCCACTCTAACTTCTTTTTTTTTTTTTTCCTTCCCCTCCCCTCATGGGTTCCTGTTAAGTTTCTCAGGATCCACATAAGAGTGAAACCATATGGTATCTGTCTTTCTCTGTATGGCTTATTTCACTTAGCATCACACTCTCCAGTTCCATCCACGTTGCTACAAAAGGCCATATTTCATTTTTTCTCATTGCCACATAGTATTCCATAGTGTATATAAACCACAATTTCTTTATCCATTCATCAGTGGATGGACATTTAGGCTCTTTCCATAATTTGGCTATGTTGAGAGTGCTGCTATGAACATTGGGGTACAAGTGCCCCTATGCATCAGTACTCCTGTGTCCCTTGGATAAATTCCTAGCAGTGCTATTGCTGGGTCATAGGGTAGGTCTATTTTTAATTTTCTGAGGAACCTCCACACTGCTTTCCAGAGCGGCTGCACCAATTTGCATTCCCACCAACAATGCAAGAGGGTTCCCGTTTCTCCACATCCTCTCCAGCATCTATAGTCTCCTGATTTGTTCAGTTTGGCCACTGTGACTGGCGTGAGGTGATACCTGAGTGTGGTTTTGATTTGTATTTCCCTGATAAGGAGCGACGCTGAACATCTTTTCATGTGCCTGTTGGCCATCCGGATGTCTTCTTTAGAGAAGTGTCTATTCATGTTTTCTGCCCATTTCTTCACTGGGTTATTTGCTTTTCGGGTGTGGAGTTTGGTGAGCTCTTTATAGATTTTGGATACTAGCCCTTTGTCCGATATGTCATTTGCAAATATCTTTTCCCATTCCGTTGGTTGCCTTTTAGTTTTGTTGGTTGTTTCTTTTGCTGTGCAGAAGCTTTTTATCTTCATAAGGTCCCAGTAATTCACTTTTGCTTTTAATTCCCTTGCCTTTGGGGATGTGTCGAGTAAGAGATTGCTACCGCTGAGGTCAGAGAGGTCTTTTCCTGCTTTCTCCTCTAAGGTTTTGATGGTTTCCTGTCTCACATTCAGGTCCTTTATCCATTTTGAGTTTATTTTTGTGAATGGTGTGAGAAAGTGGTCTACTTTCAACCTTCTGCATGTTGCTGTCCAGTTCTCCCAGCACCATTTGTTAAAGAGACTGTCTTTTTTCCATTGGATGTTCTTTCCTGCTTTGTCAAAGATGAGTTGGCCATACGTTTGTGGGTCTAGTTCTGGGGTTTCTATTCTATTCCATTGGTCTATGTGTCTGTTTTTGTGCCATAAAAATCAGTTTTGAGTGAACTTTTTCTTGTTATTAAAAGCCACATCTCGTCAGCTGACAATATTTATGTCCTTTGGCTTAGAATTATTTGGATGAAAGTTGTTATTACTATATTTAAAAAATAAGCTTTTATTTTGTGTTTTGTTGTTGGATCTTAGAAATGAAAAAGAGTCTGCCCGAATAGAGTAGCAGGTTAAATGGTTTATAACATTTGTATACTGGAAAGTATTTATAGGAGATTAATAATACATGGGCTCTGCACTACGATAGCACTTTCAACTCATGCCCTACAATCATACAGTGGAATAATGGATGCCAGACTATTCTCAAAGTGGAAATAATTTCCCATAGAGAAAGAGGCATGGTATGGAAGTTCACAAGATTTGTTGATACATGTAGTATTTTTTTAAGTTTATTTATTTATTTTGAGAGAGAGAGAACAAGTGGGGGAAGGGTGGACAGAGGGAAAGAGAGAGGGAGGGAGGGAGAGAGAGATCATGAGAGAGAATCCCAAGTAGGCTCCACTGTGTCAGTGCAGAATCCCACTTGGGGCTCAATCTCATGAACTGTGAGATCGTGACCTCAGTCAAATTCAAGAATTGGATGCTTAAGCGACTGAGCCACCCAGTTGCCCCTGTCCATGTAGTATTTATGAGAAGGTCAATCAAGAATAACAAACTTGGAAAGTGGGACTAGAACTGGAGTCTGGTGAACAGGCAGGGTCTGAACAGGTTCTCAAGGGAGGAATGAGCTCAAGGAGTGGGTGTGAGCAGCTGTGGGAATGTCTAGCACAAGCAGGGGCAGGGGATTTAATCAGTGCTTATGTGTTAATCTGGCTGGACACCATGCAATATGAAAACATCCAGAAGTTTACTATACTTTAAGGTAGATAGGCTGGAGGTATACCCAAAATAATATTGATTAGAATCATTTCATTTTTGAAGGTGGCACAAAAAATCAGTGGTCTTTAAGGGTGAGGGGTGACCAGAAAGCAGTATCTCCAAAGGTATAGTGAACCCTATCCCATGGGATGCCCCATGTCACCACAGGTAGGTTATGGATAAAGAGACCAAAAGTGCTCATGTTAGAAGGTCTTATCAATGGCCAAATCTGAAATTCAGCTTCATGTGGTAGTTTAGGGCCCAAGCTGTAGTGTGTGTTGAGTGGCCAGGAAGACTAGTGTGCACAGAAAGAAGAAGCAGAAGTGCAAGGGGGCATGGTCAGCACCTGGGAGCACTGGAAGCGATGTTTGGTTGGACTTTGAAAGACATTCCTTAGATATTGGTGAAAGTAGCAACTATCAGTTCCAATTAGACAATCTTATTGTTTCCATCGTATCACTGTATATTTGAGGAAATGGGTCTTTGTTTACAGATATTTTCTGCTTTAATAAAGAAAATAATGATAGTATTTTGTAATGCAGATATTTTACAGTTTTATAATAAAAATACAAATTGTTTACAATATAGCCTCTTAATTTGCTGTTTTATATGAAATTATTAAATTATTAAGCTGTTACTAAAATAGTTATTAAAATTATCTTATTGGTTAACTTTGTTCTGTTATCTTTAATATGATAGTTTTTAAATACTTTTTAGGGTCTGTTTTATTAATATCTGCGATTAGTTTTATTATGTTATGTAAAATTATTATTTTTGTTTCTACTGTTTTATTTTTTAACATTTTTAAAACTTATTGACTTTAATTTGTTTCTCAATTTACCTTGTTCAAAAAGAGCACTAAAAAGCATGTTTACATTTTAATATTCAATTTTTTAAAATAATTCATTTAATAATTCCCAATTGAAATTTTGGCATAATTTTCCACCTAAATTTCTATTGTTTATTTAAGTTTTATAGCAGTGAGAGAATATAACAACAAAAATTTATATTCTATACATAATTTAGTTTTTTTTTTATTAAAGCTAGGGGTGCCTGGGTGGCTCAGTAGGTTAAGTGTCCGACTTTAGCTCAGGTCATGATCTCGCAGTCCATGAGTTTGAGCCCCGCGTTGGGCTCTGGGCTAACAGCTCAGAGCCTGGAACCTGCTTTGGATTCTGTGTCTCCCTCTATCTCTGTCCCTCCCCTGCTCACACTCTGCCCTTTTCTCTCTCAAAAATAAATAAACTTTAATTTTTTTAAAGCTTAATAATTGGTCAATTACATAAAATCTATTATATGACCGGTATACTGTTTTTTTTTTATGTGCTTATTTTATGTACTTGGTGCCTGAGAATTTAATAGTGACATATCTTCATGGTGGATTAACATATGATTACATGTTACTTTTTTATTATATTATTACTTTAGCTTGGATATTAGTTTTCATAGTGCTAAAACCATCAGTGTTTCATGTCAAAATTTACTAACTTTGAAAATTTTAAGATATATGATCTTTTTGACACTGATATGTCATCTTTCATACTAACACCTTATTTCTCCTTTCCATTGTAATATGCCTGTGCAAGTTACTCAGGCATATCTTTTTTATTCAGCTCTTTCTTCCCCTCCTAAATACTAATTAGGATGTAACCACTATATATGTCTTTGTTTTCTGCAGCCAGTTTACCTTTAAAATCTATTGTTTTGAATCATTTATTTGAACAACTCCTGGTTTTCTTAAATTTCTTGAGTATGAAAAACTACTGTTCCTTTCCCAAATATTTATTCTGCTTCTTGGATAAATTCTTCAAGTGTATGCTCTTCACCTAAATTTTGTTTCTTGGAGACTTCACCTTTTCTGTTTTGTCTTTGTCTTTGGTCTTGATTTTGTATTATAGACTTTTTGAGATGTGCAAAACCTAAGTCCATGTTTTATATTTCTTAAATACTTATTATCTTTGGATGTACATAGTGATTGATGTTTGTTTTTTCCCAAATATACTAGGAACTGTTTGTCTTTTCCTTTTGTTCTTTTTTCCCCCTCAGTGCTATTTTAGTTGAACTTTTAGAACATGAGCTGGAGGAGTAACTTTTGGTCATTTAAAATTTGTGTTCAATCCTTCAGTCACTTAGTGGGCAAGTTCAGTAGATAGCTGGAAAATTCACACAGATATAGTATTTTATGTCACTTATCCTCCTAATAAAAGACATCTCAGCTCCAAAACCATGTCCGGTGCAACTTGCCATTCAGCCTGTTACTCATGTATAAATCTAGTTATTCTTACCAGCCGTGGAGCCATCTTCCATATGGGAGCACATCTTCAGTGGCATATTTTATTTTCCATGGTCTACTACATTTTATACCTTGTTTCTCTAAATGGGTAATATATAGGATGGCACTTAGAGAAGAGGGTTTCACTCTTTCTGTTCATGTGATTTTGTTAAGTTTCAACATACCAGGCACATATATGTGGAATGTGTGATATAGGTTTATACATATTCCATAGTTGTGGAACTATTCCTATTTAGAATATCCTTTCTCTACTCCCTGTTCGATGTGTTGACACTATTAGATTTTAAGAGAGAAGTTGTGGAAATACTGCATTCACTGTCAATATATCCATCTTAATAATGTTTTATAGAGGGGTGCCCTGGGTGGCTCAGTTGGTTTAAGCTCCTGACTCTTGATTTCTTTTCAGGCCACGATTTTACAATAATGAGATCCAGACCCCCATTGGGCTCTGTGCTGAGCATGGAGCTTGATTAATGTTCTCTCCTTCACTCTCCCTCTCCCCCTTCTTCACTTATGCTGTCTCTCTCTCTCTCTCTCAAAAAGAAATTAAAAACAATGTTTTTGTAGAACTTAAAAACTTTCAATGCTTAGTAACGTATGATTTTCTTAATGAGTAATGAGCATACTTAACTTGTTCAGAAAAATTGCTATGATTAAAAGGGTCCAAGGTCAGTGTTATCTATAAGTGGAATTAGTTAACTTCTGTGAAACTTGCAATGCACTTTGGAAGGTGAATGGACACTGCTCCTGTTCTCTGTGAGTCCATTTGTAGATGTGTACAGTGAAATTGGTAAAAGTTCAGAATGAAAGGGAAGGTGAACTGAAGTAATAATTGTTTACTGTGCATATTAGAAGGTGAAGATTTGAGGACTCACCAGTGAAGGGGCTGGGGACATTTTTCAGGGCACTGACCTGAAGTGACAAAAAAAAAAAAAAAAAAAAAACCTGAAAGTAGTTAATTCTGCATAATTTTTACTCAGGAAAAAATGAATTTGAAAAGATAGCATTTTAGAAATGCTTTAGAAAAAAATAGAATTTGAAAAGATAGCTTTTGTAATAGACATATTTTCTTTATGTCTGTTATATAAAATATATGAAACTTCCTACTGGGAAAGAATGAAACAAAAAGACAAAATAATGAGGATACTGCAGGATGTTTCCATTTTGTACTTACAAGATTGAGGTGGAGTTCATCAAAACCAAGAGGACTGTGTGTGGCCAGACTCCTACTTATATTACAAGTACACCTATCAAATTTGTGCTTTTAATACAGCCATGTCTATTCTGTTCTGTTCTATTCTATTCTATTCTATTCTATTCTATTCTATTCTATTCTTATTTTGTTTTAAGTTTTAATTTAAATTTCAGTTAGTTAACATATAGTGTAATGTTAGTTTCAGGAGTAGAATTTAGTGATTCATCACTTACATACAACATCCAGTGCTCATCACAAGTGCTCTCTTTAATACTCATCACCCATTTAGCCCATCCCCCATCCAACTTCCCTCCACTAACCCTCAATTTGTTCTTTATAGTAAAAAGTCTCTTTTATGGTTTGCCTCCCTCTCTTCCTCCCCTCTTATGTTCATCTGTTTTGTTTCTTAAATTCCACACATGAGTGAAATCAGATGGTATCTTTCACTAACTGACTTATTTAACTTAGGATAATACTCCCTAGCTCCATCTTTGTCATTGAAAATGGCAGTATTTCATTCTTTTTATTGATTATTACTCCATTAGATATATATCATATATGGTGTGTATATATATATGTATATACATATATGTATATATATGTATGTATATACATATGTAAAGAAGATATGGTGTATATATATATATATGTATATGTACATGTATATGTATATGTACATATATGTACATATGTATATGTGTGTGTGTGTGTGTGTGTGTATATATATATATATATATATATATATATATATATACCATATCTTCTTTACCCATTCGTGAGTCAATGGAAATTTGGGTCTTTCCATAATTTGGCTATTGTTGATTGTGCTGCTATAAACATAGGGGTGGATATATCCCTTCAAATTAGTATTTTTGTATTCTTTGGGTAAATACCTAGTAGTGCAATTGCTAGGTCATAGGATAGTTCTATTCTTTTTGAGCAATCTCCATACTCTTTTCCAGAGTGGCTGCACCAGTTTGCATTCCCACCAACAGCGTAAAAGGGTCCCCTTTCAGCATCCTCGCCAACATCTGTTGTTTTCTGTGTTGTTAATTTTGGCCATTCTAATACAGCAATGTTTAAATAGATGGAAGAGTAGCATGTGTTTGAGGCAGCTCCAATTTGGAGGAAGATTGGTAAGCCCTGCTCATTCATATTCACTTGGTAATGATATCTAACATTTACTAATTGACTAGATATGTGTTAGTTAACTAGTTGACTAGAGATGTGTTAGTTTCCTTAAGGAAAATGAAACAGGAATAAAATGTTGAATATAATTTGGGTGAATTGCTGAATAATTTTTGAGAGGCTAATTTGTGCTGAACACTCCAAGGACTGGGTGATACAAAATGATATTATATATGAATCCTGGCCTCATGAATCTCACAAGCTGTTGTGAACAGACACATGTACAACTTAGTAAAGTGAATGAATAGAAAAGATGTTGTATACTACCTAGTAAAGTGCCAAACAATTAATCCACCAGCAAGTTTCCCATATAATTAAGAGCAAAAGTTTTGGAGTGTGTAGTATTAAAGTACAATGTTACTGAGAGATGTTTCTTTGGCAGCTGTGGTATAAAGGAAGGAATGAACTTTTTTCTTTCTGAGAGACGGAGAGTGCAAGTGGGGGAGAGTGGCAGAAGGAAAGAGAGAGACAGAGTGAGACAGAGAGACAGAGAATCTCAAGCAGGATCCATACTCAGTGTAGAGCCCAATGTGGGAATTGATCCCTAGGATCATGACCTGAGCTGAAACCGAGACTCAGACACTCATGTGACTGAGCCACCCAGGTGCCCCCGAGTGACCTTTATATGATGAAGTCATAATTACTAGTTTGCTAAGTAGTATTATTTTATAAATTAGATACAATGCCTTCACTGGAAATAAAACATTCCCTTAATTACTTGTTTTCAAAACAGAAACCACATTGCATTCACATTTTGAGCTGATGACTAAAATACACATGATTCCAGGAAAAAAATAAACCTAAAATCATATGGATAGCCTTTCACTTCCTGAAAATTTGATTTTGGAGCCTGGAGGAACCTTGGTCTCTGAAATGAAAGAGCAGGCAAAAAAATAAATAAATAAAATAAATAAAAAGCAAATAAACACTGAGAGAAGGAAAAAGAAAGATAGCATATAGAATTAACTGGAACAAGAAATATATTTCAGTATTGCTTACTAAACATATATGTGCCTTTGGGTCACACAAGCTCTCAGGAGTTGATTTTTAAAGTAATGCCATTTTTAAAAAAAATTGCAGTGAGGATCATATGTGTCATATATTTGGAGATATAAACTTACAACTAAGTTCCACTATTTTTGGATGATGAAAAATGGTTTTATTCCCTTTTGAAAAATTAAAAAAAACTGTTTTTTTAATCTCTTATTGAAATTAACTATGTTTTGCTTTTGTCTGTAACTAGAAAGACATTAATATAAAGGGAAAAATTTGGTTGCATGGAAATGATGGTCTAATTTATTTCCTAGAGCAAATAATTGTTGCTTACTTCCCACACTTACGTTTTTATGTTATTTAATTTTTTTTGACGTTTATTTATTTTGGAGAGAGACAGAGACAGAATGCAAGTGGATTGGGGCAGAGAGAGGGAGGCACAGAATCTGAAACAGGCTGCAGGCTCGGAGCTGTCTGCACAGAGCCTGACGCGGGGCTCCAACCCACGGGCTGTGAGATCATGACCTGAGCCGAAGTAGGACGCTCAACCGACTGAGCCACCCAGGTGCCCCTCCCCACAGTTAGTTTTATTGAGGTGTAACCGATACACAAAAATCTGCACGTATTTAATCTATACAATTCATTTAGTGGTTCAGAGTCTGGATATATTCATGAACCATTACCACAATCAAGGTGCATAACTCTCATAACAAAGTACGTAATACAATATTGTTAAATTCATGTGATATGTTGGCGTGTAATTTTCTAGAATTTATTCTTCTTGTATGGCTGTAAGCTTATAACCATTGAACAACTGCATGTTTCCTCTCCTCCCATCCCCTGGCTACCACCAGTTTATTTGTGTTTCTGTAAGTTTGACTATTTTACATTCTTCATGTAAGAGGAGTATTTGTCCTTTTATGTCTGGCTTATTTCATTTAGCATAATGCTCTCCAGGTCCATCTGTATTGTTGTGTATTACAGAATTTATTTATTTTTGAAGGCTGAATAGCATTGCATTAATATCAAATGATATTACATCAATTAAGGATGAGTAATAAACAACATCTTCTCCATTTATCCATAGATAAATTGGCTATTGTAAATAATGCTGCAATGAATACCAAAATAAAGATATTTCTTTGAGATTTTAATTTCAATTCTTTTTTTGTGTGTGTGTTTTTTAATTTTTTTTTTAATTTACATCCAAATTAGTTAGCATATAGTGAAACAATGATTTCAGGAGTAGATTCCTTAGTGCCAGTTACCCATTTAGCCCATCCCACAATCCCTGCAGCGACCCTCAGTTTGTTCTCCGTATTTATGAGTCTTTTCTGTTTTGTCCCCCTCCCTGTTTTATATTATTTTTGTTTCCCTTCCTTTATGTTCATCTGCTTTGTCTCTTAAAGTCCTCATATGAGTGAAGTCATATGATTTTTGTCTTTCTCTGACTAATTTCGCTTAGCATAATACCCTCCAGTTCCATCCATGTGGTTGCAAATGACAAGATTTCATTCTTACTGATTGCCAAGTAATTCTCCATTGGATATATATACCAGGTTTTCTTTATCCATTCATCCATCGAGAGGCATTTGGGCTCTTCCCATACTTTGGCTATTGTTGCTAGTGCTGCTATAAACGTGGGTGTGCATGTGTCCCTTCAAAGCAGCACACCTATATCCCATGGATAAATGCCTAGTAGTGCAATTGCTGGGTCGTAGGGTAGTTCTATTTTTAGTTTTTTGAGAAACCTCCATGCTGTTTTCCAGAGTGGCTGCACCAGCTTGCATTCTCACCATCAATGCAAAAGAGATCCTCTTTCTCCGCATCCTCGCCAACATCTGTTGTTGCCTGAGTTGTTAATGTTAGCCATTCTGACAGGTGTAAGGTGGCATCTCATTGTGGTTTTGATTTGTATTTCCCTGATGATGAGTGACGTGGAGCATTTTTTCATGTGTCGGTTGGCCATCTGGATGTCTTCTTTGGAGAAGTGTCTATTCATGTCTTTTGCCCGTTTCTTCACTGGATTATTTGTTTTATGGGTGTTGTGTTTGAGAAGTTCTTTACAGATTTTGGATACTAACCCTTTATCTGATATGTCATTGGCAAATATCTTCTCACATTCTGTCGGTTGCCTTTTAGCTTTGCTGATTGTTTCCTTTGCTGTGCAGAAGCTTTTTATTTTGATGAGGTCCCAGTAGTTCATTTTTGCTTTTGTTTCCCTTGCCTCCAGAGACATGTTAGGAAGCTGTTGAGGGCAAGATGCAAGAGGTTTTTGCCTGCTTTCTCCTCAAGCATTTTGATGGCTTCCTGTCTTACATTGAGGTCTTTCATCCATTTTGAGTTCATTTTTGTGTATGGTGTAGGAAGGTGGTTCAGGTTCACTCTTCTTCATGTCACTGTCCAGTTTTCCCAGCACAACTTGCTGAAGAAACTGTCTTTATTCCATTGGATATTCTTTCCAGCTTTGTCAAAGATTAGTTGGCCATACATTTATGGGTCCATTTCTGAGTTCTCTATTCTGTCCCATTGATCTGAGTGTCTCTACTTGTACTGTACCATATTATCTTGATGATTACAGCTTTATAGTATAGCTTGTAGTCTGGTATTGTGATGCCTACTGCTTTGGTTTTCTTTTTCAAGATTTCTTGGCCACTCAGGGTCTTTTCTGGGTCCACACAAATTTTTGTTTCGATATATGAAATTTATTGTCAAATTGGTTTCCATACAACACCCAGTGCTCATTCCAAAAGGTGCCCTCCTCAATACCCATCACCCACTCTCCCCCCCCTCCCACCCCCCGTCAACCCTCAGTTTGTTCTGTTTTTAAGAGTCTCTTATGCTTTGGCTCTACCCACTCTAACCTCTTTTTTTTTTCTCCTTCCCCTCCCCCATGGGTTTCTGTTAAGTTTCTCTGGATCCACATAAGAGTGAAAACATATAGTATCTGTCTTTCTCTGTATGGCTTATTTCACTTAGCATCACACTCTCCAGTTCCATCCACGTTGCTACAAAGGGCCATATTCACTCTTTCTCATTGCCATGTAGTACTCCATTGTGTATATAAACCACAATTTCTTTATCCATTCATCTGTTGATGGACATTTAGGCTCTTTCCATAATTTGGCTATTGTTGAGAGTGCTGCTATAAACATTGGGGTAAAAGTGCCCCTATGCATCAGTACTCCTGTATCCCTTGGGTAAATTCCCAGCAGTGCTATTGCTGGGTCATACGGTAGGTCTATTTTTAATTTTCTGAGGAACCTCCACACTGTTCTCCAGAGTGGCTGCACCATTTTGCATTCCCACCAACAGTGCAAGAGGGTTCCCGTTTCTCCACATCCTCTCCAGCATCTATAGTCTCCTGATATGTTCATTTTGGCCACTCTGACTGGCGTGAGGTGATACCTGAGTGTGGTTTTGATTTGTATTTCCCTGATGAGGAGAGACGTTGAGCATCTTTTCATGTGCCTGTTGGCCATCCGGATGTCTTCTTTAGAGAAGTGTCTATTCATGTTTTCTGCCCATTTCTTCACTGGGTTATTTGTTTTACAGGTGTGGAGTTTGGTGAGCTCTTTATAGATTTTGGACACTTTGTCCAATATGTCATTTGCAAATATCTTTTCCCATTCCGTTGGTTGCCTTTTAGTTTTGTTGGTTGTTTCCTTTACTGTGCAGAAGCTTTTTATCTTCATAAGGTCCCAGTAGTTAATTTTTGCTTTTAATTCCCTTGCCTTTGGGGATGGGTAGAGCAAGAGATTGCTACGGCTGAGGTCAGAGAGGTCTTTTCCTGCTTTCTCCTCTAGGGTTTTGATGGTTTCCTGTCTCACATTCAGGTCCTTTATCCATTTTGAGTTTATTTTTGTGAATGGTGTGAGAAAGTGGTCTAGTTTCAACCTTCTGCATGTTGCTATCCAGTTCTCCCAGCACCATTTGTTAAAGAGACTGTCTTTTTCCATTGGATATTCCTTCCTGCTTTGTCAAAGATTAGTTGGCCATACGTTTGTGGGTCTAGTTCTGGGGTTTCTATTCTATTCCATTGGTCTATGTGTCTGTTTTTGTGCCAATACCATGCTGTCTTGATGATGACAGCTTTGTAGTAGAGACTAAAGTCTGGGATTGTGATGCCTCCTGCTTTGGTCTTCTTCTTCAAATTTACTTTGGCTGTTCGGGGCCTTTTGTGGTTCCATATGAATTTTAGGATTGCTTGTTCTAGTTTCGAGAAGAATGCTGGTGCAATTTTGATTGGGATTACATTGAATGTGTAGATAGCTTTGGGTAGTTTTGACCTTTTGACAATATTTATTCTTCCAACCCATGAGCAGGGAATGTCTTTCCATTTCTTTAAATCTTCTTCAATTACCTTCATAAGCTTTCTATAGTTTTCAGCATACAGATCCTTTACATCTTTGGTTAGATTTACTCCTAGGTATTTTATGCTTCTTGGTGCCATTGTGAATGGGATCAGTTTCTTTATTTGTCTTTCTGTTGCTTCATTGTTAGTGTATAAGAATGCAACTGATTTCTGTACATTGATTTTGTATCCTGCAACTTTGCTGAATTCATGTATCAGTTCTAGCAGACTTTTGGTGGAGGCTATCAGATTTTCCATGTATAATATCATGTCACCTGCAAAAAGCGAAAGCTTGAGTACATCCTTGCCAATTTTGATGCCTTTGATTTCCTTTTGTTGTCTGATGGCTGATGCTATAACTTCCAACTATCTTAAACAACAGTGGTGAGAGTGGGCATCCCTGTCGTGTTCCTGATCTCAGGGAAAAAGCTCTCAGTTTTCCCCATTGAGGATGAGGTTAGCTGTGCGCTTTTCATAAATGGCTTTTATGATCTTTAAGTATGTTCCTTCTATCCCGTCTTTCTCGAGGGTTTTATTGAAGAAGTGTTGCTGAATGTTGTCAAAGGCCTTTTCTGCATCAATTGACAGGATCATATGGTTCTTATCTTTTCTTTTATTAATGTGATGTATCACGTTGATTGATTTGCGAATGTTGAACCAGCCCTGCATCCCAGGAATGAATCCCACTTGATCATGGTGAATAATTCTTTGTATATGCTATTGAATTCGATTTGCTAGTATCTTATGGAGAATTTTTGCATCCATCTTCATCAGGGATATTAGCCTGTAGTTCTCTTTTTTTACTGGGTCTCTGTCTGGTTTAGGAATCAAAGTAATACTGGCTTCATAGAATGAGTCTGGAAGGTTTCCTTTCCTTTCTATTTCTTGGAATAGCTTGAGAAGGATAGGTATTATCTCTGCTTTAAACGTCTGGTAGAACTCCCCTGGGAAGCCATCTGGTCCTGGACTCTTATTTGTTGGGACATTTTTGATAACTGATTCAATTTCTTCGCTCGTTATGGGTCTGTTCAAGCTTTACATTTCCTCCCGATTGAGTTTTGGAAGCCTGAGGGTGTTTAGGAATTTGTCCATTTCTTCCAGGTTGTCCAATTTGTTGGCATATAATTTTTCATAGTATTCCCTGATAATTGTTTGTATCTCTGAGGGATTGGTTGTAATAATTCCATTTTCATTCATGATTTTATCTATTTGGGTCATCTCCCTTTTCTTTCTGAGAAACCTGTTTAGAGGTTTGTCAATTTTGTTTATTTTTTCAAAAAACCAACTCTTGGTTTCGTTGATCTGCTGTACAGTTTTTTCAGATTCTATATTGTTTATTTCTGCTCTGATCTTTATTATTTCTCTTCTTCTGCTGGGTTTAGGCTGCCTTTGCTGTTCTGCTTCTATTTCCTTTAGGTGTGCTGTTAGATTTTGTATTTGGGATTTTTCTTGTTTCTTGAGATAGGCCTGGATTGCAATGTATTTTCCTCTCAGGACTGCCTTCGCTGCATCCCAAAGCGTTTGGATTGTTGTATTTTCATTTTCGTTTGTTTCCATATATTTTTTGATTTCTTCTCTAATTGCCTGGTTGACCCACTCATTCGTTAGTAGGGTGTTCTTTAACCTCCATGCTTTTGGAGGTTTTCCAGACTGTTTTCTGTGGTTGATTTCAAGCTTCATAGCATTGTGTTCTGAAAGTATGCACGGTATGATTTCAATTCTTGTATACTTATGAAGGGCTGTTTTGTGACCCAGTATATGATCTATCTTGGAGAATGTTCCATGTGCACTCGAGAAGAAAGTATATTCTGTTGCTTTGGGATGCAGAGTTCTAAATATATCTGTCAAGTCCATCTGATCCAGTTTATCATTCAGGGCCCTTGTTTCTTTATTGACCGTCGGTCTAGATGATCTACCCACTTCTGTAAGTGGAGTGTTAAAGTCCCCTGCAATTACCACATTCTTATCAATAAGGTTGCTTATGTTTATGAGTAATTGTTTTATATATTTGGGGGCTCCAGTATTCGGCGCATAGACATTTATAATTGTTAGCTCTTTCTGATGGATAGACCCTGTGATTATTATATAATGACCTTCTTCATCTCTTGTTACAGCCTTTAATTTAAAGTCTAGTTTGTCTGATGTAAGTATGGCTACTCCAGCTTTCTTTTGGCTTCCAGTAGCATGATAAATAGTTCTCCATCCCCTCACTCTGAATCTAAAGGTGTCCTCAGATCTAAAATGAGTCTACTATAGACAGCAAATAGATGGGTCTTGTTTTTTTATCCATTCTGAGACCCTATGTCTTTTGGTTGGCACATTTAATCCATTTACATTCAGTGTTATTATAGAAAGATACGGGTTTAGAGTCATTGTGATGTCTATGTGTTTTATGTTTGTAGTGATGTCTCTGGTACTTTGTCTCACAGGATGTCCCTTAGGATCTCTTGTAGGGCTGGTTTAGTGGTGACAAATTCCTTCAGTTTTTGTTTGTTTGGGAAGATCTTTATCTCTCATTCTATTCTATATGACAGACTTGCCGGATAAAGGATTCTCGGCTGCATATTTTTTCTGTTCAACACATTGAAGATCTCGTGCCAATCCTTTCTGGCCTGCCAAGTTTCAAAAGAGAGATCAGCCACGAGTCTTATTGGTCTCCCTTTATAAGTTAGGGCACGTTTATCCCTTGCTGCTTTCAGAATTTTCTCTTTATCCTTGTATTTTGCCAGTTTGACTATGATATGCCGTGCAGAAGATCGATTCAAGTTACGTCTGAAGGGAGTTCTCTGTGCCTCTTGCATTTCAATGCCTTTTTCCTTCCCCAGTTCAAGGAAGTTCTCAGCTATGATTTCTACAAGTAAACCTTCAGCACCTTTCCCTCTCTCTTCCTCCTCTGGGAAACGAATTATGCGTATATTATTTCTTTTTAGTGTATCACTTAGTTCTCTAATTTTCCCCTCATACTCCTGGATTTTTTTTATCTCTCTTTTTCTCAGCTTCCTCTTTTTCCATAACTTTATCTTCTAGTTCACCTATTCTCTCCTCTGCCTCTTCAATGCAAGCCGTCGTCGTTTCCATTTTGTTTTGCATTTCGTTTAAAGCGTTTTTCAGCTCCTCGTGACTGTTCCTTAGTCCCTTGATCTCTGTAGCAAGAGACTCTGCTGTCCTCTATACTGTTTTCAAGCCCAGCGATTAATTTTATGACTATTATTCTAAATTCACTTTCTGTTATATTATTTAAATCCTTTTTGATCAGTTCATTGGCTGTTGTTATTTCCTGGAGATTCTTTTGAGGCGAATTCTTCCGTTTGGTTATTTTGGATAGTCCCATTTTGGATAGTCACCATTTGGAGTGGTGCAGACCTGCAGGGCACTTCCCCTGTGCTGTGGTGTATAACTGGAGTTGGTGGGCGGAGTCGCAGTCAGACATGACGTCTGCCCACAGCCCACCGCTGGGGCCACAGTCAGACTGGTGTGTGCCTTCTCTTCCCCTCTCCTAGCGCGGGATTCACCGTGGGGTGGTGTGGCCCGTGTGGGCTACTTGCACACTGCCAGGCTTGTGGTGCTGGGGATCTTGTGTATTAGCTGGGGTGGGTAGACAAGGTGCATGGGGGCAGGAGGGGCAGGCTTAGCTAGCTTCTCCTTAGGTGATCCACCTCAGGAGGGGCCCTGTGGCAGCGGGAGGGAGTCAGATCTGCTGCCGGAGGTTTGGCTCCGCAGAAGCACAGAATTGGTTGTTTGTGCAGAGTGAGCAAGTTCCCTGGCAGGAACTGGTTCCCTTTGGGATTTTGGCTGGGGGATGGACAAGGTAGATGGCACTGGCGAGCATCTTTGTTCCCCGCCAAACTGAGCTCTGTCCTCCAGGGGCTCAGCAACTCTCCCTCGCTTTGTCCTCCAGCCTTCCCACTTTCCGAGCAGAGCTGTTAACTTATGACCTCCCAGATGCTAAGTCCCGCTTTCTGTCGGAACACACTCCATCCGGCCCCTCCGCTTTTGCAAGCCAGACTCGGGGGCTCTTCTTGGCAGGCAGGCTGCCCCTCTGCCCCGGCTCCCTCCCACCAGTCTGTGCAGCACGCACCGCCTCTCCGCCCTTCCTACCCTCTTCTGAGGGCCTCTCGTCTGCGCTTGGCTCGGGAGATTCCATTCTGTTAGTCTTCTGGTGGTTTTCTGGGTTAGTTAGGCAGGTGTAGGTGGAATCTAAGTGATCAGCAGGATGGGCGGTGAACCCAGCATCCTCCTAAGCCGCCATCTTCCCTCCCTCCTCAATTCTTTTGAATATATACCAGAAATGGGATTGTTGAATCATTGTTGTTGACAGTTTTATTTATTTATTTATTTATTTATTTGAGGAATGTTGATTCTGTTTTTCATGGTGGCTGTACCATTTTACATTCTCACAACACTGTTCAAGGGTTCTAATTTCTCCACAATCTTGTCAACATTTGCTATCTTTTTAAAATATTTATTTATTATTATTTAAATTTTTTTTAACATTTATTTACTTTTGAGATATAGAGCCTGAGCAGGAGAGGAGCAGAGAGACAGGGAGAAACAGAATCCGAAGGAGGCTCCAGGCTCTGAACTGTCAGCACAGAGCCTGACATGGGGCTTGATCTCATGAACCATGAGATCATGATCTGATCCCAAGTCAAATGCTTAACCAACTAAGACACTCAGGCATCCCTATTTATTTATTTTGAAAGAGAGAGAGAGTGAGCAAACACAAGCAGGGGAGGGGCAGAGAGAGGGAGACAGAGAATCCAAAGCAGGCTCCTTGCTGTTGGCACAGAGCCTGACATGAAGCTTGAAATCATAAACCACAAGATAATGACCTGAATTGAAATTAAGAATCAGATGCTTAACCACCTGAGCCACGCAGGCACCCTAACTGTGTCTTGGTTTTTGATAACATCCATCTTTATAGGTGTGAGGTGATATTTCATTTGTGCCATATTTGCATTACCTTGATTATTAGTGATACTGATCATTTTTACTATGTCTATTAAACATTTGTATGTCGGAGAAATGTGTATTTAATACCTTTGTCTACTTTTGAATCAGGTAATTATTTATTATTTATTTATTTATTTATTTTTGCTATTTATTCATCTGAGATTCTTATATATTTTGGATATTAACTCTTTTTTGGATTTTTTCTTTTGCAAATATTTTCTCACATTTCCTAGATTTTTGCTTTTGTTGCCTATGGTTTCAGTGTCATATTTCTAAAATCATTGCCGAGACCAATGTCATGAAGCTTCTCCTTTATGTTTCTTTTAGGAGTTTAGATTGAGGTCCTACATTTAAGTTTTTAATACATTTTGAGTTGATTGATGGTGCATATAGTGTAAGCTAGAGGACCAATTTCAATATTTTGCATGTCTTTATTTAGCTTTTCCAGCACCATTTATTGAAAAAACTATATTTTCCTCATGATGTATTCTTGGCACCTTTATTGAAGATCTATTGGTTATATATAAATAGGTTTATCTCTGGGCCCGTTTTTTTGCTCCACTGATTTATATATCTATTTTTATGCCAATACCATATGTTCTAATTATCATAGCTTGATGATGATATTTTTAAATATGTCTGCTCTTCTCTATTTTGGAGAGCATCAGAGGACAGCTAAGATATTAAGAGGATATGCATTGCATTTAGTTAGAATGCACACAATAAGCAAATAGATCTAAGTCACTATATGTGAAGGTATAAGTTCTAAGAACAGAATACTTTTGGGAGAGGTGACATTGTCTCATTTGACCTTATGTAATATGTCATTTTTCTCAGCTGGGAATGTACTTTGCACATGGGGATGATGAGGAGTACCAATGAGAGCAACATAACAGGTTTTATCCTGTTGGGGTTTTCTGATTACCCTCAGTTACAGAAGGTTTTATTTGTGATCATTTTGATCTTGTATTTACTAACCATTTTTGGAAATACCACCATCATTCTGGTATCTCATCTGGAATCCAAGCTTCATACACCGATGTATTTTTTCCTTTCTCAACTCTCCTTTTTGGATCTCTGCTTTACCAGCAGTGTTATTCCTCAGCTCCTGGTAAACTTGTGGGATCCTATGAAAAACATCACCTATGGTGGCTGTGTGGTTCAGTTGTATGTCTCTCTTGCTCTGGGATCTACAGAGTGTGTCCTCCTAGCTGTGATGTCCTATGATCGCTACATTGCCATCTGCCGTCCCCTCCACTATACTGTCTTAATGCATCCACGTCTCTGCATGGCCCTGGCATCTTTGTCATGGCTCAGTGGGGTGGTCACTACTCTAGTACAGTCCACTCTCACCCTTCAACTACCCTTATGTGGGCATTATCAAGTGGATCATTTCATCTGTGAGGTCCCTGTGCTTATCAAGTTGGCTTGTGTGGACACCACTTTTAATGAGGCTGAACTTTTTGTAGCTAGCATTATCTTCCTTATAGTTCCTATCTTCTTCATCCTGATTTCCTATGGCTACATTGCCCAAGCAGTTTTGAAGATTAAGTCAGCTTCTGGAAGAAAGAAAGCTTTTGGGACCTGCTCCTCCCACATGATCGTTGTCATAATCTTCTATGGAACCATAATATTCATGTATCTTCAGCCAGCCAATAGCATATCCAAGGAGCAGGGAAAGTTTGTTTCCCTGTTTTACACCGTGGTGACACCCATGCTCAACCCTGTTATCTATACTTTGCGAAATAAAGAGGTTAAATGGGCACTAAAGAAAGTTCTAGGGAATATTCTGGGACTAAATTTCATATGATTATAAAAATGTTTTTTTAAAGCATTACTGTGATGAACATCTCTTTTCTGTGGTAAAAAAAACACATAAAAATTTTAATAAAAGCCTACTTGGGTCATTTTCTCCCATTTTCTTTTGGTTAATTATTTATACAACATTCTAAAATATACTATGGAATATGTATGTCTAGTCCCTACTTTGCCATTACTCAGTAGCAACATAAATACTTTAGTCAATCTATTCTTCTATGTCTTTTCTCCAAAATACATTAAGAAAAATATAAAAATACTTGAGAAATGTTTTAAACTAGTATTTTTTTCCTTCATTTGTAAATAACACACTTAGTCTTTAAGTCTTCTTGTATCTCTAGATGTACCTGTGGCTTACTGTTTTTGCAAAGCTGTGGCTGAGATGAAGAACTTTAGGCAAACTGTCATGAGGCAAAATTTTTATTTCCTCCTATACTCTGTCTTCTTAGAATATGATAGAGATGTGCAGAGGGGCATAATCAAAGGACAAATAGGACAAAAACCACACATTCTGGTCGGAGATAAAATAGAAAAAAAGAGCATGGTTCTATTATTTTGTAGTTGGACTAATAAACCAGTCAAACTAACAATAAAGTCTGATTCATAAGAAAAAGCACAACTGTGGAATATTCTAGGCCTTGAAAATACATATAAGTAAAAATACTTATTGTTAGCATAACTCTACATTTTTATATGTAAAAGCATATTTTCATAATTTGGGGATATATTTTCCAGATGAAAGTTTAATCAACTTCTTTTTGTTGTTTATGCTATAACACTGATTGCCATGCCCCCACCCCCCTCCAAGAATTCACTTTAAATGGCCTTTGCTTAAAACATTTCTTTTCTGGAAAGGAGTAACTTTTGCATCTTGATTCTTGGAAATTTTTGGTAAATACACTATTTCACTGAATTTTTTGTAAACACTATTTCACTGAATTGTAGCAAACATTGGTTGTATGGTCTATAGCTTGCAAAAATGCTGTGGGTTCAAACATGCATCAAAATAGATATATGAATTCAGTGAGATGAGGAAGAATTTTGTGGTAGAATCCTGTATGTCCAAATGTGATAATAATTTCAAGTAAAGAATAGGAAGTCAGGGAATAAATTATCACTTTTAACTGTTCAGAAGCAGAGGCATAATTAGAATGATAAGCTCTACCTGGATTCTATCCCTTTGTGTTTTTTTTTAATTGAAGTATGATTAACATAATGCATTACATTATTTTGGGTATACAGTATTCAGCAATTCTATAGATTACATCAGGATAAGTGTACTCTTAATCCTTTTTATCTAATTCTCACATCATCCCACCCATTATCCCTCTGGCAACCATCAATTTGTTTACTATATTTAAGAGTCCATGTTTTTGTTGTTGTTGTTTGTTTGTCTCTTTTTTTTTCTGCTTCTTCATTTCCATATCCAACAGTGGTATTGCTGGATCACATGGTTATTCTATTTTTAATTTTTTGCACAATTTCCATACTGTTTTCCACAGTGACTGTGCCAATTTTCATTCCCTCCAATAGTGCATGAGTGTTCCTTTTTCTCCACATTCTCACCAACACTTGTTTATTGTGTTTCTGATTTAGGCATTATGAGAGGTGTGAGGTTATATTTCATTGTGATTTTCTTTCTTTTTTAATGTTTATTTTGAGAGAGAGAGAGAAAGAAAGAGAGAAAGAGAAGCAGAGGGAGGGAGAGAGGAGAGAGAGAGAGAGAGAGAGAGAGAATCTTAAGCAAGCTCCATGCTCAGTGTGAAGCCCAATAAGGGGCTTGATCCTCTGATCATGAGATCATGACCTGACCCAAAATCAAGAGTACAATGCTTAACTAACTGAGCCACCCAGGCACTCCTCATTGTGGCTTTCATTTTCATTTTCCTGATGATTAGTGATGTTGGGTCTCTTTTCATGTGTCTTTTGGGCATCTGTATGTCTTCTCTGGAAAAATGCATATTCATGACTTCTCTCCATTTTTTAACCAGATGATGATGTTCATGATTATTGTTGGTGTTGATTTGTATAAGTTATTTATACATTTTGGATACTAACCCTTTATTGGAAATATCATTTGCAAATATCTCCTCCCATTCAGTAGGTTGCCTTTTTAATTAATGGTTTCCTTCATTGTGCAAAAGGTTTTTATTTTAATGACATCCTAATAATTTAGTTTTGCTTTTGTTTCCCTTACCTCAGGAGACATATGGAAAACTATTTACATAGCTGATGTCAAGTAAATTACTGCCTAATGTTCTCTTCTAGGAGTTCTATGATTTCAGGTATCATTGTTAGGTCTCTAATACATTTTGAGTTTATTGTTGAGTATGGTGTAAGAAAGTGGTCCAATTTCATTATTTTGCATGTTGCTGTCCAGTTTCCCCAACACCATTTGTTGAAAATGCTGTCTTTTCCCAATTTTATATTCTTGCATCCTTTGATGGTAGATTAATTGACCACCTATGTGTGGGTTTACTTCTGGGATCTCTATTCTGTACTGTTGATCTATATATCTACTTTTGTGCCAGTATCATGCTATTTTGATTGCTCTACCTTGAAATCTGGGATGATAATACCTCCAGTTTTCGTATTTATTTTATTATTTTATTTTAATTCTGCAGGATTGCTTTGCCTATTTGAGGTCTTTTGTGGTTCCATACAAATTTCAGTTTAGTTCTAGTTCTGCAAACACTGTTGTTGGTATTTTGATGGGGATTTCATTCAGTCTGTAGATTGCTTTAGGTATTATGGACATTTTAGAAATATTGATTATTTCAGTTCATGAGCATGGAATATTTTTCCATTTGTTGGTGTTATCTTCAATTTCATCAATGTTTCATAGTTTTCTGAGTACAGGTATTTCATCTCTTTAGTTAAGTTTATTCCTAGGTATTTTATTCCTTTTAGTGCAATTCAAAAGGAATTGTTTTATTAATTTGTCTTTCTGCTACTTCATTATTAGTATATATAAATACAACACATTGTTGTATATTAATTTTGTATCCTGTGACTTTACTGAATTCCTTTATCAGTTCTATAAGATTTTTGGTGGAGTCTTTACGGTTTCCTATATATAGTGTCTTGTCATATGCAAATAGTAAAAGTTATACTTCTTCTTTATGAATGAGGATGCTTTTCATGTCTTTTACTTGCCTGATTATTGTGGCTAGGCCTTCCAGTACCAAGTTTAATAAGTGGTGAGACTGGACATTTGTGTCTTATTGTTATTTTATTTATTTCAACATTTATTTATTTTTGGGACAAAGAGAGACAGAGCATGAACGGGGGAGGGGCAGAGACAGAGGGAGACACAGAATCAGAAACAGGCTCCAGGCTCTGAGCCATCAGCCCAGAGCCTGACGCGGGGCTCGAACTCACGGACCGCGAGATCGTGACCTGGCTGAAGTCGGATGCTTAACCGACTGCGCCACCCAGGCGCCCCATATTTCAAGTTTTTATTTAAATTCTAGTTACTTAACATATGTGGTAAAATTGGTTTCAGGTGTAGAATTTAGTGATTCATCACTTACATATAATACCCATCACTGCTTAATACTCATTTAGCCCATTCCCCGCCCACCTCCCTCCATCAGCACTCATTTTCTTCCCTAAAGTTAAGGGCATCTTATGGTTTGCTTCCCTCTCTCTTCTTCCCTTCCCCTATGTTCATCTGTTTTGTTTCTTAAATTCCATGTATGAGTGAAATAATATGGTATTTGTGTCTTATTCTTAGAGGCAAAGCTTTCAGTTTTGTGTCTTAATCTTAGAGGCAAAGCTTTCAGTTTTTAACCATTGACTATTATATTGCTGTGGGTTTTTCATACATGGCCTTTTTTATGTTGAGGCATGTTCTCTCTAAACTAATATGTTGAGAGTTGCTATCATGAAAGGATGTTGCATTTTGCCAAATGCTTTCAATGCATCTATTGAAATGATCACGTGGGCTTTATCTTATCTCTTGTTAATTAACATTGATTTGCGAATATTGAAACATACAACCTTGGGATAAATTCTACTTGACTGTGGTGAATTATTTTTTAATGTATTATTGGATTTGGTTGGCTAATATTTTGTTGAAAGTTTTGCATCTATATTTGTTAGCAATATTCATGTGTAGAGTTTTTTTAAGTGTCTTTATTGGTTTTGGCTTTACGGTCTGCTGGTCTAACAGAATTAATTTGAAAGCTTTTGTACCTATTTTAGTTTTTGAAATAGTCTGAGAAAAATAGGTATTAACTCTTCTTTAAATGTTTATTAGAATTCACATCTGTAGCCTTTTGGTCCTGGACTTTTTTTGTTGGGAGTGTTTTGATACCAATTCAACTTCATTGCTAGTAATAAATCTGTTTAAATCTTCTGTTTCTTCCTGATTAAATTTTGGAAGTTTTTATGTTTCTAGGAATTTATCCATTTATTCTATATTGTCCAATATGCTGGTACATGTTCTTTCCTATTACTATCTTATAATCCATTGTGTTTTGTAATGTTAGGTGGTATTTTTCCTCCTTCATTTCTGATTTTATTTACTTAAGTTTCCTCTCCTTTGAGAGGAGTTGCATGCTCCTTTGAGTATGGATTATCAAAAGGTTTATGAATTTCATTGATGGTTTCAAAGAACAACCTCCTGGTTTCATTGATCTGTTCTATTGTGATTTTAGTTTTTATTTAATTTTTTTCCTGCTCTAAACTTTATTATTTCCTTCCACCTACTATTTTAGTCTGTTTTCCATACCACCTTTGGATATAAATTTAGCTTGCTTATTTGAGATTTTTCTTGTTACTTGAGGTAGGCCAATAGTATGATACTTTTCCCTTTAAGAACAACTTTTGCTACATCTCAAAGATTTTGAAATTTTATGTTTTCATTTTTGTTTTTTTTCTATGCATTTTTAGTTTCCTTCTTAATTTATTCATTGACTTATTCATTGTTTAGTAACATTTTTTTAGCCCCTCTGTATTTGTGATTCTTCCAGATTTTTTTCTTGTGATTGATATCTAGTTTCATAGCATTGTTGAAAAAGATTCATGATACAGCCACACACCTCCAGGACCTAATGCATGTTGTGTCCATCTGTGCACCCCCAGGAGTCATAGCACACCATGCCCAGGTGTACAGTTCAGCCACTGTTACACAGGACCCAGCTGCACCCAGCATCCCACTCCCCACACCCCTTATGCAACCCCCAGCCACCACAGTAATTTGAAAGATAAAGCATAGGACTGCTAATTCAGTGAATATTTTGCTAATACTGCACCTCACTCTCAAGTTTCCTGGTGGGTGTGCCCTCTCAGAGCTGCTGGTTTGCTTGCATCCAAACTCTCTGCCACTAATACAACAGAGAGAAATTATAGCCCATAACAGGCAGAGGGTCAATGCAGATGACTCCAAATGAAAAGTGACTCAGATACAAAACCAGAGCATAAGCAACACCTATAGAATACTCTCCTGAATGTCAGATTCTGGTGAACAGGGGACACAGCACTGCATAACAATCCAGGACCTTTTCTTCATAAAGTAACTACTTTCAAGAGCATAAGACACAGCTGAATTTCTTAACACACAGAAACAGAGAAACAGACAGTTGAGGAGACAGAGAAATATATCCCAAATGAAAGAATAGGACAAGGCCACAGTCAGAGATCTAAGTGAAATATATATAAGTAACATGGCTGATAGAGAATTTAAAGCAATATTCATAAGGGTACCCACTGGACTTGAGAAAAGAGTGGAAGACATGGGTGAGATCCTTAACACATATATAAGGAAAAACATAGCAGAGAGAAAAAGTACACTAAACAAAATGACACATACACTTCATAGAATGAATAGCATTATGGAAGAAGCAAAGGAAATAATTAGTGACTTAGAAGACAGTAATGGATAGTAAATCAAGCTGAATAAAAGGAAAATAATTATGAAAATAGACTTAGGGAACTCTGAGACTATCAAATGTAATAACATTCAAATTATAGTAGTCTCAAGAAGAAGAAGAAGAAGAAGAAGAAGAAGAAGAAGAAGAAGAAATAAAAGGAGTAAGAAACTTTATTTGAAGAAATAACAGCTTAAAACTTCCCATATCAGGGTAAGGAAACATATCCAGATCCAGGGGGGGATAGAAACCCATCAAATTCAACAAAAGCAGATCCACTGTGATACATATTGTAATTAAATTGACAACATATGTTGCTAAAGAAAAATATTAAAAGCACCAAGACAAGAAGTAACTTACAATGGAAAACCCATAAGACTAACAGGAGATTTTTCAAATAAAATTTTGCAAGCCAGAAGGGAGTGACATGATATATTCAAAGTGCTGAATGGGAAAAATCTGCAGACAAGAATACTCTATCCAGTAAGGCTACCATTCAGGATACAAAGAGAGATAAAGAGTTTCCAATTAAAACAAAAACTAAAGGAGTTTATAAACACTAAAATGGTCCTTCAAGAAATATTAAAAGGGACACTTTGAATGGAAAAGAGACACCAAAAATGGCATTGTGAAGGTAAGAAAACAAAAGCAGTAAAAATGAATATTACTTTAAAATATCAGTAGAGCAACTCACAAAAAAAGGATATAAAATATAATAACACAGACTTAAAATGTGGAGGAAGAAGAAAGGAATGGGTTCAAACTTAAATGACCATCAAGTTAATATAGATTGCTATATGAAGAAGAGGTTATATTCAAACTTAATAGTATCCATATATCAAAAATCACTAATCAATATTCAAAGAATAAAGAGCAATAAATCCAAATATATTACTAAAGAAATTCTGCAAATCATGAAAGAGATAAGGACAAGAGGGGATCAGAGAAAATCTTCAGGAAAAAAAAACCATAAAGCAAATAATAAATTGGCAATACATACATACCTATCAATATTACTTTGAATGTAAATAAACACTCCAATCAAAAGACATAAGATGACAGAATGGATAAAAAAACCAGGACCCATCTATATATTGGCTACAAGAGACCAATTTTATACACAAAGTCAACTGCAGATTGATAGTGAGGGGTTGGAGAATTTTTAATACAAAAACAGATTAAAAAAAAACAGTTGAGTACCAATATGTATATCAGACAAGGTAGAATTTAAAACAAAAACTGTGGGGCGCCTGGGTGGCTCAGTGGGTTGAGCGTCTGACTTCTGCTCAGGTCATGATCTCACGGTCTCTGAGTTCGAGCCACACATCAGGCTCTGTGCTGATGGCTCAGAGCCTGGAGCCTGCTTCGGATTCTGTGTCTCCCTCTCTGCCCCTCCCCTGCTCATGCTCTGTCTCTCTCTGTCTCAAAAATAAATAAAAACATTAAGAAAAAAAATTTAAAAAAAGAACAAAAACTGTGCATTGCAGTGACAACACTCACTGCCTAACTAGCTTACACCAAGTTGCACAACATTGTGACCTGACAGGGCTGTATTTCTCTGTCAAGCTTGCCTCAGTCCCAATGCCACAGGTCTCTCACCCAAAAGACCAGCAAAGACCCTTTTGTCTCCCAACCTGAGAATTCTGCAAGGCTTTAGTTCTAGTGGAAGTAGTATCAGGTCTCATTTAACAAGCAGACCATAGAACACTTAATTAAAACTCAATGCTGTCTGACCAAGGATCAAAAACTGTCCATTGCAGTCAAGGAAAGCCTATGCACATGACAGACCTGAAGGACAGTGCAGCCAAAACAGAGTAGCAGAGCACTCGCAGCACACACCAGACACACTCCCTGAAGCACCAGGCCCTAGCACTATATGACCTCTTCTTTATGAGGCCATTACTCTCAAGAGCAGGAGACATAATGGGCTTTAAAAACATACAGAAGGCAGAGACTTAGACAAAGTGCCAAGAAAGAGGCACAAAATAAAAGAACAAGATATGGACACAACCAGAGATCTAAAAGAATCATAGAGGGATGCCTGCATGGCTCAGTCGGTTAAGCATCCAACTCTTGATTTTGGCTCAGATCATGATCTCATGGTTCATGAGTTCAAGTCCCACATTGGGCTCTTCAGTGTCAGTGTAGAGCTTGCTTGGGGTTCTCTTTCTCTCCCTCTCTTTCTGCCCCTTCCCAGCTCATGCTCCTTCACTCTCTCCTAAAATAAATAAATAAATAAATAAATAAACAAACTAACTAACTAACTAACTAACTTTAAAAAAGAAATAGATATAAGTAACATGCCTGTCAGATAACTTAAAGCAACAATTATAAGGACACTTGCTGGACTTGAAAACAGAATGGAAGACTTCAGGGAAACCATTATCACAGAGATAAAAGAGTTAAAAATGAGTCAGTCAAAAATGAGAAGTGCAATAACCAAGATTGAAAACAGGCTTGATGCAATGAACACAAACCTGGAAAAAGTGGAGGAACATGTAAGTGATATAGAAGACAAAATAGTGAAAAATAATGAAGCTGATCAAAAGAGAGAAAGAATAATTATGGATTACAAGAATAAATTTAGGGAACTCAGAGACTCCATCAAATGTAATAACACATATCATAGGAGTCTAAGAAGCAAAATAGAGAAAAGGGGACAGAAAATTTATTTGAGGAAAAAATAGCTGTAAACTTCTCTAATCTAGGGGGAAAAACAGATATGCATATCCAGGAGACACAGAGAACTCCCATAAAAATCAACAAAGCAGGCCAACAAATAAACCTTCTGACCCCTTTTCTCTTTCTTCTTCTGGAACTGCTATGATATGAATGTTATTACGTTTCATGGAGTCATTGAGTTTTCTAAATCTACTTTC
This sequence comes from Herpailurus yagouaroundi, assembly GCF_014898765.1. Taxonomy (NCBI): domain Eukaryota; kingdom Metazoa; phylum Chordata; class Mammalia; order Carnivora; family Felidae; genus Herpailurus; species Herpailurus yagouaroundi. Next base: position 2,800,440 of record NW_024412443.1, read on the forward strand.
ATGATCTAAGACTTTTCTTTCCCTCTTTTGTCAGTTTCATTATTTTTCATAATTCTATATCTATATCACTTATTCCTTCCGTGCTACTTCCATCCTTGTGGTCATTATAATTCGTTGGCTTTGAATCTCAGTTATTGCATTTTTTTTCCATTTAGGCCTGATTGGTTTTAAGCTCTTTTATCTCTGCAATAAGGATATCCTTGATGTCTTCTATGCTTTTCTCAAGTCCAGCTAGTCTCCTTATTATTGTTGCTTTAAATTATGGATTCAGCATATTACTTATACTTGTTTTAATTAGATCCCTGCTGTGACCTTTTCTTGTTCTTTCATTTGGATTGAAAAACACTGATAAAGAAAAAAAAATAGAAGTAGAAAAATAAAAGAAGTCCTTAACTTACAGAGGAAGACCCACAAAGCTACCTCCAGATATCCCTACATAAACCTGCCAAGCCGGTAGTGAATGGCATGATATATTCAAACTGTCAAATGGAAAATATCTGGAGCCAAGAATACTCCATCCAGCAAGACTATTATTCAAAACATAATAATAGATAAAGAGTTTCCCAGATAAACAAAAACTAAAGGAGTTTGTGACCACTAAACCATCGCTGCAAGAAATATTAAAAGGGACTCTTTGAGTGATCAAAAGTGACAAAGATAAGAAAGGAACAGATAAAATCTCCAGAAACAATGGTAATACAAGTAATAAAATGGCGCTAAATTCATATCTATCAATAACCTGAATATAAGTGGATTAAACACTCCAAACAAAAGACATAGGATCTCAGAATGGATAAGAAAAGCAACAATCATCTATACGTTCCCTTCATGAGACTCATTTTAGACCTAAAAATACCTGTAGATTGAAAGTAAGCAGAGGGAGAAATGTTTGTCAAGCAAATGGTTGTCAGAAGAAAGCCAGACTAGCAATTCTTATATTGCAGAAACTAGACTTTAAAATAAAGACTGTAACAAGAGATGAAGAAGGGCACTATATCATAATAAAGGGGGACAATCCAAAAAAGAAGATCTAATAATAGTAAATATTTATCAGCCTCACCTAGAAGAATCCAAATATATGAAACAACAACATAAAAAAGTAACTCATTGATAATAACACAATAATATTAGACGACTTTAATACCTATTTACAATGGACAGATCATCTACAAAGAAAATCAACAAGGAAATAATGACTTTGAGTGACACACTGGACCAGATAGACTTAACAGATATATTTAGAATGTTTATTCCAAAAACAGCGGAATAAACATTATTTTCAAGTGTACATGGGATATTTGGCATAATAGATCACATGCTAGGTCACAAATCAGATCTCAAAGGTGCAAAAAGATCGATATCATACCATGCATATTTTCTGACTACAACACTATGAAACTTGAGGTCAACCACAAGAAAAAAATGGGAAAGACCACAAATACATGGAGATTAAATAAAATGGTACTAAACAATGAATTATTCAAACAGGAAATTAAAGAAGAAATAAAAAAAAACATGGAAACAAATGAAAATGAAAACACAGTGGTCCAAAACCTTGGAAAATGGAGAATAAGTGGTCCTAAGAGGGAAGTATATATAGCAATACAGGTTTATCTCAAGAAGGAAGAAAAAATCTCAAATAAACAACCTAACCTTTCACCTACAGGAACTAGAAAAGGAAAAACAAACCCTAAAGCCAACAGAGTGAGAAAGTAATCAATATTAGAACAGAACTAAATGATATAGAAGAAAAATACTTAGTAGATCAGTGAAACCAGGAGCTGGTTCTCTGAAAGAATTAATAAAATTGAGAAACCCCAAGACAGATTTATCAAAAAGAAAAGAGAAAGGACATAAATAAATAAAATCACACATGATAGAGAAGTAACAACCTACACCACAGAACTACAAATAATTATAAAAGAATGGTATGGGAAACTATATGCTAACAAATTGCACAATCTGGAAGATGGATAAATTACTAGAAACATATAAACATAAACTGCCAAATCTGAACAGGAAGAAATAGAAAACTTGAACAAAATGATAACCAATAACAAAAACAAAAAAATGAACAAGTAGTCAAAAAATCTCACAGCAAACCAAGGTCCAGAGCCAGAGGGCTTCATAGGTGAATTCTACCAAACATTTAAAGAAGAGTTATCAAACTGTTCCAAAAAATGTAAATGGAAGGAAAACTTCCAAAGCCATTCTGTGAGGCCAGATTTCCCTGGTTTTGATACCAAAACCAGATAAAGACTCCACTAAAAATAAATCCAGGCTAATAACCCTGACAAAGATGGATGCAAAAATTCCCAGCAATACTAGCAAATTAATCCAACAGTACATTAGAAGAACCACTTAGCAGGATCAACTGGGATTTTTTCCTGGGATGTAAGTGTGATTTGGTATTCACAAATCAATCACTGTGATACAATACATTAATGAAAGAAAATATATGAACCATATGATCCTCTTATGGATGAAAAAAAAACATTTCACGAAGTACAACATCCTTTCATGATAAAAACCTTCAACAAAGTAGGGATAGAGGGAAAATATCTCAACATGATAAAGGCCATATATGAAAAAAACTCTCACGTAATATCATCCTCAATGGGGAAAAACTGAGAGCTTTACCTTTACAGTCAGGAAACAGGCAGGGAAGTCCACTCAAACTAGTGTTATTTAATATACTACTGGAAGTACTAGCCACAGAAATCAGACAAGAAAAATAGCTAAATAGTACAAAAATCAGCAAAGAAGGAATAAAACTATAGCTATTTGCAGATTAAATGACATTCTATATAGAAAACCCAGAAGACTCCACCAAAATTTGCAAGAACTGATGCATGAATTCAGTAAAATCATAGCACACAAAATCAAGGTACAGAAACAGGTTTCATTTCTATACACCAAGAATCAAGCAGCAGAAAAAGAAATTAAGGAATCGATCCCATTGCACCAAAAACCATAAGATATCAAATAAATCTAAACAAAGAGGTAAAATATATGTACTCTGAAAATATAAAACACTGATGAAAGTGAAGTTGACTCAAAGACAACTCTATGCTCATGGATTGGAAGAACAAATGTTGTTAAAATGTCTACATTACACAACATAATCTATACCTTTAATTCAATCCCTATCAAAATACCACCAGCATTTTTCTCAGAGCTACCACAAACCATACTAAAATTTGTATGGAACCAGAAAACACCCTGAATAGACAAAACAATCTTAAAAAAGCAAAGCAAAGCTGAAGGCATCATGATTCAAGACTTCAATCTATATTAAAAAGCTGTACTAATTAAGACAGTATAGTACTGGCACAAAAATAGATACATAGAGCATTGGAGCAGAATACAAAACCTGGAAACGAACCCACGCTATATGGTCAATACATCTTTGACAAAGCAGAAAGTAATATGCAATGGAAAAAAGACAGTCTTTTCACCAAACGGTGTTGTGAAAACTGGACAACACCATGCAAAAGAATTAAACTAGACCACTTTCTTATACATACACAAAAATAAATTCAAAATGGATGAAAGACCTCAATGTGAGACAAGATACTGTCCAAAATCTAGAGAAGAACACAGGCAGTAACCTCGTTGACATCAGCCATGGCAACTTCTTGTTAGGAAAGACCCCAAATAGCCAAAGCAATCTTGAAAAAGAAAACCAAAGTAGAAGGCATCACAATCCTGGCTTCAAGCTACACTACAAATATGTATTCATAAAGACAATATGGTACTGGCACCAGAACAGACACTCATATGAATGCAACAGAATAGAGAACCCAGAAATGGACCCACAAATGTATGGCCAATTAATCTTTGACAAAGCAGAAAAGAATATCCAATGGAATAAAGACAGTTTCTTTAGCAAGTGGTGCTGGGAAAACTAGACAGTGACATGCAGAAGAATGAACCTGGACCAACTGTCTTACACCATACATAAAAATAAACTCAAAATGGATGAAAGACCTCTTTGGTCTTGGCCACAGAAAGTTCTTACTCAACACGTCTCCAGAGGCAACAGAAACTAAAGCAAAAATGAGCTATTGGGACCTCATCAAAATAAAAAGCTTCTGCACAGCAAAGGAAACAATCAACAAAACTAAAAGGCAACCATCAGAATGGTAGAAGATATTTGCAAATGACATATCAAATAAAGGGTTGGTATCCAAAGTCTATAAAGAACTTATCAAACTCAACACCCAAAAAACAAATAATCCGTTGAAGAAATGGGCAAAAGACATGAATAGACACTTCTCCAAAGAAGACATCCAGATGGCCAACCAAAACGTGAAAAAATGCTCAACATCACTCATCATCAGGGAAATACAGATCAAAACCACAATGAAGTACCACCTCACACCTGTCAGAATGGCTAACATTAACAACTCAGGCAACAACAGATGTTGGCGAGGATGCAGAGAAAGAGGATCTCTTTTGTATTGCTGGTGTGAATGCAAGCTGGTGTAGCCACTCTGGAAAACAGTATGGAGGTTCCTCAAAAAATTAAAAATAGACAGGAATTGCACTACTGGGTATTTATCCAAGGGATACAGGTGTGCTTTTTCGCAGGGACACATGCACCCCAATGTTTATAGTGGCACTACCAACAATATCCAAAGTATGGAAAGAGCCCAAATGTCCATCGATGGATGAATGGATAAAGAAGATGTGGTATATATATACAATGGAGTATTACTCAGCAATCAAAAAGAATGAAATCTTTCCATTTGCAACTACGTGGATGGAACTGGAGGGTATGATGCTAAGTGAAATTAGTCAGAGAAGGACAAATATCATGTGACTTTGCTCATATGAGAACTTTAAGAGACAAAACAGATGAGCATAAAGTAAGAGAAACAAAAATAATATAAAAAAACAGAGAGGGGACAAAGCATAAGAGACTCATAAATATGGAGAAAAAAACAGAGGTTTGGGAAGGGGTTTGGGAGGGGGGTGGGCTAAATGGGTAAGGGGCATTAAGAAATCTAATCCTGAAATTATTGTTTCACTATATGCTAACCAATTTGGATGTATATTAAAAGAAATAAATTTAAAAAAAGATGTGTCTTTTGAGGCAAGGGAAACAAATGAAAAAAAAAACAAACAACAACAACTATTGGGATTTCAACATAGAAAACTTATGCGCTGCAAAGGAAACACTCTGGAAGACTAAAAGGCAACCTACAGAATAGGAGAAGATATTTGCAAATGACTTATCAGATACAGTGTTAGTATCCAAAATCTATAGAGAACTTCTCAAACTCAACATCCAAGAAACATATAATATAATGAAAAAAAATGGGCAGAAGACAAGAATAGACAGTTTTCCAAAGAAGATATACAGATGGTCAGGAGACATGTGAAAAGATGCTCAACATCAGTCATCACCATGGAAATATGAATCAAAAGTATAACGAAGTATCATCTCACATCTATCAGAATTGTTCAAATTAACAAAATAAGAAAGAAGAGGTGTTAGTGAGGTTGTGGTGAAAGAAGAATTCTCATAACACTTTTAGTGTGAATGCATACTGGTCTGGGAAATACTGTGAATGCATAGCCACTCTGAAAAACAGCCTGGAGGTTGCTGCAAATGTTAAAAATGGAACTATCCTATGATCCAGCAATTGCATTTCATTTACCCCAAAGATACAAAATACTGATTTGAAAGGACAAATGCACTCCATGCACCCCGATGTTTCTAACAGCATTATGAACAATAGCCACATAATGGAAAGAGCCCAAATATGGGTAGATGGAGTGGTCCTCACAGAGGTATCTAGACATAGTTAATGTAGTGATTAACAGATAGATTCAATTAGGAGAAATTAAATGTGATAAGAGATTAGGACACTGGACTGGGGTTTGATGAATCCAAACATTTAAATCTTTAAAAAGGAAAATTGAGATTGAAAAAAAGTTAGTAAATCTGGACATTTCTTCAGATCCCTTTATTATAATCTTACTTTGTTCTAACAAGAAAGGTGCTTGAAATTACAATGAGTAATATGATACAGGGAATCCGAAATGCAGAAGGATCAGCTTCAGAGAAGATAAGAATAATTTTCTCTCATAGCTGGAGTGAAGTTGGAAGGATCCAATACAAATAAGGTATGTTAATCAATCAATTAATTAATAGAACAAATTAATGAGTTAATTTATTTTTATGTTGGGCAAGTCTAATGGCTTCTATTTCCTTTATGAAGTAGAAGGTCCCAAAGCAATATTCAAGGAAGAATGGAATACTTTGCACTAGGGAAATATGTGTATCCATTCTTCCCGGATGATCTCCAGAAGTTAGTCCCTTAGCTAATTGCTTGCTGGGGACACAGGTTTCCCCCATAAGACTTAGTAACTGTAAACAAACCATTGCTTTTTCATGACTTTGACAACTTCCCCATTCTAATATCCCCCTATGCCACAATTCTTATTACTGCTGAAATAGTTTCCTCAGGATTGGTTCTTATTAGAAATGTTAATATTCAATGGACATAATGCAGAAAGCAGTCAATTTGTGGGTCAGGGGTTGGTTAGACCTGTAAACACAATTCAAGGAAATGTTGTATAACGTGCTTCCTTGAAGATGTGACAACAATTTCTGAAGATGTGAAACACTCTGACACATTTAAATAGTTCTGATAGTAAGTAATAATTCAGCCTGTAAGCGTTGAGTGCATTTGTACTTTGCAGGGGTTTGTAAAAATTAATGAGGTAGCATCTTTACAGTTTCTTTTACAGTTGGGTTTGTTCTATCATTAAAATAATGATTCTTGGGGTGCCTGGACCCTAGAGGTCAGTTAAGCCTCTGACTTTGGCTCAGGTCATGATCTTAAAGTTTGTGAGCTTGAGCCTTACATTGGGATTTCAGCTGTCAGCACAGAGCCTGCCTCAGATCCTCTGTCCCCCTCCCTGTCTTCTTCTCTCCCACTTGTGCCCTCTCTCTCTCTCTCTCAAAAATAAATAAACATTAAAAAAATGTTTAAAATAATGGTGATATCTGATGAGACAGATAAATTACCTAAACTTCAAATTTTGTCAATCAAATAAGAGTGCTGGGAAATTTCTTGTTATTCTTTGTAAATTCAAGTTGGTGCCATGCAGACATTTAGATTTAACAATTTTGAATTAAATTTTTTTTATAAGAGCACCACAGATGATTGTGATGATAATGATGATGAGGATGATAGATAGATGGATAGATAGGACAGATAGATAGATATACACACACTTATTTCCACATCAACATTATTCCACAGTAGAGCATTTCAGTTCAAGGTGACTTCAAGTTTGTGTAAAAAATACTTGAGAAATAGCATAAATGAACCTTTATTAAGTAGTACACTTACAAGTAGTACACTTGCAAGCCTATAAACTGTGACATTCAGACAGAGGAACAGTGTTAAGTAAAATTAAACCAAAATGAGTGAAGGTTTGAATTTTGGAGTTCAATTTTATTGAAAAGGGATAAAATGTTTTCCAGAGGACCAGTTTTTCTTGACTTTATTGATATTATGGTCTCATTTTTTTTATGACATGATTGTATTTTACTGAAACTTTGAGGATGAGTAAGAATCAGAATATGTATGGGTAGAGAACATGTTTAACTGTCACATTAAGCACTTTTTACTACTCAGGTATGCAACTTCCAATCTAGTCTTAAAACAACTGAACAGATATTGGGAAATCTATGATTATTGGTCTTCTATTTTCACCAATAGACACAGTAGTCATGGAGGACTGAACCATATGGAAAATATAGTAGAATAGAAAAGCATCTGTCTTACGTTGGATTTCTTCAAATTGAGAGGACAGAATAATATTTCCACCTGTTCTAAAGAGTGGTACATTCAAGTGACTGAGATCATGAACAGGGTTGTGTGACACAAAAGCATAAGTAACTGAAAAGTTGGCTCCTGGTTAAAAACCTAAGTTTGTTTTTGTTTTTACTTTTTGTCTTGACCAGCAGTAATTACACAAATTTTACCTGGAAAACCTTCTGGGGGAAAGCTGCTGGACTTACTGTATAGTCAGTGCACTGCAGTCTCTGACGGATGTTGAGGTTCAGCATTCAGAAACCTCTTTTTGCTCATGTTCTTACACATTTTGGCATTTCTGTCCTAGGCATCTTTATTTCTAAGTCTCTTTCTCTGGTGCTTTTTCTAAGGACTCCTTGTAGAGGGGAGGAGAGGAAAATCTTAAAGACAACTTTCTGCACTCTGACACAGTACTTAGTATTTTTCCATATTTAGCTATCAACCTCTCTCCTCCTTGGTTCCAGGATCCATAAAACTTCTGAAGCCATTTGTTCAAAGTATCTTCAACAGTGATCTGAATTTTCTATCTATTCTAATTTACTTCACTTTCCTCAATACAACTATTCCACAGGGGGAAAGTGAACAGAGGTAGTTGGTGCTTTCTAAAGTTCTAGATTTTCTCCTGCCATTAAAGTAAGTGGCTAAATGTTTTATTGTAACTTTTGTTCTGGATGGTTGCTTTGTATGCCCCAATATAGGCAGTTCTGGTCTTTTGCCCTCAGCTCAGCTGATCTGACCATAACCACTTTTGTATCCCCAATATCTTCTGTGCAGAAAGAACCAAGAGAGAGACTGACTATGGGAAATAGAACACCTGAAAAATACATTATTTCCTTCATAAGGCAGTTATTGATCAATTATTACACATCAGGCATAATAAAAATTACATAAAATATCAGTAAAACATGACTCTTCAGTTTAAGAAGTAGCTTATAGTTTGATAGAAGTATTCAGATTTAAAAACTAGGTCAATAGTGTCATATAGTTTTTATAATAGAAGGAGATTTAGGGTGTAGAATGGACACATAATAAATCTTGCAGCATGAAGAGACAAGGGGTGTAAACGGTAAATGTCCTTACAGTCAATGAGAGGTTTGTACGTAAGTGACTATTGCCGAGTCTTAAAAAGTGTGTAGTAATTTCCAAAGTGGTGGGGACTGGAGAAGGATATTTTTGTCATACAAGCAACATAGAAAAAGATACAGATGAGTGAAAACAGGATATTGCAAATTGCTCAGTATGGCACGATAATAAATTAGGTGTGTTGGGATGGAGACAGATGTCAGGAGGGCATGGGCCAGCACAAGTAGAGCCTTGTGTGCTTCATGCGTAGTGTCCATCAACCTTCCTGGTGGGAAGGGCTTAGTTTCATTGAGAGGCAAAATGGTAACATTCACTATGGCACTTTTCATCTGACTATATATGACTATATCATTTGCCTTATCTTTACTATATTTTACCCAATATATTCTACACAGTCAGATATTTTAAAAGAGGTTTCTTCCAAACCATCCATATTTTTAGTCTGTTAGCCTAGATTTCAAAATCCTTAACAAACTAACATATAATGTCCTTTACAACTTTTTGAAAAATAATTTTTCCCTTCATACACACATACTAACTTACTAATTGTTATTTTAGGAAAACACAAGGATAATCATCATTGTAAGATTTCTCACACAATTTGGACTTATTTCAAACATCTTTATTATTTGTTATTTTATTTCAAACTTCTTTATCATTTGTTATTGATTTATATCTTTGTTGAAATTCACCTTGCTTTCTGCCTATTTAAAATGTGGTTGTGACATTTCCATTCTTTTAACTTGTATTGGTATTTATATTTTTCCATTTTTATTCTTTTTGTCTCATTTAGTGCACTCATTATCAATTATAGAGACAAATTAGACATTAGAATTTTCTAAAATGGTAGAGAGTATCATTTGAGATCAGCATGGGCAGACATTCTCTTTACTACCTATAGGAGGAAAAAAAACTATATCTGTTCACATCTGGCTCTTTGTATAAAATATGTACACTAGACATAACCACCTTACTTGAATTCTATACTATTATCTTACGCTCAATCAAGAAGAATAACTTTACCCAGTGGGAAGTGGAACATATTTTGAATTGGACTCTTGGTAAGTCAGGCAAACTGAGAATGGGAAATATATTCTGACATTTTACATTTCCTAGTTTTATTATTCTCAAAGGTACACAGAGGATTGTGTCTTATAGTACTCATTTTATCTCTCTTTCCATTAAAAAGCTAGTATTCAATTGTGTCATTTTATTCAATTTAATTTCCTCCAATTAATTATTATTTAAATAAACATCATTTTCAGTAATTCTCAGTCTCCTCACACTACATAATCCTATCTGATAGCATGAGAACTATGGGAATATCTTTTTTTTTCCTTTTCCCAAAGTTTTTATATTAATTTGAGTCAGTTAACATATATTGTTTTATTACTTTTTAGGTGTATGATATAGCGATTCAACACTTACGTACATCACCCCAGCTCATCACAACAAATGCACTCTATAATCCCCATCACTATTTAACCTGTTGCCCCATATACCTCCTTTTTGGGAACCATCAGTTTGTTCTCTACAGTTATGAGTCTGTTTCTTGGTTTCTCTCTTTCCTTTTTTTTTCTTTTGCTCACTTATTTTGTTTCTTGAATCACACATATAAGTGAAATCGTGTGCTATTTGTCTTTCTCTGACTAACTCATTTTGCTTAGCATAATACTCTTTAGCTCCATGAATGAATAATATATATATAACTATTTATTTGATTTATTTATTATATTTATTATATAAATATATATCATATTATAAATTATATATATTTATTATATATTTATTATATTATATAGTTATACATTATATAATATATAGTATTATATTATATTATGTAGTTATTATATATTATATTTATTATATATAATATATATTATATAATATATAATATAATATATATTATATATAAATTTATTATTATAAATTATATATAGTTATTATTATATATTATTATCATATATTATATTATTATATATTATTGTATTCATATATATTTATTATATGTAACATATATTGTTTATTATTTATTTATATTGATTTATTGATTGATTGATGATTATTTATATATAAAACATAATAAATATAAAATATTTAATATTTATATTTCAATATTTAATATATTTAAATGTTTATATTAAAAAAATAAAATATATAAATATATAATATATAACTATATATAAATATAGTTATATATAATATATATATTTTATCCATATAATACATATATTATTATTATATGGATAAAAAAGAAGGGATATATATGTATAGTGTGAATGTATATATTAATATTATCCTTTAATTTTTATCCATTCATCAGTTGATGGGCATTTGGACTGCTTTTATATTTTGGCTATTGTAAATAATGCTGCTATAAACACAAGGGTGCATGAATCACTCTAAATTATTAGTGTTTTTGAATTCTTTGGGTAAACCAGAGTGCAATGGTTGGATCATAAGGTAGTTCCATTTTTAACTTTTTGGAAACCTCCAGACTGTTTTCCAGAGTGGCTGCACTAGTTTGCATTCCCATCAACAGTATGCAAGTGTTCCTTCTCCACATCCTCACCAACACCAGTTGTTTACTGTGTTGCTGCTTTTAGCTATTCTGATGATGTGAGGTGATATCTTATAATAGTTTGATTTGCATTTCCAAGATGATAAGTGATATTGAACATCTTTTCATGTGTCTGTTTGCCATTTGGATGTCTTCTTGAAGAAATGCCTGCTCATGTCTTATGTTCATTTAATTGGATTATTTGTTATTGGGTGTTGAGTTTTGTAAGTACTTTATATATTTTGGATACTAACCCTTTATCAGATAAATCATTTGCAAATATCTTCTCCCATTCTGTCAGTTTCCTTTCAGTTTTGTTGAATGTTTCCTTCACTGTGCAGGTTTTTTATTTTGATGTAGTCCCAAATAGTTTATTTTTGTTTTTGTTTCCCTTGCCTCAGGAGACATATATAGTAAAAAGTTGCTATGGCTGATGTTAGAGAGGTTATGGCCTGTGTTCTCTTCTAGGATTTTTATGGTTTCAAGTCTTACATTTAGGTCTTTAATCCACTTTGAATTTTTTTGTGCAAAGTGTAAGAAAGTGGTCCCAATTTCATTATTTTGCAGGTTACTATCCAGTTTTTCCAACACAATTTGTGAAAGAGATTGTCTTCTTTTCATTGCATACCATTTCATGCTTTATCAAAGATTAGTTGACCATATAGTTGGTTTGTAGGTTTTCTCTTCTGTTCCATTAATCTGTGTGTCTATTTTTGTGCCAGTACCATCTTGTCTTCATTGCTTCAGCTTTGTAATATAAATTGATATTCAGAATTGTGATGCCTTCAGCTATGCTTTTCTTTTTCAAGATTGCTTTTGGTATTTGGGGTGTTTTGTGGTCCCATACAAATTTTAGGATAGCTCTGAGAAAAAAAATGCTATTTGTATTTTGATAGGGTTGCATTAAATATGTAAATAACTTTGGGTAACATAGACATTTTAACAATATTTGTTCTTCCAATCCATAAGCATGGAATGTCTTTTCATTTCTTTGTGTCATGTTTGATTTCTTTCATCAGTATCTTATAGTTTTGAGGGTGTAAGTCTTTCACCTCATTGATTAGATTTATTCCTAGATATCTTGTAGCTTTGGGTGCAATTGCAAGAAACAGTTTTCTTAAATTATTTTTCTGCTGCTTCATTATCAGTGCATAGAAATGCAACAGTTTTCTGTACATTGATCTTGTATCCTATGACTTTGCTGAATTCCAAGTATCAGTTCTAGCAGGTTTTTTTTTTTTTTTTTTTTTTTTTTTTTTTTGTGGAGTCTTTCAGGTTTTCTATATAGGATGTCATGTTACCTGAAAATAGTGATAGTTTTACTTCTCCCTTGCCAATTTGGATGTATTTGGTGTTGTCTGATTGCTGAAGCTAGGACTTCCAGTAGTATGTTAAATAATAGTGGTGAGAGTTGACATCCCTGTCTTGTTCCTGACCATAGAGGAAAAGTTCTGTTTTTCCCCATTGACGATAATGTTTGCTGTGGCATTTTCATGTATGGCTATGGCCTTTATTAGGGTGATCTATGTTCCCTTTAAAACCTACTTTGTTGAGGATTTTATGATTAATGGATATTGTACTTTGTCAAATGGTTTTCCTTTATCTATTAAAATTATTATATAGTTCTTATCTTTTCTCTTATTGATGATGTGTCAGGTTAATTGTTTTAGGAATATTAAACCATTCTGGAGTTGTTTGTTGGAAGTGTTTTGATTAGTGATTCAATTTCTTTGCTTTTTCCAATGTGCTCGTTTTCTATTTCTTTCTGTTTCTATTTTGGTTGTTTATATGTTTCTAGGAATTTTTCCATTTCTTCCAGGTTGTTCAATTTGTTGGCATATAGTTTTTCATAATATTCTCTTTCACTGTTTGCATTTCTGTGGTGTTGTTATTTCTACTCTCATTTTGTGATTTTATTTATTTGAATTCCTTCCTTTCTTCCTCCCTTCCTTCCTCCCTCCCTTTCTTCCTTCCTTCCTCTCTTTCTCCCTTTCTTTCTTTTCTTTCTTTCTTTCTTTCTTTCTTTCTTTCTTTCTTTCTTTCTGATAAATCTGGCCAAAGGTTTATAATTTTATTGATTTGCTCAAAGAACTACCTCCTAGTTTATTGATATGTTCTACTGTCCATTCGTTTGTTTTTAGTTTCTGTATCATTTATTTCTGCTTTAATCTTTATTGTTTCCTTCCTTCTTCTGGTTTTAGGTTTTGTTTGTTATTGTTTTGTAGCTCTTTAATTTTATATATCTGTATATATATTTAATATATATATATATTTAATGAGATATTTTTCTTGCTTCTTGAGGTAGGCCTGTATTGCTATAAACTTCCCTCACAACCACTTTTGTTGTAACCTGATAGTTTTTGACCACTGTGTATTTATTTCCATTTTTTCCTGTAATTTTTAGTTATTTTATTTCCTGGTTGACCCAATTATGGTTTGTAGCATGTTTTTTAACCTGTGTGTACTTGTTTTCTTTCCAGACATTTATTTTGGGGAGAATTCCTCTCTCTTGTAATTTTGGCTAAGTTTTTGTCCTTTGCATGTTTTATTATTTAAAAATTTCTTAAATGCTTATTTTTGAGAGAGAGAGAGAATAAGTGAGAGGGAGAGGGACAGAGAGAAGGGAGACATAGGATCCAAAGCAGGTTCCAGGCTCTGAGCTGCCAGCACAGAGCCTGACATAGGGCTTGAACCCACAGACTATGAGATCATGACCTGAGCTGAAGTCGTACACTTAACCTACTGAGCCACCCTGGTGCCCCTGTCTTTTGCATGTTCTGAAAGTTTGTTATGTGTCCTGCACCTGAAAGAACTACTATATTAAAAAGAAGTCACACACTGTCCAGGGCCTGGAACTCCAAGAAGTATTTCTGATGTATGCTGTGTGCACTCTATTGTCGTGTTTTGGCTGCTCTAACCCACTGATCAGTCCTCTGAAGAGCTCCTCCTTGCTTGCAGTATTGGAGTGTTTGGACCTTTAACTAGGTGTGCTATGTTGCTAATGTAACCCTGGAAAAAAAGCGGGGAAGCCTGTTCCCATAAAAAGAGAAAAAGAATAGGGGAGGAAGAAAACTAAACAGAGAATCAAAAAACTATAAGGCTGATTCTAAGGAGGGAGAAAGGAAAACAAAGAAGGGGAAAACAGAAGAAAAAGAAAAGGGGAAAAAAGAACAGAATAAAAAAGCCTGATCAAAAATTGTATTTATATATATATAATATTATATATTATATTATAATCATATTATAAATAATACAATAATATAATAAATATATTAAATTAATTATTTAAAATATATAAAATATATTTTTTACATTTATGTATTTTATCATATATAAAAATATATATGGTAAAATAAATAAATAAACACACACACACACACACTAAGAAATGACAAAAACAAATCTGACACTATGAGCCTGATCCCAAAAGAAAAAAAACAAAAACAAAAACAAAGGCATAAAAAAAAAAGAAAAGAAAAGAGTTGTCTGTTGGTGTCTGGGTATGGTGGCTGTGCTGGTCTGGAGGAGGGTCTGGCTGTGTTGGGTCAGTCAGTATTGCTTCAGTAAATGAGCAATTGCCAGGCATGGAGGGAAAGAGTTTGGTGTAAACCTTTCTCGCCTCCACTAGGGGGCCACTGTGCTGCTCTCTGAAGTCTCATTATATGGGTGTGGGGGGGAAAACGGTATCACCCCAATCTCTCCTCCTTAGACTAGGGAACTCAGACCATGCTGTTGAGCAAGCCCTCACAGAATAGTGAGGGCAGACAGCTTGCCCTGTATCACAACTCTCCTCAGTTTTCCCCTTGGTGCTAAGCTGGAATTCAAAGCCAGAAGTCTTGGGGTGCCTGGGTGGCTCAATCAGTTAAACGTCTGAATTCAACTCAGGTCATGACTTCATGGTTTGTGGGTTTAAGCCCCGTTGGACTCTGTGCTAACAGCTCAGAGCCAGGAGACTGCTTAAGATTCTGTCTCCCTCTCTCGCTGCCCCTCCCCCACTCATGAACACTCTCTCTCCCTCTCTCTCTCAAAAATAAATATCTAAATTTTTTTTTAAAGTGAAGCCAGAAGTCTTAAAGCATCTGGCATGATGAGGTTCTGGTCCCATGCTCTGGAGTAGAACCTCTTCACTCTGCTGATGAAGTCTTTGGCACCTGCAAGGTCTTTTGTCTTTGGGGAGGCAATAAACCCTCTTCCCAAAGCACTCCAGCAAGGGGACAGTTCTCTCGAGTGCACCCCTGAGATTGCTACACCACGATATGCACTCCAGGGCCAGCTCCCTCTGCATCAGGAGAGCCCACCACTGTTCCCCTCTGGAGAAAGTTGCACACTTCCAAAACCTCAGAGTTTCAGCTCCAAAGGCTGTTTGCAAAAAAGAGCTGGGACCCTCAGTACTTCTTGTTCTTCTGTCCATGGTCCAGAGAGGTTTTCCTCTTTTGCTTACTTGATGCTGCACTATCACAACCCTTCCCTCTTTCTCTCCTTTCTGTCTGTCCACAGTAAGGGTTCCCTCTTCTCCATAGCTCCATTGTTTTATTTCCCCAACTCACATACACATACCTTGACCCTGTCAAGCTGTCTCCCTTCAAATATGGAGGTCCTTCTGCCACTCTGTACATCTATTTCCTGTGTGTTCCAAGTGATCTGATCTCAATACAGCTGTGTTTGAGGGACAAGGAAAATCCAGGTCCCCCTACTTCACCATCTTAACTTCCTCTCTTGTTTTATTTTCAGATTTTTTCTTGTGCTTGACTTCTAGTTTTATACCATTGTGGTAAGAAAAGATGCATGCTATGACTTAGATTTTATTGAATTTCTTGAGGCTTATTTTGTAGGCTACAATCTGATGTATTCTGGGGAATGTTCAGTGTGCCCTTGAATAACATGTTTATTCTATTGTTTTGAGATATAATGTTGTGAATACATTCATTAAATCCATCTGGTCCAGTGTGTCATTCAAAGCCATTTTTTCCTTGTTTATTTGATGTTTAGGTATTTGTCTATTGATTAAAGTGGTGTGTTGAAGTTCCCTAATTTTATTGCATTTATTGATTAGTTGCTTTATGTTTGTTATCAAAAGTTTTATGTATTTGCGTTCTTTCATATTGGGTGCATATATATTTACAATTGTAATATCTTCTTAATTGTTCCTTTTATGTTTACATAGTGTCCTTCTTTGTCTCTTGTAGCTGTTTTAAAGTCTATTTTGTCTGATATAAGTACTGCTGCCCCAGCTTTTTTTGACATCCATTTGCATGATAGATGTTTCTCCATCCTTTCACTTTCAGTGTGGAGGTGTCTTTAGTTCTAAAATGTGTCTTTTGTAGGTAGCATATTGATAAGTATTTTTTTTATCCATTCTCTGATCCAATGTCTTTTTATTGGAGCATTTATTCCATTTACTTCCAAAGTAATTGGTAGATAAGTATTTATTGCCATTGTACTACTTGTTTTGTGGTTGTTTCTGAAGATTTTTGTTGAGCTTGTCTTTCTCTCATGGCTTGCTGATTTTCCTTTATGATATTTTTGGATTTCTTTGTCTCTATTCATGGTGATTATTTAATAGTTTTTGATTTCTGGTTATCATTAGGTTTGTCTATAAATATTCTACATATAACACTATATATTAAATTAATGGTTGTTTAAATTTGAACGCTTTTTTTCTCTCCTTTGTACTTTTGTAGGTATATGTTAATATATTTTAAGTCCTTTTTTTGTGAATTTCCCAACTGATTTTTTACAGAAACATTTATTTTTATGGCTTTTATGTTTTCTACCTTTATACTGTAACTTTTGATCACTCCTTTCCATTTAAATAATCTTCTTTAATATTTCTTGTAGGGCTTGTTTAATGGTCATGAACACTTTAGTTTTTGTTTGTCTGGGAAACTCTTTATCTCTCCTATTCTGAATGATAGTGTTGCTGCATAGAGTAGTCCTGGTTTCAGTTTTTTTCCTGTTCAACACTTTGCATATATATCATGCTACTTCCTTCTGGCTTGCAAAGTTTCTTTTGAGAAGTCTGCTAGCCAATGGGCTCTCCTTTGTCAGTTAATGACTCTTTTTTTCTTGCTGCTTAAATTTTTTCTTTATCTCTATATTTTGCCAATTTAATTACAGCATGTCTTGGTGTGTGTCTGGTTTTCTTGCATTTGATGGAGATTCTCTGTTCCCCCTGGATCTTGATATCTGTTTCCTTCCCCAGATATGAGAAGTTTTCGGCTATTATTTCTTCAAATAAGTGTTCTGCTCCCTTATCTCTCTTTTCTTCTTCTCAGACTCCTGTAATAACAAATATTATATTTAATTGAGTCTTTGAGTTATCTAAGTCTATTGTCATTTTGCACAGTTTTTTTTTCTCTTTTGTTCACCTTGATTAGTTTCCATTACTCTGTCTCCTAAGTCACTACTTAATTCCTCTCTTCTTCTAGCCTGCATTCCATTCCATCAAGTGTGATTCTCATTTTG
Organism: Herpailurus yagouaroundi; assembly: GCF_014898765.1. Taxonomy (NCBI): domain Eukaryota; kingdom Metazoa; phylum Chordata; class Mammalia; order Carnivora; family Felidae; genus Herpailurus; species Herpailurus yagouaroundi. Next base: position 2,818,386 of record NW_024412443.1, read on the forward strand.
TTTATTGAGCCCTTTATCTCTGATATGTTATTTCTTATTTCTGTGTTAAGGATCTCCTTCATGTCTTTCAATCTTTTCTCAGTTCAGTGAGTATCCTTATGATCATTGCTTTAAGTTATCTGTCATATATATTACTTATATCTGTTTTACTTAGATCTCTGGCTGTGGCCTTTCTTGTTCTTTCATTTGGGATACATTTCTCTGTCTCTTCATCTGTCTGTCTTTCTGTGTCTATTTCTGTGTGTTAAGAAAGTAAGCTGTGTCTTCTGCTCTTGAAAGTAGTTACTTCATGAAGGAAAGGTCCTGGAGCGTCATGCCATGCTGTTTCCTCTGTTCACCAGAAACTGGCACTTCAGGAGAGTATTCTATGCTTGTTGCTTATGCTCCTCGGTTGTGTACATGCCACTTTTTGTTTCAGTGCAGTCATCTGCACTAACTCTGCCTGTTGTGGACTGTTTTTGCTCTCTGTCATGTTGGTGGGACCCAGGCAGTCTAGTTCTGAGGAGTTTAATGGTGGCCCCTGGGGATCTTGGGAGTGGAGCAGTGATGTTACTAAAATTCGTGTTGAGCCATCACTCGTATGTCAGATTCCCCTGAAGCACTGCAGTGCCTGGGAGTTGCTTGCTGAGGTGGCTGGTGTTGTGAGGGTAGGGATTACATGTCAGGATGGCTGGGTCTGGCTGGGCCTGATGCACAATAGTGGCTGGGGACACATGGCTTGGGGTGTCCTGGTGGTTGAGTGCAGCATGAAGGTTGGGCCTGATGTATTAGCTGGGTGTGGTGTGGCAGCTGGGTGAAATGTGCAGTGACAGCAGTTCACCTGGTGGCTAGGCATGACATACAGTGGTGGCCTCATGACCTAAAATTTATTTTAAAATACAAATCTTAAAAATCTCTAGATAGAGTTTAAATCCATGAGTACCTCACTTTTCTCTGTTGAGGTAGTGTACAGAGATGAATGTGAAAGAATGTGTGTAAAAAGAGGAAAGATGAGGGGTGCCTGGATGGCTCAGTTGCTTAAGCATCTGATTTCAGCTCAGGTCATGATCTCACAGTTCATAAAATCAAGCCCCACATTGGGCTCTGTGCTGACAGTGTGGAGCCTGCTTGTGATTCTCTCTCTCCCCCCGTCTCTCTGCCTGTCTCTCTCTCTCTCTCTCTCAAAATAAATAAACATTAAAATAACAAAGGTGAAAGATGAGATAATTCCCATTGCCATGTCTGCCTAGGTTACCATCTGAATATTGTATTTTGTATGCATATTTTTGCTGACAGTTAAAACCATGGAGATGCCACTTGCTTCTTTATTTTGCAAGATGATTAATTTCAGTAGAAGTGACTGCATGTTATTTCACATGTGGGCAATTATACACATTGATTAGTTTAGTAATAAGAGTCCAGACAACTACAAAGTTGAAAGCATTCATATTTTTTTAAGAGTCATTGGACTGATTATTGTTCTGAATCAGCAACACGTTGAGGGTAAAAAATTAGTAAGTTGGACAAGTTAGTTTCCATCACCCTTTCAACTTGTACATTGTGATTCTAGGATAAATTGTTTCAAACATACTTGTTCTCATTTCTCTCTTAACAGAAGCAGTTCCTTCTGTAGAAATGGAAAGGGCCAATGAGAGTTCCCTGATGAGTTTCATCCTTCTAGGCTTCTCAGACAACCCTCGCCTGGAGTCTGCACTCTTTGTATTAGTCCTTTTTTTCTATATCCTGACGCTTGTGGGGAACTTTGCCATCATCATTATATCATACGTGGATCCTCTCCTCCACACCCCCATGTACTTCTTCCTCAGCAACCTCTCCCTACTGGACCTCTGCTTCACTACCAGTCTTGCACCTCAGACCTTAGTCAACCTGAGAGGTCCGGAGAAGACTATCACCTATGGTGGTTGTGTGGTACAACTCTATATTTCTCTAGCACTGGGCTCCACTGAGTGTATCCTCTTGGCTGTAATGGCTTTGGATCGCTACATTGCTGTCTGCAAACCCCTCCACTATGTGGCTATCATGAATCCACAGCTATGCCAACAGCTGGCATCCCTCTCCTGGCTCAGTGGTTTGAGCAATTCCCTGATCCATGCTACTTTTACCTTGCAATTGCCTCTCTGTGGCAACCATAGACTCAATCATTTTATTTGTGAAGTACCAGCTCTCCTCAAATTGGCTTGTGTGGACACCACTGTCAATGAGTTGGTGCTTTTTGTGGTTAGTATCCTGTTTCTCCTAATTCCCCCAGCACTCATTCTTATCTCCTATGGCTTCATAAGTCAAGCTGTGCTGAGGATAAAGTCAGCAGAGGCAAGACACAAAGCCTTCAGCACCTGTTCCTCCCACCTTACAGTGGTGATCATTTTCTATGGCACCATAATCTACATGTACCTACAACCAGGTAACAGTTATGCTCAGGACCAAGGCAAGTTTATCTCCCTCTTCTACACCATGGTGACCCCAACCTTAAATCCTATTATCTATACTTTAAGAAACAAAGATATGAAAGTGGCTCTGAAAACACTTGTGTCAAAAAAATTGTGTTCCCTATGACTGTGATGTGCAAGGAAGCATTTACCAAGATATGTAGTCAGTCAGCTTCTAAATTAGTCAAACCATGTTTCCCAATTTCAAATCAGTGAAATTTATGTTTACTTAATCTAATAAGGGAGATTTTCTTCTCTTATGTGTAACTAAGAAAAATATATGTTTATTTAAGTTCAGAGATTAAACCATGGGAAATAGAGTGGTGTATGGGTATATATTGTAATCTTCACCACAAAGTCTATATTTTATTTCTGACACTTATTCTCAGGGATTCAATAGATGTAAGTAATTAAATATTTACCAATTGTCTAGGTAATGAATCTTTTTAATTTTCATTTGTGATGAATTATTTAGTATTTAAACACCTTAAATTTACCTTATAATGTTCCTTCATTAAAGCTTCAAATTGGAAATTAAGCTCTTTATACATGTACTTCCCCTACTGAAGTAGAAAACTAAGTCTTCATACTGTCAATTTATTGAAGAGTAGGATATCATATTAACTGTTTTTTTTTTACATATTCTCATTTAACAATAACTATCAAGAAAGACTAAAAGAAACAAAATATAATAAACATATGGTTTTTCTTTTTTATTTTACCCAAAAAGATGTTTGTTACCTGTCCCTCACTCCCAGTTCCAAGCTAGATTTAATTTCAGAAATAAATACCTGTGCCTTCTCACTAGATGACATTGTTCTTGATATGGGTTGTAAACACAAAATCACAAAATTTTTTGCAGTTTTTGCACTTATTTATTTATATTTTCTTGGTTAAATGTGGATATTCAGATTCTAAAATATATATAGTTATTTTTATTTTGAGTGTAACTGAAAAACAAAAGTCAATACTGGGAAACAAGTCCTTCCACAAAAACCCGATGTTAGAAGATGGCAAGGTAGAAAGACCTTAAACTCAAATCCTTCATAGACACAGCAAATGTACCCCAACTGATACTGCAAATCTTCCTAAAAAGAACTGAGAGCTGACTGAACAGCTTCTACTCAACAAAGTAGATCTCATAGAGAATGACAAAAGAGACAGAGATACAGTAACAAAGGAAATCCCCACCCCTGATGCTGAAAACTGTCATGGGCAGGAATAGTGAGAGAATGTGAGCAGATTCATCCATCCTGGGCACAGAAAAAAGCTGTGGTTTAAAGGAGCAACTAGATAGAAAGGAAAGGGCACTTATAACCCTGCCCAAAGGTGGGGGAGGTGCTGGAAATCTCTTTTAATTAGAGAGGTTGGCAAATGTCATAGTTTATGATTCCTCTCTACCCTGATCGCGCAGATAGGAGCAGGGTCTGGGCACCCTACCCTGTCTGTTGCCCCAGCAATCACTGGGCCCCTATTTCACACCAGCCTGAAATGCCCCAAGACTCACAAAAGTCATGGTGTGAAACAGAAACTAGAATGTAAGTTACCCAGCCCATAAACTCTGCCTACAGTGGGGGAGCCCCTGGAACTCTCCGTGGGTCAAAGAGGTTGGCAAGCACAACGGTATGTGTTCCCCTTCCATCCTGATAACAGAGGGCTGCAAGGTTGGGTTCCATAGGGGGCCTGCTGCCTTGGTAATTCCCAGGCCACTAACCTATACGAGCTGAGATGCCCTGTTATGTAGAAAAAAAGCTACAGCTTAAAAGAGCAGCTAGAATATACTGAAGTTCAGGAGCAGACAGGCATGACCATTGCCACTGCTCCGCTGTCCCCTCAGCCTCTGACCCAGCTTCTGACCCTGCACCTGTTGGTGATGAGTGGCTCAGCAGCATGTTATAGCCCTGCCACCAGCCCAACCCTGGCATGTTCATCACCTTGTGGGGGATGGACAGCACCATCAGGGCAGACCTAATCGCTGCTGTGGTCTTTCTCTGGATCTTCCTCCTCCTCCTCATGCTACACTACTTCTATTGGCACAAGGGCATGATCCACACCAAGGCCAAGGGCAAGGAGTTTGCCTAAAGCACAGATCCAGCCCTGCAGGAAAATCACTCCCTCCAAGACAAAGGTGAGAGCAGCAGAAAGGAGTACTTTATCTGAGGTGCACCAAACCTCACCTCTCCCAATGCTTCCTTGAATTCCATGAGAGAAGATAAACCCTCACCCCCAATATCACCCTGTTACCTGTACCACCAGGCAAACCATGAGAGCACCCACCTCCTTCCAAGGTATGCACCTGGTCTGGGAACACCAGATGCCATCCTGGAGGAAAAGAGTAAAGAAGGAGGAACTGACACAGGAGAGGCATCTCTCAGGTACCCTAGCATTCAGCTATGGCTACCATGGAGGCCTGCCTTTGATCTGCCAGAGGGAGAAACTCTAGGTCCTCCTGGGCAGTGAAGTTTGTCATCAGCATGGTGTGAAAGTCCTTGCTGGGTGGTGGGCTTAAGGGCTATGAAAGCAAGGAGGTGACTCAACTGTAAGCTGACTGGGGATAATGGCATCAAATGTCATTCCTTTACATTTAAGGGGAACATCAGGTGACACAGCTAAAAGGCACCTTTCTCTCTCATTGATCCAGCTCTAAATGGTTCAAAATAAATTTGAAATGTAACAAAAAATTCACAGTCAAATACATAAATAAACAAGCAACTAGAATATAAAAGAGCTAGCCCTAAAATTGTGCCAGATGATGATAGCTATGGGAACATTATCTGGGTCTACAAGCACCATGGTTTACATTCTCCCATGATTTTCATAGTGTGGATGGGAACAAGGTCTGTGTTCCCTGGCCGGCAACCCCCTAGTGAGCTATGGACTCCTAACTCACACAAGCCCCAGCTGAGCCACCAAGGTGGCCTTGTATGGTGCACACCTAGATATGCTGGGTTAGCACTCACTACAACTCTAGTCATTTTGCCAAAGTGACATAGGCAGAAAGCACCATGGAACACTCTAGACCTGCACCACTTTGCTTTAGATGACTTGCTAGGGCATCTCTACCACAGAGCACTTTGAGACTTCCTGGCTCATTCCTGCTTTAGCTCCAGCTGCCCCACCAGGGTGCCCTCTGCCTGGAGCACTCTAGGAAGTGCTGGTCCATGTCTGCCTCAGCTGCAGCCATACTGCCAAGGTAGCCTTTTATGCTGAGCACCTTGACTTGCACCCACTTCAGCTTCACCTAACCTGCCAGGCTGTGTAGAGAGTCCTGACACCCCACAGCATGCATCCACTGTGACTTCAGGTGTTCTGCAAGGAGACTTTGCATGGAGAGCCCTGGTAATGTTTAGCCCATGCCTACTTCAGGTCTGCCCATCACTCCAGAGTATCTCCAGAAAGAGTTATATGGGGTCCCCCAGCCCACATCACCCACAACTCCACCCATACAGTCAGTCATCACACACAGCCTAAACAGGGGATGACCAAATACAAAATTATTCCTACAAGTTTAGGAGAAGTAGTTGTTGGGCCTAATACATAGAAGCGCAAATAGAAAATTAAGAAAATCCAGGAGATAGAGGAATATGCTTCTCAAACAAGAACAACAAAAAAACCTCATAAAAGTAATAAAACAGATATAGCAATATAACTGATGAAGAGATAAAGTATTTATCATAAGATGCTCACCAGTCGAAAGAGAAGAGTGGAAAAACTCAGTGAAAATTTCAAAAGGATAAAAAAAATTAAAAAATCAATCAGAATCGGAGAATACAATAATAGAAATGAAAAATACATTGGAGGGTAATAATAGATTAGCAGATACAGAAAAATGGATTGGTGAAGTGGAAGACAGAGTAATGGAAAGTATCCAAACTGAACAGCAAAAATAAAAATAAAATTTAAAAATGAAGATAACTTAAGGGATCTCTTGGAAAACGTAAAGTGAATAATAATTTTCATTTTAGGGGTTTCATAAAGATAAAACTTCTTTGAAGAAATAATAGCTAAAAAGTTCTCTAAGCTATGGAAGGAAATAGACATCCAACTCCAAAGACCACCGAGTTTTCCAAGGAAAATGAACCCAAGGAGGTCCACACTATAACACATATTTAAAATGTCAAAGATTAAAGATGAAGATAATTTTATAAGGAAAAACAACATAAAAGCAAATACTTATGTATGAAGTGTTAAAAGGATATGAGCCTTTTACATAGACTAAAAGGCTATGAGCTAATTTTTCTTTACTAAAAACTTTGCAGGCCAGCAAGGAGTGGAAAGATATACTCAAAGCACTAAAAGAAAAAAAATGCAACCAATATACTCTACCTACCAATATTATCTTTCAGAATTGAAAAAGAGATACACAGCTTCAAAGATAAAAGTTAAAGTAGTTCATCACCACTGAACTGGCTTTAGGAGTAATGTTAAAGGGAATTTTTAAGTAGACAAGTAAAGGCCATAATTAGAAGTAAGACAATTATGAATTAAATGATGTAAAATATGACAACATATACAAAAAACATGGAAGGGGTAGTAAAAGTGTTATTTTAGGATGCGTTAGAATTTAAATGGCCATCGCCTTAATATAGACTATTATATTATTTGGATGTTGTATATGAATCTTATGGTAACCACAAACACAAAACCTATAATACATTCACACGAAAATAAACATAAAGATAGCCAAAAATAACATTTCAGAAAGTAAATAACCACAAAAAAGACAGCAAGACACAAAAGGGTCAGAGAACCAAAAACAACAGGAAAACAATTAACAAAATGACAACAAGTATATACCTATCATTAGTTTAAAAGCAAATGGTCTAGATGCTCCAATAAAAAAGACATAAAGTAGTGGAATGGATAAAAACAAAACAAAACGTAAACCAAGACACATTTATATACTTTCTGCAAGATTTACTTCAACCTAAACACATATATGGACTGAAAGTGAAGGGATGTAAAAAGAATTCCATGCAAATTGAAGAAAAAAAAAAAGAAGAAAAGGAAAGAAAAGAAAACTCAAGATAGCAACGCTTAGACAAAAATAGATGTGAGAGCAAAGACTGTAACAACTCTTTTTTTTATGGTACCTTGAAGTTGGCAGGCTATTTTAAGATGAAGCTGAACATATCTTTCCCAGATATTAACTTCCAGAAATTCATTGAAGTGGATGATGAGTGCAAGCTCAGTACTTTTTATGAGAAGCATATGGTCACAGAAGTTGCTGCTGATGTTCTGAGTGAAGAATGAAAAGATTAGGTAGTCTGAATAAGTGGTGGCAATGACAAACAAGGTTCCCCATGGAGCAGAGTGTCTTTAGCTGTGGCTATGACCACCTGCTGCTGAGTAAGGGGCATTCCTGTTCCAGATAAGGAAGACTGGAGAAAAAAAGTGCAAATACACTTGGGGTTACATTGTAGATGACAACCTCAGTGTTCTCATCTTGGTCATTGTAAACAAAAGGAGGAGGATATTTCTATACTCACTGATACTATTGTGCCTTGTCACATGGGCCCATAAGAGTTAGCAGAATCTGCAAAGTTTTCAATCTCTCTAAAGAAGATGATGTCCACCAATATGTTGTGAGAAAGCCCATAAACAAAGATGGTAAGAAACCTAGAACAAAAGTGCCCAAGGTTCCATGTCTTATTACTATACATGTCCTCCAACACAAACATTGGCATATTGGTCTGAAGAAATGGGGTACGAAGAAAAATAAGGAAGAGGCTATAGAATATGGTAAACTTTTGGCCAAGAGAATGAAAGAAACAAAAGAAAAGCACCTGGAACAGAATGACAAAAGAAAGAAGCTGTCCTCTCTGAAGGCTTCTACATCTAAGTCTGAGTGTAGTCAAAAATGAGATTTTCTAGCAAAGGTGGAGACATTATGATTCTGGTCTTCAAGCTATATTACAAAGCTGTAGCCATAAGACAGTATGATACTGGCACAAAAACAGACACATAGATCAATGAAACAGAATAGAAAACCCAAAAACTGACCCACAACTCTATGGCCAACTAATTTTCAACAAAGCAGGAAAGAATATCCAATGGAAATAAAAGACAGTCTTTTAACAAATGGTGCTGGGAAAACTGGACAACAATGTGCAGAAGAATGAAAGTAGACGATACAGACACACACACACACACACACACACACATACACACACAATTCAAGTGTCTGTTGACAATAAATTATATTTAAAAAATTCAAAAAAAAAGAGATCTAAATGTGATAAAGAAAGTAATCGAAATACTAGAGGAAAACACAGGCGGTAACCTCTTTGACCTCAGCCACAACAGTTAATTACTAGACATATCTCCTGAAGTGAGGGAAAAAACAAAAGCAAAAATGAACTATTGGGGCTTCATCAAGATAAAAAAACGTCTGCACAATGACGAAAACAATCAACAAAACTAAAAGGCAGCCTGTGGAATGTGGGAAGGTATTTGCAAAAGACATGTCAATAAAGGGTTAGTATCCAAAATCTATAAAGAACTAATCAAATGAAACACCCAAAAGACAAAAATCCAGTTAATAATGGTCAGAAGACATGAATAGACATTTTTCCAAAGAAAACACTCAGATAGCAAACAGACACATGAAAAGATGTTCAACATCACTCATTATCAGAGAAATACAAATCAAAACCACAATGAGATAACACCTTAAACTGTCAGAATGGCTACAATTAACTCAGGAAGCAAAAGGTGTTGATGAGGATCCAGAGAAAGGAGAACACTTTTGCACAGTTGGTAGGAATGTAAACTGGTGCAGCCAGTCTGGAAAACAGTATGGAAGTTCTTCAAGAAATTAAAAATAGAACTATCTTATGAGCGAGTATTTGGACTACTAAGTATTTAACCAAAGAATACAAAACTACTGATTCAAAGAAGCACATGTACCCTGATGTTTATAACATTATCAACAATAGTCAAACTATGGAAAGAGCCTAAATGTCCACTGACTGATGAATGAATAAAGAATATGTCTCACACACACACACACACACACACACACACACACACACAGGAATATTACGTTGCCATCAAAAAGATGAAATCTTATCATTTGCAATGACATTGATGGAAGTAGAATATATTATGCTAAGCAACATAGTGAGTCAGAGAAAGACAGTTACCATATAATTTCATTCATATTTGGAATTTAAGAAATGAAAAGGTGAACATATGGGAGGGTGAAAAGAGGGAATGGGAAACAAACCATAAGAGACACTTTTTAAATATTTAGCTATTTATTTTGAAAGAGAGAGAGGGTGCAAGTGGAGAAGAGGCAGAGAGAGAGGGAGAGAGAATCTCAAGCAGACTCCAAGCTGTCAGTGCAGAGCCCAACCTGAGGCTTGATTTCCATGAGCCATGAAATCATGACATGAGTCAAAGTCAAGAGTTGGACACAATCAACTGAGACATCCAGGTGCCCCTAAGAGATTTCATGAAGATTGATGAGGGAAGGGGTGGGTAATGGGGTAGATGGGTGATGGGTATTAAGGAGGGCACTTGTTATGTTGAGCACTAGGTGTTGTATGTAATTGATGAATCACTGAATTCTACTCCTGAAACCAATATTGCGATGTATGTTAACTGATTATAACTAAATTAAAATTTGGAAAAAAAAAAGGATTTTCTAAGAGTAACAAATAAACAAGATTGGACACACACACACACACACACACACACACACACAAAGACCATAACAAGATACAAAGTACATTACAAAACTATAAAGAGAACAATCTAATAAGAGGGTATACTAATTGCAAATATTTATGAAACCAGCATGGGAGAACCTAAACACCTAAAGCAATTATTAATAGACATAAAGGAAGAAATAGACAATAATACCATAATAGCAGGGGACATTTATTTTATTTTATTTTATTTTTTTTACTTGAGAGAGAGAGAGCATGAACAAGGGAGAGGGGCCGAGGGAGAGAGAGAGAGAGAGAGAGAGAGAGAGAGAGAGAGAGAGAATATCCCAACCAGGCTTCATTCTCAGTACAGAGCCCAACATGGGGCTTGATCCTATGACCCTGGAATCATGGCTTAAGACAAAATCCAGAGTTGGAGGCTCAACCAGCTGAACCAACCAAGTGCCCCTATAGTATGGACTTTAGCTCCCCACTTAAATCAATGGAAAGATCTCTCAAACAGAAAATCAACAAAGCAACGATGATTTTGAATGACACTTTGGACCAGATGAAGCCAACAGATATATTCAGAACATCCTATGGCAAAACAACAGAAACAAATTCTTTTCAAGTGCACATAGAATATTATCTAGGATAGATCAAATGTTAGTCCACAAAGTTCAATAAATTGAAGAAGATTGAAATTAGACACAGTGTGGTTTCAAAGACTTCAGTATGGGAGTTAAATGGAGGAATAGTAGGGAGACCCTATGCTTATTTCATCCCTCAACACAGCAAGATAAATGTCAAATCATTCTGAACACCCAGTAAATCAATATGAGGACTGAGAGAACATACTACATATCTACATGGAGAAAAAATGGCCACATAATGGAAGGTAGGAGCTGTGTAGAGTTGATTTGGGGGAGAAAAATTGCAGTTGCTGTAGAGGAGAGGGGCCCTCATCATGGAGAAAGGGGAGAGAGAGAGAAAGACATAAAGAGAGAAAGCAGTATTCAAGGGATTGGGCAAGAAATTTTTTTTCCCAAAACGATTGACTAGGAAAAGGAGAGGTGATGCTTATTGCAAGTTTTTATAAGCAGTGGAGCTAAATGTCTAAAGTTTTAGACGTCCACAACATTGCGATGTTGTGCCTGGTGGGCTTAGTGGTGCCCCTGTGGGGAAAGAGAGCAAAGACCTGGTAGCAAACAGCATGGTCTGAGGATCTCTTGGGTCATATGAGGAGAAATAGTTCCCCTTCTTAGAGTGCACTTGGGAGAGGTGGCACTGCCTCTCAGGGGACAAGAGACAGTGGGCACCAATGAGTGATCCCATTATTTAGCATAACAGTAGAGGCATCTGCTGAAAGCAGCTAACCTGGAAGCCAGCTTTTGGATGTGCTTTACCATAAACTCCAAACCCTTGCTCAGTTGTGCAACTGCTTTTCAGCGACAAACAGACACCAGCCACAGTGTGATGAGAACCTCTCCCAGAGGATCACATGGGTCTGTGCTGTGCCTTGTCCTTAAAATTTGGACTTTTTGAAATCCAGCCATGGGCCTGAGATAAAACATAGAAGCACTATGCTTCCAGGCAGGCAGAAGCTCAGTCACAGACAGAATGAAAGCAGGGTTCTGATAGAAGCCTGGGACACAAAAAAAGGAGATGGTCTGCTCTTCTGTGAAGCTTTCTGAATACTGGTGGGTGCAAACTCCCCTATCCAGGGATTAGAGAGGGGAGCTATGCCATTTTACCCCTGCCCACCAGCACAGACTTCAGTGAACAACACTGTGATGCTAATGGAGGCTGGAGCCATTCACAGCAAACCCGACCCCACTGCACCCTGAATGTTCATCTTTACTAGGGCAAGTCAGCCTGAGAACCAATGCAACAGGCCCCTCAACCAAAAGACCAGCACAAAGCCCCTGCACATTCCAAGTCTACTGTTCATAGAGTACTGCAAAGCTTCAGCTCATGGAAATAAGATCAGCCTTTTTAAAACAAGCGGACCAAAAGACACTGAGTTAAAATGCTACACACTGAACAAGGTTAAGAAAAACATCCTACTAAATAATTAATGGGTCGGGGTGCCTGGGTGGCTCAGTCAGTTAGGTGTCCCAAGATCTCACATCTTGTGGGTTTGAGCCCCACATCAGACACTGTGCTGACAGCTCAGAGCCTGGAGCCTGTTTCAGATTCTGTGTTTTTATCTCTCTCTGCTCCTCCCCTGCTGATGGTCTGTCTTTCTGTCTCTCAAAAATAAATAAACTTTTAAAAAATTAAAGAATTTCTAAAAATTAATAGGTCAACTAGGAAGTAAAAGGAAAAAAATAGAAAAGTACATGGAAAAGACAATAAAAATGAAAATAGGACAGTTCAAAACCTTTGGGATGCAGCAAAGGCAGTCTTAATAAGGAAGTTTATAGCAATATAGGCTCACCTGAACAAGCAAGAAAAATCTCAAATACACACCCAACCTTATACCTAAAGTATCTAGAAAAAGAAAAAAAAATAGAACATGAAGCTAGCAGAAGGAAAATAATAAAGATTAAAGCAGAAATAAATGATATATAAACAAAAAAAATACAACAGATGAATGACACCAGCAGATGGTTCTTTGGAAAAAGTTAATAAAATTGATCTTTTAGCCAGACTTATCAAAAAAGAAAGAGAAAGGATGCAAATAAATGAAATCACAAATGAGAGAGAAAAAATAACACACAATAACACAGAAATATAATTATAAGAGAATATTATGAAAACTCTATGTCAAAAAATAGGCAACCTGGAAGACATGGACAAATTCCTAGAAACATATAAACTACCAAAACTGAAACAGGAAAATTGGAAAACGTGAGCAAAGCAATGGCTAGCAAAAAACCAAAACAAAACAAAAAAATTGAATCAGTAATAAAAAATTCCCCAATAAGCAAAAGTCCAGGGCCAGATGGTTTCACATGTCAATTACACTAAACATTTAAATAGTGTGAATACCTACCTTTCTCTAAATATCTAAAAAAATAAGAAATGGAAGGAAAACTTCCAAATTCATTCCATGAGGCCAAAATCAGCCTGATAACAAAAACCAGATAAAGACTAATGAAAAAGAAAGCTACAGGCCAAAATCCCTGACGAATATGGATGCAAAAATTCTCAATAAAATACTAGCAAGTCAAATTCAACAGTACTTTAAAAGAATCACTCATCATGATCAAGTCGGATTAATTATTAGGCTGAAAATACATTACAATTTTGACAAATCAGTCAATGTGATACACCATATTAATAAAACAAAGGATAAGAACCATTTGATCCTTTTAGTACATGCAGAAAAAGCATTTGACAAAGTGCGACATCCATCCATGATAAAAACTCCCAACAAAGTGGGGTTAGAATGAACATATCTCCTGAGGCAAGGGAAACAGAAGCGAAAATGAACTGTTAGGACGTCATCAAGATAAAAAAAAAACTTATAGACAACAAGGGCAACAATTAACAAAACTAAAAGTCACACTTCAGAATGGGAAAAGATATTTGCACATGATATATCTGATAAATTGTTAGTATCAAAAATATACAAATAGCTTATAAAACTCAACACCCAAAAACCAAATAATCCAATGAAAAAAAAATAGAAGTCATGAAAAGATATTTTTCCAAGGAGACAAACAAATGACTAACAGACACATTAAAAGATGTGCAACATCACTTATTAGCAGGGAAATACAAATAAAAAATACTGTGACATATCCCCTCACACCAGTCAGAGTGGCTAAAATTAACAACACAGGAAGCAACAGATGTTGGCAAAGATGCAGAGAAATGGAAACCCTCTTACCCTGTGTGTGGGAATGCAAACTGGTGCAGCCACTCTGGAAAGCAGTATGAAGATTCCTCAAAAACTTAAAAATAGAACTATCCTATACACCAGCAATTGTACTACTAAGTATTTACCCAAAGGATACAAAAATGCTGATTCAAAGGGATATATTCACCCCTGTGCTAATAGAAGGATTATCAACAACAGCCATATTATAAAAGAGCCAAAACGTCTTATATATGTTTTATATATATAAATTTTTTATATATTTAAATGTTATAACTTCACTCATATGTGGAATTTAAGAAAAAAAACAAACAAGGGAAAAAAGAAACAGATGAAAAAAAACCAACAAAACAGACTGTTAAATGTACACCACAGACTGGTTGTTGACAGAAGGAAGCTGGATGAGGGATTGTGTCATACGTATCCACAGAAACTTGGCAGGCCAGAAAGGAGTGCCAGATATATTCAACGTAATGAATCAGAAAAATCTGCAGCCCAAAATCCTTTATCCAGCAAAGCTGCCACTTAAAATAGAAGGAGAGATATAGAATTTCCCAGACAGAAACTAAAGGAGTTTGGGACCACTAAACCCGCTCTGCAAGAAACTTTAAGGGGGAATCTTTAAAGGGAGAAAAGATTAAACAAAACAAAAAAGACCAAAAGCAACAAACACTAGAAAGGACGAGAGAACATCATCAGATACACCAATTCTACAAGCAACACAATGGCACTAAGTTAATATCTTTCAGTACTTTAAATGTAAACGGACTAGCTGCTCTAATCAAAAGACATAGGGCAGGGGCACCTGGGTGACTCAGTTGGTTAAGCATCTGACTTTAGCTTGGATCATGATCTCACAGTTCCTGAGTTTGAGCCCCTCCTCAGCCTCTGTCCTAACAGATAAAAGCCTGGAACCTACTTCGGATTTTGTCTCCCTCTCTCTGCCCCTCCCCCTGCTTGTGCTTTCTCTCTCTCTCTCTCTCTCTCTCTCTCTCTCTCTCTCTCTCTCTCTCTCAAAAATAAAATAACTAAATAACTAACTAAATAAATAAACAAAATAAAAAAATAAAGTCTTGCCATTTGCAACAATGGATGGAACTAGAGTGTATCATGCTAAGCAAAATAAGTCAGTCAGAGAAAGACAAATATCGTGTGATTTCACTAATATGTGAAATTTAAGAAGCAAAGCAGATGAACATAAGGGAAGGTAAGCAAAAATAAGATAAATACAGAGAGGAAGACAAAACATAAGAGACACTTAAATACAGACAACAAACTGAGGGTTGATGGTGGGGCTGGGGGTGGGGTGTTGGGCTAAAGTATAATGGACATTAAAGAGGGCATTTTTGAGGTGAGCACTGTGTGTCATATGTCATATGTAAGTGATGAATCACTAAATTCTATTCCTGAAATCATTATTACACTGTATGTTAAGTAACTTGGATTTAAATAAAAAAAAAAAAACAGTAAAAAACCCAGACTTTTAAGTGTAGACCACGAACTGGTTGTTGCCAGAAGGAAGCTGGGTGGGGGATGAGTAAAATAGGTCTAGGGAAATAAAAGTACGCTTAACATGATGTCCCTGAGTGATGTATAGAATTGTTGAATCATTATATTATACACTTGAAACTAATATAACACTGTATGTTATGTTACTCCTACTAAAATTTAAAAAAACATTGATTCAAGTTATGTCTGAAGAGAGTTCTCTGTGCCTCTTGGATTTCAATGCCTTTTTCCTGCCCCAGATCAGGGAAGTTCTCAGCTGTGATATGTTCAAGTGCACCTTCAGCCCCTTCTGTCTCTCTTCCTCTTATGGAATTCCTATAATATGGATATTGTTCCGTTTGATTGCATCACTGAAGTCTCTAATTCTCCCCTCATACTCCTGGATTTTTTTTTATCTCTCTTTTTCTCAGCTTCCTCTTTTTCCATAATTTTATCTTCTAATTCACCTATTCTCTCCTCTTCCTCTTCAATCCGTGCTGTGGCCACCTCTATTTTATTTTGCACCTCATTTATACCATTCTTTAGTTCCTCATGACTATTTCTTAGTCCCTTGATCTGTGTAGCAACAGCATCTTCTGTCCTCTATGCTTTTTTCAAGCCCAGCGATTAATTTTATGACTATTATCCTAAATTCTTGTTCCATTATATTGCATAAATTGTTTTTGATCAATTCGTTAGCTGTCGCTACTTCCTGGAGTTTCTTTTGAGGATACTTATTCCCTTTTGTCATTTTGGGTAGTTCCTGCAGTAGCTCTAAACTGCAGGGCACTTCCCCTGTGCTGCGTGGAGTAACTTATGTTGGTGGGCAGGGACACAGTCAGACCCGATATCTGTCCCCAGCCCACTGCTGGGGCCACAGTCAGACTAGTGTGTACCTTATCTTCCTCTCTCCCAGGGGCAGGACTCACTGTGGAGTGGTGTGGTCCCTGTCTGGGCTACTTGCACACTGCCAGGCTTGTGGTGCTGCTTCAATGGGATCTGGCATATTAGCTGGGGTGGATCTGCAAAGTGCACAGGGGCAGGAGAGGCAGGCTTAGCTCCCTTTGCTATTGGGGGTCCCCTGCAGTAGGGGCCCTGAGGCACCAGAAGGGAGGAAGACCTGTGGGAGGGATGGATCCATAGAAGAACAACATTGGATGTTTGTGAAGTGCAAGCAAGTTCTGTGAGGGGAACTGGGTCACGTTGGAATTTTGGCTAGGGGATAGGAGAGGGAGATGGAGCTTTCCAGGGCTTTTGTTTCTCCCCCCACACCCAAGCTGAGCTCTCTCTTCTGGGGCTCAACACCTCTCCCTTCAGGTGTCAACTAGCCCTCCTCACTCTGCAAGACCAGAGCTATTGACTTTTAACATTTCAGATGTTAATTCCCGCTGGCTGTCAGACCTCACAGTCTGGCTCCCCTGCTTTTGCAAGCCAGACTTCAGGGGCTCTGCCTTGCCAGGCGGCTGCCCCTCCACCGCATATTTATCTTCAGTTACATGACAGTTGTACTTTATTTTTTTCTCCTATAAGATAA
>NW_024412443.1:2840311-2873475 GCF_014898765.1 Herpailurus yagouaroundi
GATGGTTTCCTGTCTCACATTCAGGTCCTTGATCCATTTTGAGTTTATTTTTGTGAATGGTGTGAGAAAGTGGTCTACTTTCAACCTTCTGCATGTTGCTGTCCAGTTCTCCCAGCACCATTTGTTAAAGAGACTGTCTTTTTTCCATTGGATGTTCTTTCCTGTTTTGTAAAAGATGAGTTGGCCACACGTTTATGGGTCTAGTTTTGGGGTTTCTATTCTATTCCATTGGTCTAAGTGTCCGTTTTTGTGCCAATACCATGTTGTTTTGATGATTACAGCTTTGTAGTAGAAGCTAAAGTCTGGGAATGTGATGCCTCCTGCTTTGGTCATCTTCTTCAAAATTACTTTGGCTATTCGGGGCCTTTTGTGGTTCCATATGAATTTTAGGATTGCTTGTTCTAGTTTTGAGAAGAATGCTGGTGCAATTTTGATTGCAATTGCATTGAATGTGTAGATAGCTTTGGGTAGTATTGACATTTTGACAATATTTATTCTTCCAATCCATGAGCAGCGAATGTCTTTCCATTTCTTTAAATCTTCTTCAATTACCTTCATAAGTTTTCTATAGTTTTCAGCATACAGATCTTTTACATCTTTGGTTAGATTTATTCCTAGGTATTTTACGCTTCTTGGTGCAATTGTGAATGGCATCAGTTTCTTTATTTGTCTTTCTGTTGCTTCATTGTTAGTGTATAAGAATGCAACTGATTTCTGTACATTGATTTTGTATCCTGCAACTTTGCTGAATTCATGTATCAGTTCTAGCAGACTTTTGGTGGAGTCTATCGGATTTTCCATGTATAATATCATGTCATCTGCAAAAAGCAAAAGCTTGACTTCATCTTTGCCAATTTTGATGCCTTTGATTTCCTTTTGTTGTCTGATTGCTGATGCTAGAACTTCTAGCACTATGTTAAACAACAGCGGTGAGAGTGGACATCCGTGTCATGTTCCTGATCTCAGGGAAAAAGCTCTCAGTTTTTCCCCGTTGAGGATGATGTTAGCTGTGGGCTTTTCATAAATGGCTTTTATGATCTTTAAGTATGTTCCTTCTATCCCGACTTTCTCAAGGGTTTTTATTAATAAAGGGTGCTGGATTTTGTCAAAGGCCTTTTCTGCATCGATTGACAGGATCATATGGTTCTTCTCTTTTTTTTTGTTAATGTGATGTTTCACGTTGATTGATTTGCGAATGTTGAACCAGCCCTGCATCCCAGGAATGAATCGCACTTGGTCATGGTGAATAATTCTTTTTATATGCCATTGAATTCGATTTGCTAGTATCTTATTGAGAACTTTTTGCATCCATATTCATCAGGGATATTGGCCTGTAGTACTCTTTTTTTACTGGGTCTCTGTCTGGTTTAGGAATCAAAGTAATACTGGCTTCATAGAATGAGTCTGGAAGTTTTCCTTCCCTTTCTATTTCTTGGAATAGCTTGAGAAGGATAGGTATTATCTCTGCTTTAAACGTCTGGTAGAACTCCCCTGGGAAGCCATCTGGTCCTGGACTCTTATTTGTTGGGAGATTTTTGAAAACCAATTCAATTTCTTCGCTGGTTATGGGTCTGTTCAAGCTTTCTATTTCCTCCTGATTGAGTTTTGGAAGCGTGTGGGTGTTTAGGAATTTGTCCATTTCTTCCAGGTTGTCCAATTTGTTGGCATATAATTTTTCATAGTATTCCCTGATAATTGTTTGTATCTCTGAGGGATTGGTTGTAATAATTCCATTTTCATTCATGATTTTATCTATTAGGTTCATCTGCCATTTTTTTTTGAGAAGCCTGGCTAGAGGTTTGTCAATTTTGTTTATTTTTTCAAAAAACCAACTCTTGGTTTCGTTGATCTGCTCTACAGTTTTTTTAGATTCTATATTGTTTATTTCTGCTCTGATCTTTCTTATTTCTCTTCTTCTGCTGGGTTTAGGCTGCCTTTGCTGTTCTGCTTCTATTTCCCTTAGGTGTGCTATTAGATTTTGTATTTGGGATTTTTCTTGTTTCTTGAGATAGGCCTGGATTGCAATGTATTTTCCTCTCAGGACTGCCTTCGCTGCATCCCAAAGCGTTTGGATTGTTGTATTTTCATTTTCGTTTGTTTCCATATATTTTTAAATTTCTTCTCTAATTGCCTGGTTGACCCACTCATTCGTTAGTAGGGTGTTCTTTAACCTCCAGGCTTGGAGGTTTTCCAGACTTTTTCCTGTGGTTGATTTCAAGCTTCATAGCATTGTGGTCTGATTGTATGCATGGTATAATTTCAATTTTTGTAAAGTTGAAGGGCTGTTTTGTGACCCAGTATATGATCTATCTTGGAGAATGTTCCATGTGCACTCGAGAAGAAAGTATATTCTGTTGCTTTGGGATGCAGAGTTCTAAATATATCTGTCAAGTCCATCTGATCCAATGTCTCATTCAGGGCCCTTGTTTCTTTATTGACTGTGTGTCTAGATGATCTATCCATATCTGTACGTGGAGTGTTAAAGTCCCCTGCAATTACCACATTCTTATCAATAAGGTTGCTTATGTTTATGAGCAATTGTTTTATATATTTGGGGCTCCGGTATTCGGTGCATAGACATTTATAATTGTTAGCTCTTCCTGATGGATAGACCCTGTCACTATTATATAATGTCCTTCTTCATCTCTTGTTACAGCCTTTAATTTAAAGTCTAGTTTGTCTGATATAAGTATGGCTACTCCAGCTTTCTTTTGGCTTCCAGTAGCATGATAAATAGTTCTCCATCCCCTCACTCTCAATCTACAGGTGTCCTCAGGTCTAAAATGAGTCTCTTGTAGACAGCAAATAGATGGGTCTTGTTTTTTTATCCATTCTGATACCCTATGTCTTTTGGTTGGTGCATTTAATCCATTTACTATAATAAATATAAATATAAATAACACTATAATAATCAGTGTTATTATTATAGAAAGATACGGGTTTAGAGTCATTGTGATGTCTGTATGTTTTATGCTTGTAGTGATGTCTCTGGTACTTTGTCTCACAGGGTCCCCCTTAGGATCTCTTGTAGGGCTGGTTTAGTGGTGACAAATTCCTTCAGTTTTTGTTTGTTTGGGAAGACCTTTATCTCTCCTTCTATTCTAAATGACAGACTTGCTGGATAAAGGATTCTTGGTGCAAATTTTTTCTGTTTAGCACACTGAAGATCTTGTGCCATGCCTTTCTGGTCTGCCAAGTTTCAAAAGAGAGATCAGTCACGAGTCTTATAGGTCTCCCTTTATATGTGAGGGCACGTTTATCCCTTGCTGCTTTCAGAATTTTCTCTTTATCCTTGTATTTTGCCAGTTTCACTATGATATGTCGTGCAGAAGATCGATTCAAGTTACGTCTGATGGGAGTTCTCTGTGCCTCTTGGATTCAATGCCTTTTTCCTTCCCCACTTCAGGGAAGTTCTCAGCTATTATTTCTTCAAGTACCCCTTCAGCACCTTTCCTTCTCTCCTCCTCCTCTGGGATACCAATTATGCGTATATTATTTCTTTTTAGTGTATCACTTAGTTCTCTACTTTTCTTCCCCTCATACTCCTGGATTTTTTTATCTCTCTCTCTCTCAGCTTCCTCTTTTTCCATAACTTTATCTTCTAGTTCACCTATTCTCTCCTCTGCCTCTTCAATCCGAGCTGTCGTCATTTCCATTTTGTTTTGCATTTCGTTTAAAGCTCTTTTCAGCTCCTCGTGACTGTTCCTTAGTCCCTTGATCTCTGTAGCAAGAGATTCTCTGCTGCACTCTATACTGTTTTCAAGCCCAGCGATTAATTTTATGACTATTATTCTAAATTCACTTTCTGTTATATTAATTAAATCCTTTTTGATCAGTCCATTAGCTGTTGTTATTTCCTGGAGATTTTTCTGAGGGGAATTCTTCTGCTTGGTCATTTTGGATAGTCCCTGCAGGGCACTTCCCCTGTGCTGTGGTGTATAACTAGAGTTGGTGGGCGGGGCCGCAGTCCGACCTGATGTCTGCCCCCAGCCCACTGCTATGGCCACAGTCAGACTGGTGTGTGCCTTCTCTTCCCCTCTCCTAGGGGCGGGATTCACTGGGGTGGCGTGGCCTGTCTGGACTCCTTGCACACTGCCAGGCTTGTGATGCTGGGGATCTGGCGTATTAGCTGGGGTGGGTAGGCAAGGTGCACGGGGGCAGGAGGGGCAGGCTTAGCTCGCTTCTCCTTAGGTGATCCACTTCAGGAGGGGCCCTGTGGCAGTGGGAGGGAGTCAGATCCCTGCCAGAGGTTTTGCTCCGCAGAAGCGCAGAGTTGGGTGTTTGCACGGAGGGAGTAAGTTCCCTGGCAGGAACTGGTTCCCTTTAGGATTTTGGCTGGGGGATCGGCGGGGGAGATGGCGCTGGCGAGCGCCTTTGTTCCCCACCAAACTGAGCTGTGTTGTCTGGGGCTCAGCAGCTCTCCCTCCCTTTGTCCTCCAGCCTTCCAGCTTTCGGAGCAGAGCTGTTAACTTGTGAGCTCCCAGACGCTAAGTGGAGCTTGTTGCCGGCAGGCACCTCCGCTTTTTGCAAGCCAGACTAGGGGGCTCTTCTTGGCCGGCAAGCCGCCCCTCTGCCCCAGCTCCCTCCCACCAGTCCGTGGAGTGCGCACTGCCTCACCATCCTTCCTACCCTCTACCCTGGGCCTCTCGTCTGCACTTGGCTCCGGCGACTCTGTTCTGCTAATCCTCTGGCGGTTTTCTGGGTTATTTAGGCAGGTGTAGGTGGAATCTAAGTGATCAGCAGGACGCGCGGTGAGCCCAGTGTCCTCCTACGCTGCCATCTTCCCTCTCTCCTTGCCAAAATAATTTCTGCAGAGTAATTAACAGGCGTTATCTACCCAAGGAATGGAACAAATAGGAAGTTCAGGTTCTAAGGAGCTGCCTTGTTTGTGCCAATGGCCCTACGCTAGCTCTTTATTAATTGCACCACCTGGGATGCTGATAGCGAACTGAGCTTTGGAACATTTCAGGCCTGGCATGGAATGCAGTTTTTACACAAGTGTCTTGTGGTTCAGAAATCCGATTTCACAGCTTATCTTCCGTTAGATGAAAGTGTTTACGGTGTGTCTGGAGCTGGAGTAAGTTTCTGCGGGTGCCCAAGATCAGAGGCCTCCTCTCTGGTCTCATTAATTTGCTGATGCCTAACTGCACTGACGCAGCAGTGAGATACCGGGGAGAGAGTGATCTCCTCAATTCTTTTACCAAGTCCAGTGAGTATATGATCATTACTTTATTTATTTATTTATTTAGTTAGTTAGTTAGTGGTTTGTTTTTAATATGAAACTTTTTGTCAGATTGGTTTCCATAGGACACCCAGTTCTCATCTCAACAGGTGCCCTCCTCAATGCCCATCCCACCCTCCCCTCCCTCCCACCCCCCATCGACCCTCAGTTTGTTCTCAGTTTTTAAGAGTCTCTTATGGTTGATCATTACTTTAAATTCTCTATTAGGCATATTACTTGCATGTGTTTTGCTTAGGTCTCTTGCTGTGGTTTGGATCTGATCTTCCATTTGTGATATGACCCTCCATCTCCTCATTTTGCCTAGCTATTTGTATCTGTTTCTGTGTGTTAGGAAACTCAGCTATTTCTCCTGCTCTTGACGGTAGTGGCTTTATGAAGAAGAGGTCCTGTAAAGCTTTGTAGTGCAGTGACTCCTGTTCTCCAGGGCCTGGCACTTCACAGAGTGTCTCTTATGTGTGTTGTGTGCATGCAGATGTTTGTTCTGAATGCTTTTTCCTTCATTCAAGTAGTCTACATAGGGTCTCTCTGCCTGTTGTGTGCAGTATTTGGTCCCTAGGAAGGTAGGGCTCTTTTTGACAAGGTGCACAATGGTCTCCCTGATAAGTGAAATCTGCCACTATCACTACTGCCTGAACTGAGGTCCTACAAAGTGAGTAAGTCAGAGATATGATGTTGGCAAGGTTTGCATTGGTCTTCTGGGGGCCAGGACTTGCAGCACCAGGACCAAGGGGAGAGGGACTGGGAGGTGTGGATTTGCTGAAGCATGGGAGGATAGAGCTTGCTCTGAGCAAGATGGGCTGTGAGTGTTGGATGCCATTCCGATTCCTGCAGGTGACTGCGTGTTTATGCTGAGGGAATGGGCAAGGGAAATGGAGCATGCCAGCTACTTTGTTCCTGAATGGGTCTCTTTGTGATCACTGCCTCTCCTGATACACGCTATGATGAATAAATCACTCTCACTTTTTCAAACTTCTGCTTTAGGCTATAATATTGCAGGCTGCTTGACATGCTGTCCCTTTAAGGGTAAGTATTCAACTTCCTAATGCCCTCATAACTCTCTCAGAGCTGAGCCCATTGCTTTCTTTATTTTTATTTTTTTATCTTTTTTTTTTTTTAAATTCTAGGCTTTAAGTCCTGCTGGTAGTAAGACCTCACAAAATTAGACTTTCTCTCCCTCTCTCTTTCTCTCCTTCTCTCTCTTTCTGTCTCATGCCGTCTGCAAATAGTAAAGATTTGGTTTCTTCCTTGCAGTTTTGTATGCTATTAATTAAATGTTGTTGTTGTTGTTGTTGTTGTCTCATTGCTGAAGCTACGACTTCCAATACTATGTTAAATAACAGTAGCGAGATTGGTCATCTATCTCTTGTTCTTGATCATAGAGGAAAAAACTCTCAGTTTTTCCCAGTGAGGATAATATTATCCATGTAGTTTTTATTTATGGCCTTTCTTATGTTGAAGTATGTTCCCCCTAAACTTATTTTATTGAGGATTTTTTTTTTGTCATGAATGGTTGTTGTACTTTGTCAAATGCTTTCTCTGCGTTTATTGAAATGATAATATGGCTCATATCCTTTCTTTGATTAATGTGTTGCATCACGTTGGTTGGTTTATGAATACTGAAACAGTCTTGCAACCCAGTGATAAACCTCACTAGATCATGATGAAAGATTAATATGCTGTTGGAATCAGTTTGCTTTTATTTAAGTAAGATTTTTCGCATCCATACTCATCCGACGTATTGGCTTGGAGTTCGTCTTCCTTTTATTGATGTTTTAATCTGTTTTTGGTATCACAGTACTAACGGTCTCAAAGAATGAATTTGGATATTTTCTTTCCATTTCTATTTTTTTAATAGTTTGAGAAGAATAGGTAGTAACTTTTTTTTAAATGCTTGGTAGAGCTTTCCTGTGAAGTCATCTGGCCCTGAGTTTTCTTTGTTGAATTTTGTTGTTGTTGTTACTGATTCAGTCTTTTTGTTGGTTATGGGTCTGTTCAAGTTTTCTATCTCTTCCTCTTTCAGTTTTGGTAGCTTATGTTTCTAGGAATTTATCAATTTCTTCCAGATTGTCCAATGTGTTGCCATATAATTTTCAATAATATTTTCTTATAATTGTATTTCCGTGGTGTAAATTATGATCTATCCTCTCATGTGTCATTTTATTTATTTGGTCCTTTTTCTTTTCTTTTTGACAAGTTTGGCTAAGTAATTATCAATTTTATTAATTTTCTGAAGAATCCATCTCCTGGTTTTATTGATATGTTTTATTTTTGTTTTGTATCTATATCATTTATTTCTGCTCTAGTCATTATTTTCCCTTTTCCGCTGGCTGTAGGTTTCATTTGTTGCACTTTTTCTATTTCTAGCTTCTATAGGTGTAAGGTTAGGTTGTTTATTTGGGATTTTTCTTGCTTCATAAGGTAGGCTTGTATTGCTATACCCTTCCCTCTAGGAACACTTTGGCTGCATCCCAAAGGTTTTGGACCCATATGTTTTCACTTTCATTTATTTCCATGTATTTTTAAATTTCTTCCTTCAAATTTCTTCTGGTTGGCCCATTCGTTGTTTAGTGCCATGTTATTTAACCTCCATTTTTGTCATTTCTCCATTTTTTTTCTTGCGGTTGACTTCAAGGTTTTGTAAGATTGTGATCAGAAAATATGCATGGTATGATGTCTCTTTTGTACTTGATGAGGCCTGATCTGTGACCTAGTATGTGATCTATTGTGGAGAATGTCCTGTGTGCACTTGAAAAGAATGTGTATCCTGTTTCTTTAGGATGAAATGTTCTGAATATGTCTGTTAAGTCCATCTGGTCCAGAGTGTCATTCAAAGCCATTGTTTCCTCATTGATTTTCTGCTTAGATGATCTGTCCATTGATGTAAGTGGAGTGTTAAAGGCCCCTAATATTATTGTATTATTAACAATGAGTTCCTTTATGTTTGTTGTTAACTGTTTTATATATTTGGGTGTGTCCACATTGGTGGCATAAGTATTAACAATTGTTCAATCTCTCATTTGATTGTCCCCTTTTATTATGATGTAATGCCCTTCTTCATCTCTTCTTACAGGCTTTGGTTCAAAATCTTGTTTGTTAGAGATAACTACTGCTACTCTGATTCTCTTGTGATGTCCATTTGCTTGATATATGTTTCACCGTCCCCTCACCGTCAATTTACAGGTGTCTTTACATCTGAAACGAGTCTCTTGTAGCAGCACATAGATGGGTCTTTTGTTTTTGTTTTTGTTTGTTTTGTTTTTCAAATCCATTCCGACACCCTATGTCTCTTGTTTGAGTCATTTACTCCATTTAGTAATTATTGATAGATATGTGTTTAGTGTAACTTATTACATATTTTTTCATGTTTCTGGAGATTTTATCTGTTCCTTTCTTGTCTTTATATTAATTTTATTCTTTCCTTCCCACTTAAAGGGCTGGATTAATGGTCACAACCTCCTTTAGTTTTTGTTTGCATCACTGTGCCTTGTATAGACTGTGCACTTTGTGACTTTGGCTATCTGGATGGAGTTGTGGCTGCTGTACAGTGGGTGTCCTAAGGCTCTCTGTGCTAGGGATGCCCTGGTTTGATTAGTGGGTTGGAAGTGGGCATGGGCTGGATTTTTCCTGGTGTCTTCAGTGCAGAGAATGCCCTTTCTGAAAACTGAAGATGAAGTGAGTACTAGCTGAGGGACCTGGATCTCTGTGCACAGAGGGCACCGTCACAGAACATCCAGAGCTAAAGTGGTGCAAACAAGGGATACTGGGGTGTTCCATACAGGTAGCACTCTGAGGAAGATGCCACAGCAAAGGCAGACACAGATCAGAGTGTCCAGATTGTCCAGAGTGGAGCATTCCACTCCCGGGTCACTCTGGCAGGAAGGCTGGAGCTGAAGTGAGCCTAAGGCAGGGGTTTTCGGATTGTTCCATACAGTGGGCATTGTAGTAGGGCAGCTGGATCTGACATGGTATAGGTTGGGAAAGATCCAGGGTACTCTGTACTTTTGTTATCTTGATGTTACAGCTGGAGCTGTAGTGTTTGTATTACTCTGAGGACACTTGGTGGGATGGCTGGGCTGGTGTCCACCAGGGTCCTGGGGCTCACTGAGGATTTAGGACAGCTAATGTATCAAGACCCTGCCTCTATCTGATCTGTGCTGTCAACGTGGAGGGGAATGTAAATGGTGGCCCTTCCCAGTTTCTCCATCTCACAGAGAGTTCCAGCAGCTCCCCTGCCATTTGATGGATTTCTAGGGCTGGATCTTTTATATTCCAGTCACTCTTTCAAAGTGTGGCTTTTTGATCTATTCCCTGGGAAGTCTGGGCCTGGTATGTGCCAGAAGCCTGGGGTTTGCTGAGGTGGTAGGCCGCTATAAGCACTGGAACCTGCTCCTGTTATGCTCTCATGGTGGAGGGAAAAGGTAAAATATGTCACTCACCGGATCCTCTGACCCAGAGCAAGCTTCAGAGGCTGTTTGATAGGGATCTAGGGCTGGTTCCTTGTCATTCTCTTTATTTTATTTTATTTGGTGGAGGGGGCAAAAGTGAGCAAAAGTCAGAGAGAGAGAATCCCAGGAGGGGCAGAGGTGGAGAGAGAAAGAGAAAGAGAGAGAAGCAGGGCTTACCAGAGGGAATGAGTGTGCAGAACCGTGTTCAGCACGGAGAACGGTCCCTAGGTGTTACCATCACCGGTCCCCACGAACTGCTGTGGGGCCCTGCTGAGCACGCCTGCCACCTCGCCCCACCCCAGAGGTAGCCCCTGGCCTCCATGTCCATGTGTGTCTGTGTCTAAGCAGTACTTTTAGCTTTGTTCACATTGGAAATTAACCCGTTTTGTGCTCGCTTCGGCAGCACATATACTAAAACTGGAAATTAACCCGTTTTTACCAAAGAATTGTCTTCAACTTATGGAGCTAGGTGAAAATAAAGCAAGAATTCTTATGTTTATGATGCCAAAGGAATCAATGAAAGAGAGTAGAATTCACTGCATTATCATTTTAGTGACTCAAACTATTGAAATAGAGAAAATACATCTTTAATTTGGAATCACTGTTTCTGGATCTGTTAATTAAATGCACACTTTTTCTTTGTATAGTATTTGAAAACAATAAAAAGTTCTGTAATTTGGGTAAAAAACAATAAAGTGTATTTATTATTGAAATATATATATATACATATATATACACACACAGATTCTTTTGAGGTATTTCTTAGGAAGTATAACTCAATAGTATATACAGAATCAGTCATAGCCTTAGCACTTGTCAAAAGATATCTCAGGGTTAAGTATCAAAATATGGTTTAAGTATATGTAGCATGAATTGGTACAAGTTGTGATAAAAATATAATTATTAGTGATATCTATGTATTCAATAATAAATAGATACAATCATACTATTTTTTTCTACATGTTTCTTAAATCAAGTGGATTTAAGTTATACAAAATAAGAGAAAATGGTGCCTGACTGGCTTAGCCAGTGGAGCACATGACTCGATATCAAAGTTGTGAGTTCAAGCCCCATGTTGGGCATGGAGCCTACTTCAAATTATATATATATATATATATATATATATATATATATATATATATAAAATAATGAGAATTCCTGCATAAATCTTTAAAACTCATATCAGTGTCAGTCTCTCACAGTAGATGTGACCTTCCTTTACAGCTCAACGATATGGCATTCAGTAGAAACACACTGAGTCACTGGGAAAATAAAAAGTGTCCTCTAGACAATAAAACACAGGCATACATCACAAGAAGTTTTGTGTCAGAGTCTAAGCAAAGCTGGAACTATCACAACTCTTCACTTCAAGTTATATTGTTGCAAAGCTATAGCGACCAGGCCAGTATGGTCCTGGCAGAAAAATAGACATAGATCAATGGATCAGAAGAAAAGAAAAAAAAAACTCAGAGAAATAAACCCACAATTTTATGATCAATTCATCTTCAACAAAAGTGGAAAGAATATGCAATGGGAAAAAGAAAGTCCCTTCAACAAATGGGGGCTAGAGAGAAACTTGCAAAAGAATGAAATTGGGCCACTATCCTACATAATTCACAAAAATAAATTCAAATTGGATTAGACGCACAAATGTGAGACAAGAAACTTTAAAAATCCCAAAGAGAATACCTCTTTTTAATACCTCTTTGGCATTAACCACAGCAACTTGTTTCTAGATATGTACCCTGAGGCAAAGGAAACAAAGGCAAAAATCAATTATTGGAACTGCATCAAATAAAAAGCTGCAAAGCTAAGGAAACCAACAAAACTCAGAGGCAACCTCTAGAATAGGAGAAGACGTTTGCAAATTACATATTCAGAATAACTGCAAATATTGCCTAAGCGATCATCAAAATAAGCAGTTATCTTTTTTCAGTTTTTATTTAAATTCCGATTAGCTAATATAGTGTGTAATTTTTGTTTCAATTGTACAATATAGTGATTCAACATTTCCATACAACACCTGGTGCTCATCACAAGTGCATCACCTATTTAACCTATTGCCCACCTACCTTCCCTCTGGTAAATATCAGCTTTTTTATTTTTTATATTGAACATGATCCAAAATTAAATGTGAAGCCAAAAGCATTGAATGAGAAGGAGAATAACACTGTCATATTTTTATCTGTATACATACAAAAATATATATGAAAATAAGTTCAGATTGTAAAATAAGCTTTTTTAAGAGTGTAAAGCGTGTCCTAGAAAAACTGGGGAAGACAACAATTAATCTTAAACTATAGAGCAAAACCAATAACTAGTGTTTATGGAATTCTTTAAGGCAGCCAGCAAATTTTATATATTTTTCCTATGTCATTAATTTTTATATTATCTGTCGGTTTGATAAGAATAATTTTAATTTCCTCCATTCTATAAGAGAGGGACTGTAGGAAAGGATGAGTATGAGATCTAAGATAATAGAAAGAAACTAAGAGCTGACTCAGCAGATCTTCAAGCTACATTGACTGATAAAGATTTTTATCTGTCAATGGAAACGTGTAAAATGTGGGAAAAGATACCACTTTCTTAAAATTGTATATTCTATGGAACTGGAGAGTGTGATGCTAAGTGAAATAAGCCATACAGAGAAAGACAGATACCATATGGTTTCACTCTTATGGGGATCCTGAGAAACTTAACAGAAACCCATGGGGGAGGGGAAGGGAAAAAAAAAAAAGAGGTTAGAGTGGGAGAGAGCCAAAGCATAAGAGACTGTTAAAAACTGAGAACAAACTGAGGGTTGATGGGTGGGTGGGAGGGAGGAGAGGGTGGGTGATGGGTATTGAGGAGGGCACCTTTTGGGATGAGCACTGGGTGTTGTATGGAAACCAATTTGACAATAAATTTCATATATTAAAAAAAAAAAGAATTGAGGAGATCAATAAAATCCATAACAAAAATAGAAAGCATCACGGATCAAAAATACAGTAAGTGAATTTAAAAATACACTTGATGGAAGGGCACCTCAGTGGCTCAGTTGGTCAAGTGTCCAACTTCAGTTTACGTCATGATCTCAGTTTGTGAGTTCAAGTCTCACATGGAACTCTGTGCTGATGGCTTAGAGCATAGAGCCTGCTTCAGATTCTGTCTTCCTCTCTCTCTGCTCCCCCCACTCAAAAATAAATAAAAAGTATTTTTAAAAATACACTTGAGGAAATCAATAACAGGCTAGAGGAAACACAGGCATTAATTAAGGACCTAGAAGACAGAGTAGTAGAAAGTAAACCATATACGAAAATGAGAAAAAAAATATGCAAATTGAAAATAGTCCTAAGGAACTCAGTGACTCCATCAAGCATAATGACATTCACTATATAGGAATCCAAAAAGAAAGGAGAGGGAAGAGGGAAAAAAAATTAAAGAAATAATAGCTGAAAGCTTCCCTACTCTAAGGAAATAAACAGGTGCCAGATCCAGGAGGCACATAGATTTCCCAAAAAGATATTCCACCCAAAGATGTCCACACCAAGACCCATAGTAATTAAAATGGCACAAAAATTAATAAAGAAAAAACTTAAAAGCAATAAGAGTAAAGAAGACAGTTACATACAAGGGAAAGCCCATAAAGCTATCACCAAATGTTTCAGGAGAAACTTTGCAGGCCAGAAGGAAGGAGTATGATATATTCAAACTGCTGAAAGGGAAAACTGTGCAACAAAGAATACACTATGCAATAAGGCTATCATTTATAATAGGAGAGATGAAGAGTTTCTCAGATAAAAACTAAAGGGGTTCATGACCACTAAACCAGCCCTACAAGTAATATTAAAGGAGAGTCTTTGAATGAAAAGGAAAGACCATAAATTAGGGTATGGAATGTAAAAAACCACAAAAGCAGTCAAAATAGGTATTTCTGTAAAAATAAGTCAAGGGATTAAAAAATAAAGGATGTAAAATATGACACCATATATTTCAAACACGGGAGTGCAGAGGAGAAAAGAATGGGGACAAACTTAAGTGACCATCAACTTCGTATAAACTGCTATGGGCAGAAGCTGCTATATAGAAACCAAATGACAACCACAAATCAAAAACCAGTAATAAACATGCAAAGAACAAAGAGAAAGGAATGCAAGTACATCAGTAATAAAAGCCAACAAACCATGAAAGAGAACAAGAGAAGTACAAATCAGACAAAAATACAAAAACTACAAAAAACAATCCAAAACAAGTAACAAAATGGAAATAAATACATATCTATTGATAATTACTTTGAATGTAAAGGGACTAAATATTCCAAAGACATAGAGTCACACAATGGACAAAAGAAAGCAAAACCCATCTATATGCTGCCTACAAGAGAGTCATTTCAGATATAAAGACACATGCTGACTGAAAGTGAAGGGATGGAGAAACCTTATCATGCAAATGGATGTCCAAAAAAAAAGCAGGGTAACAATGTTTATATCAGAAACAAATGAATTTTAAAACAAAAACTGTAACAAGAGCCAAAGAAGAACAAAATATAATAATAAAGGGGACAATTTAACAAGACAATATAACAATTGTAAGTATTTATGTACCCTACATGGGAGCACACAAATACAAATAAAATTTAATAACAAACATAAAGAAAATAATTGATAGTAATACAATAATAGTAGGGGACTTTAACACCACACTGACAGGTCATCTCAACAGAAAATCAACAAGGAAACAGTGGCTTTGAATAGCACAATGGAAAAGATGGATTTAACATAGATAGCCAGAATATCCCATCCTAAAACAGCAGAAAACGCATTCTGCAAAAATGTACCTGGAACATTCTCCAGAATAGATCACTTATTAGACCACAAAACAAGTCTCAACAAATTGAAGATCAAAGTCATACATACATCGTTTCTAACCACAATGCTAAGAAACTAGAAATCAACCACAAGAAAAAAATCTGGAAAGAACGCAAACACAGAGAGGGTAAATAACATTCTACTAAACAAAGAATGGGTCAACTAAGAAATCAAGAAGATATAAAAATTGCATGAAACGAATAAAAATGAAAAGACAACAGTCTACAATCTTTGGGTTGCCCCAAACATGGTTATAAGGGGGAAGTTTACACTGGCCTACCTTAAGATGCAAGAAAAATCTCAAAGAAACAAGCTAACACCACACCTAAAGGGCTAGAGAAAGAACAATAAAAAATGAAATCTAGCAGAAAGAAGAAAAAAAAGTAAAAACAACAACAACAACAAAACCTAAAGCAAGAAGAAATAGAAAATTTGAACAACCAATTACCAGCAATGAAATTGAATCATTAATCCAAAAATCTCCCAACAAACAAAAGTCCAGGAGAAGATGGCTCCACAGGTGAATGCTACCAAACATTTAAACAAGAGTTAGTATCTATCATTCTGAAACTATTCCATGAAAAATAGAAGAAAAATAACTTCCGAATTCATTCCAAAAGGTTAGTATCACACTGATACAAAAGCTGATAAAAACAAAACCAGAAAGGAAACTACAATCCCATAACTCAGATGCACAAAGATTCAAAACTCCTCCACAAAATACTATCAAATTGAATTCAATGAATATAAAAAAAATATTAGTCATGATCAAGGGGGATTTATTCCTGTGTTGCAAGAGTCATTCAATATTCACAAATCAATCAATGTGATAGATCATATCAATAAAAGAAAGTATAGGGGCACCTGGGTGGCTCAGTTGGTTAAACATCTGACTTCAGCTCAGGTCATGATCTCACAGTCCATTGATTTGAGCCCTACATCTGGCTCTGTGCTGATACTTTGGAGCCTGGAACCTGGGCCTGCTTTGGATTCTATGTCTCACTCTCTCTCTGCCTCTCCCCTTCGTGCTCTGCCTCTCTCTCTCTCTCTCTCTCTCTCTCTCTGGCAAAAATAAATAAACATTAATTTTTTTTTTAAAAAGAAGAACATATAAGAATCATAGATCATTTCAGTAGATACAGAAAAAGCATTTGACAAAGTATAAAATCTATTTATGATAAACAAAGTAGATTTAGAGAGAACATACCTCAACATAATAAAGGTCATATGTGTGTGTGTGTGTGTGTATACACACATATGTGTGTGCATATATATATGTATGTATGTATATATATGTATCTATATATATACATATATACATATATGTATACAGATATGTATAGATACATATATATAGATACACACACACACACACACACACACACACACACATATATAAAACAAAGAAACAAAACATCATACTCAGCGGGGAAATCTGAAAGCTTTTCCTCTAAGGTTGAGAACAAGACAAGGATGTCCACTCTCACCATTTTTATTCAACATAATAATCAAGTTCTAGCCACAGCAAACAGAAAACAAAAAGAAATAAAAGGCATTCAAATTGTTAAAGAAGAGATAAAATTTTCGCTATTTTCAGATAACATAATATATATAGAAAACTTGGAAACTCTACCAAAAAATTGTTAGAACTTGGGTGCCTGGGTGGATCAGTCAGTTCAGCATCCGATTCTTGATTTTAGTTCAGGTCATTATCTCGCAGTTCATGAGTTTGTACCCCATATCGGGTTCTGCACTGACATCATTCAGCCTGCTTGGGATTCTCTCTCTCCCCTGCTAGTGTGTTCTCTCTCTCTCTCTTTCTCTTTCTCAAAGATAAAAATAAACTTTAAAAAAAATTGCTAGAACTGATACACAAATTCAGTCAAGTTATAATATACAAAGTTAAAGTACAAAAATTCGTTGAATACTTCTATGCTAATAATAAAGCAGCAGAATTCAAATTAATAAAACAACTCCATTTAAAATTTCACAAAAAAAGCAATAAACTATCTAGGAATAAACTAAAAGAGGTGATATCTCATTGTAGTTTGATTTGTATTTCCCCAATGATGAGTGAATGAAAATCTTGACTATCTTATCATGTGTCTGTTGGTCATCTGTATGTTGTTGTTTTTTTGTTTTTGTTTGTTTTGGAAAATTGTTTATTTATATCTTCTTCCCATTGTTAATTGGATTATTCCTTTTGGGGGGTGTTGAGTTTTATAAGTTCTTGATATATATTGGATCCTAACCCTTTATCAAATATGTCATTTGCAAATATCTTCTCCGATTTTCAAGATTGCCTTTTAGTTTTGTTGCTTCCTTCACTGCACAGAAACTTTTTATCTTGATGAAGTCCAGGTAGTTCAGTTGTATTGTTTCCCTTGCCTCCAAAGATGTGTCTACCAGCATATGTGGAATTGAATTAATGAAACAAACAAACAAGGGGAAAATTGATAAACAAAAAAACAGATTCATATATAGAGAACAAATAGAGGTTACAAGAGGGAGGTGGGTGGGAGGATTGGTGATATAGGTGATGGATATTAAGAATACACTTATCTCTTTTCTTCAGGTGTTTTTTTCCCAAAATTTATAGTCTGATTAGTTAACATACAGTGTAATATTTTCTCATGTACACTATAGTGATTCAACACATGCATACATCTGATGCTCATCACATGTGCACTACTTAATGGGGACTAAAGGGTGCACTGATCTTTATGAGCATTGGGTAATATATGAAACTATTGAATCACTGTATTTTTTCACATGGAACTCATCTAACCCTGTATGTTAAGTATACTTGAAATAAAGTTTTAAAAACCTGAAACATTACTCAGCCACAGAAAGAGAATGAGATCTTGCCAGTTGCAACAAGATGTATGAATCTTGATTGAATTATGTTACATAAAGTATGCCAGATAAAGGTAAATAGCACACGATTTCATTTCTATGTGGAATCTGAAACAACAACAACAACAAATGAGTAAACAAACCAACCAAAAATGCAGAAACACACCTATAACTACAGAGGCCAAACTGGTGTTTGCCAGAAGAGTGGTGGTGGGGAAATTTTTTTAATGTGTGAAAGTAAGTGAGTGGTACAGTCTTTGTTTTATGAAATGAAGAAGGTACAGGGATGAAAAGTACAACATAGGGATATAACCAGTGGTATTGTAGCAATGCTCTTGGTGACCGTGGTAGCTACACTTGTGGTTATCATAGCATAATGTATAGGGTTGTCAAATCACTGCTTCATACACTTGAAACTAATGTAACATTGTGTGACTTGAATAATGTATCTTATATATAAGATATACACAACATAGTAAAGGGGCCCCTGAGTGGCCAGTCGATTATGCGTCTGACTTTGGCTCAGGTGATGGTCTCATGGTTCATGAGTTTGAGTCCTGCATCTATGCTGTTAGCACTCTCTCTCTCTCTCAAAATTGACCTTTAACAAAAAAAATGTATTGAAAATCTATAGTCTTGTGTTTACATGTGAAGTATGCTATGTTCTTTCCGATCCCATGGTTGAAGCAGGGATGTGGCAAATCTCGAAAATTGCAGAGATATATTCTTATTCATGTCCAAAAAGCATTATTGTGTTTCCTCTTACCTCAGGTACTATAACAATAATGTCAGACATAATATCTGAGATGATATCAGAAAAAGGAGTTCAAAAGCAAGTTATAGACGTATTCATATTAATAAACCTTAAAAATATTAAAATACAATGACTTCGTGATATTGTTAAAATGATATGGAAAATGTAATTAAGAATAGAACAATAAAATATATAGTACTATGAAAAACTTTAAATGTGTTTCATGTTTACTTTTTATTTTATTTGTGTCAAATATTGGAAGAAGCATGTATTGCATTGGCAAACATAGTTAACAAACTGTACTTAACTATAAGGAAGGTTGGCACTGAATTCAAGGGATGTGTCAAAAGGAAACATAAATGAGGCCATAATAAAAACATTTCTCTGCCAAATGTACAGAAATGCTTAATAAGAAAATGAACATATTTTTGAGAAAAAAACCAAAACTATCTCTGTTAATTTTTTTTAAAGAGCTATTAATTGAAAGACTCACTCTGTTATTTTGTTAAGTCAGGCACAACAACACACAGAATATGTTGTTTAGAAAAACAAACTTTATTTTCTCACATAACTGTAAGCTGTAAAAACAAACAAACAAACAAACAAACAAACAAACAAATAAACAAGCCACCAGGCTTAGTTTATGGTGATGCCTCCTTCCTTTCTTGTAGATACCTATCTTCTTGTTCTGTCTTCAGATGGCTTCTCTCTGCCAGCAGAGAGTGTGAGAGAAACCTTGATGGTGTCTCTTACAATCCTTATGAGGACACCAGATCTATTAAATTAGGGTTACAAACTATAATATTATTTAACCTTTATTATCTCCTTAAAAGTCCTACCTCCAAATACACCACATTAATGGTTAGGACTAAATACCGTCATATTAGAGGTTAGGGCTTCAATATATGAAATTTGTGGGAACACAGTTCAGTCCATAAGGCTCGCTATTATTTGATGACTGTTTCCCTCCAAACTAATTAATAGTGTCATTGACATCCTACTAAAAATCCTGAGAGTGAAAATTGGCAATTTCTCTAAATACATATGGAAGTTCAAAATACTAAGAACAATGAAAGCATTCTTAAATAAATACAAAGTGAGAACAGTTATACCCATTTTATTCTCTAATCTATGGCTTTATTATTTAAGATAGAAGGGGATTAGCACAGGAAAAACATGCAAACAAATAAAAAAAAAACCAACTAATACCTTTCCATTAAAATCACACTACTAAGAATGGTTTACATAATAGAAGTCATCCTGCATTGCCAGGAGAGAATGATTGTCTACTCAATAAAATTTATTGAAAATAAGGATGTCTATATGAAAAAAATATAGAATTTGCCCCCTCTGTATATTCTCAAAAATCAACTGCTTGTATAAACCTAAAAGTAAGAGACTGATGAACAAATAATTAAAAGAAAATAAAGCAAAACTTCTTTAAGATATCATATAGAAAATGTTACTTAAATAGACAGAATGTTAAGTTAATTGCCTTTAAATAATGGCATTCTTGGGGCGCCTGGGTGGCTCAGTCGGTTAAGGGTCTGACTTCAGCTCAGGTCATGATTTCGCCTTCTGTGATTTCGAGCCCCACGTCGGGCTCTGTGCTAACAACTCAGATCCTGGAGCTTGTTTCTGATTCTGTGTCTCCCTCTCTCTCTGACCCTCCCATGTTCACGCTCTGTCTCTCTCCATCTTAAAAATAAATAAACGTTAAAAAAAGTAAAAAAAAAAAAAAATAATAATGGCATTCTTCCAAAACTTTGTCAAGGGTAGGAAGACAAGTGTGGGTGTAGAGTAAAAAATTTGCAACACATAACTGAAAAGTGACTTGTACACAGACTATATGAAGATTACTTAAAGTCCATAAAGATTAAAAAATTCAGTAGAGTAAGTAGTTTAAAAATTAAAGACTTTAAGTTTCTGCTCTAATTTTCATTCCTATTCTTACAGTAAGAAAAAGCAATGCAATCTGAAAATAAACAACTTGTTGTATCCATTAACGAAACAAAGTCACAGGGGAAATGGGCATCTGGGTGATAGGGGAACCCAGAGAATGAGAGCTGAAATCTGCTTCCCCACAGCAGGAGCTGATGGAGACATAAACTTGATAGCAACAGCTCAGGTAGTGTTAATTAATACCTGGAGGTTGACTGTGAAAGAGAGAGCCACCTGCATGTCACAGTCTTAATTGTGGGACCCCAACATTTTCACCTTTGCCATCAAGAATCCCACAAGTGTTTACAGTGAAGAGCATAGAGAAATTAAAAATATATAGCAAGAATAATTTATATAGTAAGAAATGAGATAAAGTATACAAAATGTTCAATGAAAACTAGAGAAAACAGGAAAAGCAGACAAAAATAAATTAGCAGTAAATGCAATAAAAGGATAACAATCCCAACCTGTGCACCTACATCGGTGTGTCAAAATATATGTGGAAAAACTGGAAAAAAATAGATAAAACCCATTAACATATTTCAGTACCTGATACATCAACCATGCAGAAAATTGATACGAATAGCTTTGGCCTAAAAAATACTATCAATCAGCTGGATCTAATTGACCAATCAAAGACATAGACATAATGCACTTTATTGTCAATTTACACAGAACACTCACCAAATAAACCATATTATGAACCATAAACCACACTTTAACAAATTTACAATGACAGAAACAGTGTAAGAATAGCCCAGAACACAATGGAATTACTAAACAATGCTGGTGAAAGAACTGGGAAAATATCTCCAATTTTTTTTTAACAAACAACAAAGTACTAAATAAAACATACACTGGTGAAATTGTCCCTAAGATACATTTAGAAATGTATTAAACAAAATACAAATTGAAATTCAAATAAAATTTATGGAGTGCAGTAAAGCCCTGCTCACCAACAATTTTATGTAACAAAATTCAAACATACCTAACTTTTCACTGTAGGAAAGCAATTTATTCCAAATTTCACAGAAGAAAATAAGTGACATATATTAAGCATAAATCAATGCAGCTGAACACTGGAAAGTAAGGGGGAAGATCAATAAAACATAACAATGATTCTTTCATAAAATTAGTACATATCTAGTCAGGCTTTCCAAGAAAAGAAGAGAACAGACACAAATTGCTAATATCAGAAATGAGAAGGGAGCCATATTAACTTTTTCCTATGGACATTAAAAACATAATAATGGGACACATTGGGCAATACTTTCCTTGAAAGGCATAAACTCAAAACTCACACAAGGAGAGAGTCTGAATAGATTTATTACAATTTAAAACTTGAATTAACAAATAATAGTTTTGCAGCAAACAAACAAAAACAGCAGGTCCAAAATGTTTAAATAATGAATTCTACCATATATTTAAATAAGACATGTGGGGCGCCTGGGTGGCACAGTCGGTTAAGCGTCCGACTTCAGCCAGGTCACGATCTCGCGGTCCGTGAGTTCAAGCCCGGCGTCAGGCTCTGGGCTGATGGCTCAGAGCCTGGAGCCTGTTTCCGATTCTGTGTCTCCCTCTCTCTCTGCCCCTCCCCCGTTCATGCTCTGTCTCTCTCTGTCCCAAAAATAAAATTAAAAAAAAAAAAAAAACGTTGATAAATAAGACATGAAAATATAAATAAATAAATAAATAATAAATAAGATATGAAATGATAACTGTCCTCCACAAGCTCTATCAGAAAAGAGAAACATAGAGAACACTCGTAACTTATTCTATGAAACAAGTGTTACTATAAAACCAAAACCAGATAAAGATAATTTTAGAAAAGGAGAATTATAGACACGTATTCCTCATGAGCATGAATGCAAATATCTCCAAAAATTTTAGCAAATGTAATTCAACCATGCTTGTAAATAATTATATACCAATATCTAGTGAGATTTATTTTAGGGTTTCAAGGATGGTTCAGCATTAAAATTCAATTAATCATATAGACAAGCTAAGGAAGGAAATTTATATGATTCTATGAACTGATGAAGAAAAAGCATTGGACAAAATTCAATATTTAATTTTGATGAAAACGCCTATGTGCCTAACTTGATCCTAAAAAAATCAGTGATGGTAAAATTAATATTGTCAAAAGAAAAATATAAATACAAAAATGGTAAAATCTGACATGGATAAACTAGCTGACAAATAAGGTTGTGTGAAAAATTAAATAGAAAAGATGAATACCTTTGAAAGCACGCTACAGAAAACTAAAATTAAAACATCATACAAAAATTGTATGACTTGTAAAACTATTTTTAGTGGTCTAAATCTCTTTACTCCAAAATATTTTCTTGAAAAATAGTGATGAAGCTATCATCATTAATAATAGCATTCCAATTGTAAATGTGGTTTCAGTAGTTGTTTTGAAATTCCATTGAGCTAAATAAGATCGTAGTCGGGGCGCCTGGGTGGCTCAGTCGGTTAAGTGTCTGACTTCAGCTCAGGTCATGATCTAGCAGTTTGTGAGTTCGAGCTCCGAGTCGGGCTCTGTGCTGACAACTCAGAGACTGGAGCCTGCTTCGAGTCTGTGTCTCCCCCTCTCTCTGCCCCGTCCCTGCTCATGCTCTGTGTCTCTCTGTCTCTCAATAGTAAATAAATGTTAAAAAATAAATAAATAAATAAAAATAAAAATAAAAAGATCATAGCGAAAAAAAAAAAAGAATGAATTGTCATTTTCAACATGAGAGATTAAAAATAGAAAATTGAAAGAGTAAAATGGTTTGCTTATAATTTCAATGATTTACATATTAAAATTCATGTTCAGAGGCCAATCAAGTACGAGAAAAGATCCAAACAAGGTGTTTACCACTTTATTTCTTCTATCTATTAAAAACAGGTAATGTCTCAGATGGATGTGCCATAACATTGAGATAAGGCCTATAGAAAAATCTCAATTGTATTTTATAAAGGTGCCTAAAATGAAGGTAATTTTGTCACTGAGTCTGAGTTCTCACTTAGCATAACACTCTCCAGTTCCATCCATGTTGCTACAAAAGGCCATATTTCATTCTTTCTCATTGCCAAGTAGTATCCCATTGTGTATATAAACCAGTTATGCTACGTGAAATAAGTCATACAGATACCATATGCTTTCACACTTATGTGGATCCTGAGAAACTTAACAGAAGACCATGGGGGAGGGGAGGGGAAAAAAAAGTTAGAGAGGGAGGGAGGCAAACCATAAGAGACTCTTAAAAACTGAGAATAAACTGAGGGTTGATGGGGGGTGGGTGATGGGTATTGAGGAGGGCACCTGTTGGGATGAGCACTGGGTGTTGTATGGAAACCAATTTGACAATAAATTTCATATTAAAAAATAAATAAAATGAATTCTCTTCACAAAATCACTTTATGTTCCTACCACACTTAAGCACCTTGATCTATGTTCATTGCAAAATAATTTCCTATTTTTCCTTAGAAAACATGCATTTAAATATTTTAATATAATTAATAAAATAAGGTTGAAGAGACAAACTGAATTTGAGGTTTCAGATCTATTCTTCATAAATGTAAAAGCAATTCAAAATCTTTATTATTATAGTCAACAATTTAGCTTATAAGTTGGCATCACCTGCATTGTTTATAACTATCGATTTTAAATAAAATACACCAAATTTCATGTATTAGACAAGTGTTTGTTAAGCATCTGGATTTTTCCAGGTATTGTTCTAAGAGAATTTGGTGGAGCTTGTTTACAGTTTAAATGACACGAGAGCCAAAACCTATAGTGGAAAGGCAGATTATATAATATGGTCAACATTAAAATGGGCTCCAGAAAATAAAGGCATATTAAGAGGGAGGAGCAGTCTGACAGTCAAGGTGGGGATCTGGTAGGTTTCTTGAGAAGGTTACTTTGAAGCAAAACTTGAGGACAGTGGGAGTGCACAGCACATACCTGTAAGTGACAGGAAGGGTACTGGTGGCAAGTGGCAAGAACAAGGTCCACAACCCAGAGGACGGGACCTGCGGGTTTGAGGACCTGCAATGATGCCATTAGAATTTTAATAAAGGAGGACTTGTAGGAGGGGTGGGAGTCTACTTTAAAGTCACTTGGCTCGCATTTTATAATAAAGTCATTCATGACATTTCATGACATGATTGTCTGATGAAAAGGGCAACTGAAACAGTTATTATAATTTCATAATCGTATCCTTTTAAAATAAAAAGACAATCTCCAAAAACCTCTCCAGTTGAGAGGGAAGAAGTACAGAGTAAATTATGTGTGTACCCCTGATTGTTATCAGAAACTTTTTCTGTTATTTTAACTGTGGATTATTTTTCCCTCCTTGTATCATATACTCATTAATATCTTTGGGGGGATCTTTCATATTCAATGCTTAAGAATTTTTTACATTATTTTCACACAAAGTATTTTAACTCTTATCACATCTCCATAATATATGCATTAGTCTCTTCCACTGGCAAGAAAATATAAATTAAAATTTTAAGTTACTCTACCATATTCAACAGAGTTACATTAATCAATTGTAGGATGCTAATCCAAAACTTAATTTTCTTCTCATTACATTCCATTTTATTAGTGTACTTACGATCTAATTTTAATTGTATTTCAACAATCTGATGCACCAAGATGGTAGTGTCTTCCAGTATATTGATATGCATGTTTATAGAAGAATATGTGTATATAGAAGCATACATCTATATGTGTATATATCCATATATACATGTGGTAGAGTCCCCTCCCTAAGCAATGTGGAAAAAACAATACAAAACAAAACAAAACAAAACAAAACATCAAGACAAGGGAAGGCAACCTGGCTATAAGCTTATGTGATGTCCCCCATGACCCTGTAACATAAAACCACCTAATCAGACCACATATCTGTGGGCTACCGTTTGTGGGAGACAAGTAAAAAAAAAAAAAAAATTATATAAGACTACACTTCATTGCACTTCGGGCTCAGATTTTTTCAGGTATGAACCCAACTGAGCCAGTGCTGGCATAAATAAAGTTGCTTCCAGGAAAGAAAAGCCTCACTGTCACGACTCTCTGTGTGAACCTCGGTCATGTTACATTTCTTGGGATTTGGAGACAGTGCGTTTCCACATCCTTTGCCTCCAGGGTATGAACCTCAGAGCGCTCAGAGAAGCGAACCCACCTGGCACCAGTGGACCTCTGGATCAGTAGGAGACTAGCTCCCCCCACCCCTCCAGGTGCACCAGGGCAAAGGCCCTGTGTGCACAAGGAACCTGAGGCCCAGGAACCAGCATAGGGAGCACCTCCCAAGACTGGTAAAAACCTGGGTTTGTTTTGGTAGACCTGCACCTAAGTGGCAGAAGGGGAGCCTGATTACTTCCCAGAGTTGCCCTAGTCTGTCCACAAGGGATAAGGAATGAAGCCACCACTCTAAGGCACTGGGCATGGGTGGTGGGTTGGAGTCAGGTGTGACTGTGTGTGAATGAGACTGACAAGGGAGAGGATCCGACCTGACCAAGGGCTGAAGACAATGTTGAGTCCCGATCTGCAGTTCTGTGGTGACCTCATATAGCTTAAGGTGGCGTCAGACTTCCTAGGGAGTCTGATCTGGGTCAGGGATTAAAACTAAACATGCCAATGCTAAGAGGCACCTGAAGTATCTCCCAGAGAAAAGGAGCCAGAAAGCAGAG
The DNA here is from genome assembly GCF_014898765.1 of Herpailurus yagouaroundi. Taxonomy (NCBI): domain Eukaryota; kingdom Metazoa; phylum Chordata; class Mammalia; order Carnivora; family Felidae; genus Herpailurus; species Herpailurus yagouaroundi. Next base: position 2,866,079 of record NW_024412443.1, read on the forward strand.
CAAGAGAACTCCCCTATAGTGTATGTTGAGGCTTTTCAAAACCAGATATTCAGGAGATTAGGGTGTAGAATTAACTCCCAGAAAGCTCCAGACATTCTGTGAAATTGGCCATTGTTCGGGGTGGGCTGGCCCTCCAAGGGCTCACTTGATAAAGAAGCAGTTAGCTGAGTGTTCAAGGGCATTGTGGATGATACAGGCCACCCTGACCAATTTGCTTGCATTGACTCTTGGCAAGATCTGGTCCTATCCCGGCCACCTTGGCTAAAAGTCTGTATTGAAGACAGCTGTGAAGGTAGGATGGCTTGTGTCACAGCTTCCCCCGAATACCAGTCAGAAACTGAAAAACCCACACTGTCGGGAGAGCCTGAGGAAACCCCACCAACATATGCCCCACTGTACCCCTCACTGCCACTTGTGCCACCCACCATAGCTGCTGAAACCACATCGGAGCCTGCCCTTAGTCCCGAGGCCTCACCACCTCTAGCACCACAAGCCTCTCAGAATGTGACTGGCTTCCCTGGATCACCCATCCAACCCTGTAAACCCCTCTGGGAAAGCGACGAGAAAATCAGGCCAGTGGAGACAGTCCGCTCCCTGCAGCAACACTGGGAAGCCTTACAGATGCCATTGAGGGAGACTAGGGGACCCGTCTATTATGATCAGGAAGGCCAGATCTGAGGAGGCCAGTGTGTTTTTCTGTACCAACCCTTTACCACTACAGACCTCCTAAATGGGAGGCACCAATACTCCCTCCTATAGAGAGAAGCCCCAGGCTATGATTGAACTAATGCCATCGGTGATTCAACCCATAAGCCTACCTGAATGGACTGACGCCAACTCTTTCTGACCCCCTTCAATATGTAGTTGCTGAACTACTCAGGTGACTCTAAAATGGTTGCAGGAGAATACACAGCTGTGATGCTAGACACCCAGGCTTACACTCAGGCTCACTTCCCTGGGGAGGACCCCAATTGGGACCCAAATGACTCAGTAGTAGATCGAGGGTTTGTGAGACCTGAACGGTATGGAGAAACCCTTCTAAATGGCAGGAAGGAAGGCAGGGGGTGGGTGGGGAGGCTATAAATGTGAGTAAAACATCAGAAGTGTTCCAGGCACCTGAGGAAAGCCTGAGCCTATTCTATGAGAGACTATGTGAGGTATTTTGTCCCTATACCCCTTTTGATCCAGAGGCACCTGTAAACTGGCTTATGGTTAATGCAGCTTTCATAGGTCAGGCCCAGGGGAACATCTGATGCAAGCTGCAAATCTAGAGGGTTTTGCTAACATGAATGCCAGTCAGCTGCTGGAAGTAGCAACCCGGGTGTTTTTCAACCGTGACAAGGTGGCACAGAGGGAAGAATGCTGGAAGATGAAAAAAAAAAAAAAAGCAGACTTGTTAGCTGCTGCCTTGGTGGTATGATTGGTTGGAATGCTCCTGGAAAGGTAACCTGCAGAGATAGGGACAGGGCCAAAAAGTGGAACAGCAGGGAGGAAGGTCCCACCCAGGACCAAAGTTAGGAAGTGGAGCCAGTGTGGTTACTGTTGCCAGGAGGGCCACTGGAAAAATGAGTGCTCCCAGTGGCTGGATAATTCTCAGCAAAGCCCCAAACAGAAAGAAAGAGACTATATGATCCAGGGATGTTACCAACCAGCCCCAGAGACTCATGGGGTCCCTAAAGATGATTTTGTGGGGCTAGCCACCTGGGACGACTATGAGGAGGACTAAGAAAGCCTGGGCTCTATTTTGTTAGTCCCTCAGGAGCCTATGGTCTGAATAAATTTGGAGGGCTGACCTACTGACTTCATGGTAGATACTGGAGTGGAACACTCGGTGGTGACCCAACCTGTGGGCCCCCTTTGACAGAAACAGGTCACCATAGTGGGGGCCACAGGCAGTTGGACAGCCATCCCTTCCTACTGCCTCAGTGATGTGATTTACGTGACCATGGAGTCATCCATGAATTCTTGTACCTCCCCAAACACCCTGTGGCTTTAATGGGCCATGACCTATTGGGGAAGCTGCAGGCCCAGATAACTTTCAACTCTCAGGGACGTTGCCCTGACCCTATGGAAATCAGAAGCAAAGATTATGACTCTCGTGATTCCCCAAGGAGAAGAATTGTGCCTCCAAAGACTCAGGGAGGGACTATAGCTGGTGTCTGAGGTGCTCCGGGGTGTGGGCTAAAGACAACCCAACAGGAATGACCAGAAACATACCTCCTGTGGTTGTGGAGCTGAAGCCCTGGGCAGAGCCCACCTGCCAGAGACTATATTGCACCCCCTGCAAGGCACACATCTGGATCCAGAAGCACCTGGAAAGCCTTTTAAAGTATGGGATCCTCTGGTCATGCCAATCATCTTGGAACATGCCCCCCCCCCCCTTACATGTCCAAAAGACACAGGTGACTTTAGGCCAACTCAGGACCTGTGAGCTGTAAACCAGGCCACTGTTACCATATACCCAGTGGTCCCAAATGCATATACACTTTTGGGGCTCATTCTTGCTGAAGCCACCTTCTTCACCTGTTTGGACCTCAAAGATGCCTTCTTCTGCATCTGCCTGACCCCTCAGAGGCAATTGATCTTTGCCTTCCAGTGGGAGGATCCTGAAAATGGTGATGAGGGCCAATTGACTTGGGCCAGGTTGCCTCAGGGATTCAAAAACTCACCAACCACTTTTGACACTGCATTAGCCTCTGACTTAAAAGTCTTCCCAGTGGATCAATATGGCTGTGTCCTGCTTTAGTACATAGATAACTTACTGCTGGTGGAAGGTCCCTGAGGATTGCATGGAAGGGACCCAGATGTGTGGTTGCCTACCCTCCTTTGGAAAACCGGCTACAAGGTCACAAGGTAAAAGACCCAAATCTCTCCAGAAAAAGTCAATATCTTGGCTTCCACCTGTCCCAGGGGCAGCACCAACTTGGCCCACAGAGGAAGCAGACACTTTGTTTGATCCAGGCCCCAACAGCCAGATGCCAGGTTCAGGAGTTTCTCAGGGCTGCAAGTTCTGTAGAATCTGGATACCTAACTTTTCAGTCCTGGTGAAACCCTTCTAGGAGGATACAAATGGGGGAGACCCGGAGCTCCTGATATGGGAATCAGTACAGCAAAAAGCCTTTGAGGAAATAAAGCAAGCCCTCATGTCATAGACCCTGGGTCTAAAGTTCTTTCTCTTCCAGCAAGAAATCAGACACAGGATTAAAATGTGAGAGATGACTCATGTCAGGGAAAAGACAAGAGCACTGATTAAGGGTCCCTGCTCCCTTTTTATTAGGATCAGAATGCTTACAAAATGTGGTGATGGATGTGCACAAAGAGACAATGAAACTGTGAACATTAACTCATGGACATGAGGGAAAGGGGGTCATGAAGATATGCAGGGTTAGGCATTTGGGTTAATAGCAGACAAAATCCTGGTGCTGGGTGGCCAGTGGAATTGTGCTTACAGCAGACATGAGGCACCACTTCTGTTTACCTAAACTGGTCTAGGTGACAGAAAGACAGAAAGCTACCTCAGGGTCGAGGAGGCACCTTTCTTTTGGTAATTTGCTCTGCTCTGGGCAACTTCACCCTGCAGTGGTCTATAGCCCTGTTTACCTAATTTGGTCTTTCCTTTCTGTGAAAGCAGCTTTCTGCTATAGTACTAACTGGGGGGGGGGGGGGCCGCTTCTGCCCTAAATACCTAATCTTGCTTATTCCCTATACCTATGCTATATATTGGGGCCTTTGCCCTGCCCTCTCTATACTGGGGCTTCTGTCCGCCTTCTCTATACTTATTTACCTAATCTTATTTACCCAAACTTGGGTGAGAGCATCCTCTGGCTTTGTAATTCTTTATGCCTTGTTAACCCATCAGTGCAGGCTCAAGGAATTACTAAACTTATTCCCCACACCCTCACTAGTGTGCCTGGTTTGGGGCTCCAAGACACGACCAAGCCTTTTTTTCCTGTAGGTCCATGAGCACACTGGTATTGTGGTGGGAGTCCTAGCCCAGATGTTGGGGTCATGGCATTGCGCAGTTCCATATCTCTCCAAGAATCTTGACTCTGTTGCCCAGGGCTGCCCCCCTGCCTACGGGCACTTGCAGCCATGGCCCCCTTAGTGTCAGAGGCTGATAAGTTAACTATGGGACAAGAATTGACAGTCCAAGTACCGGGCAGCTTTTGAGATTGTATTAAGCCAACATTTCTACATCCCTCGACTCTCCAGCATAGTCCAAGTGTTATGTGAGCAATGTGAAACATATGCCCAGAATAACCCATGTCAGGGACCAAAGGCCGCTTCTGGGGTGGAGAGTGTTGGGGGAAACCCATTTGAAAATGTGATGGTGGACTTCACTGAGCTTCTCAGGGTTCGAGACTGTAAATATCTTTTGGTCTTTGTCTGCATTTCTAGGATGGGTGGAAGCTTTCCCTACTCAAAGAGAAAATGCACATGAAATGACCTGACTTCTTTTTTTTTTTCCATTTCAATTTTTTTTTCAAAATATGAAGTTTATTGTCACATTGGTTTCCATACAACACCCAGTGCTCATCCCAAAAGGTGCCCTCCTCAATACCCATCACCCACCCTCTCCTCCCTCCCACCCCCCATCAACCCTCAGTTTCTTCTCAGCTTTTAAGAGTCTCTTATGCTTTGCCTTTCTCCCACTCTAACCTCTTTTTTTTCTTCCCCTCCCCCATGGGTTTCTGTTAAGTTTTTCAGGATCCACATAAGAGTGAAAACATACGGTATATGTCTTTCTCTGTATGGCTTATTTCACTTAGCATCGCACTCTCCAGTTCCATTCACGTTGCTACAAAGGGCCATATTTCATTCTTTCTCATTGCCACGTAGTACTCCTTTGTGTATGTAAACCACAATTTTTTTATCCGTTCATCAGTTGATGGACATTTAGGCTCTTTCCATAATTTGGCTATTGTTGAGAGTGCTGCTATAAACATTGGGGTACAAGTGCCCCGATGCATCAGTACTCCTGTAACCCTTGGGTAAATTCCTAGCAGTGCTAATGCTAGGTAAAAGGGTAAGTCTATATTTAATTTTTTGAGGAACCTCCACACTGTTTTCCAGAGTGGCTGCACCAATTTGTATTCCTACCAACAGTGCAAGAGGGTTCCCGTTTCTCCACATCCTCTCCAGCATCTATCGTCTCCTGATTTGTTCATTTTGGCCACTCTGACTGCCGTGAGGTGATATCTGAGTGTGGTTTTGATTTGTATTTCTCTGATGAGGAGCGACATGGAACATCTTTTCATGTGCCTGTTGGCCATCCGGATGTCTTCTTTAGAGAAGTGTCTATTCATGTTTTCTGCCCATTTCTTCATTGGGTTATTTGTTTTTCGGGTGTGGAGTTTGGTGAGCTCTTTATAGATTTTGGATACTAGCCCTTTGTCCGATATGTCATTTGCAAATATCTTTCCCAATTCCGTTGGTTGCCTTTTAGTTTTGTTGGTTGTTTCCTTTGCTGTGCAGAAGCTTTTTATCTTCATAAGTTCCCAGTAGTTCATTTTTGCTTTTAATTCCCTTGCCTTTGGGGATGTGTCAAGTAAGAAATTGCTGCAGCTGAGGTCAGAGAGATCTTTTCCTGCTTTCTCCTCTAGGGTTTTGATGGTTTCCTGTGTCACATTCAGGTCCTTCATCCATTTTGAGTTTATTTTGTGAATGGTGTGAGAAAGTGGTCTAGTTTCAGTCTTCTGCATGTTGCTGTCCAGTTCTCGCAGCACCATTTGTTAAAGAGACTGTCCTTGAGAACGGAGTCGCTGGAGCCAAGCGCAGACGAGAGGCCCACGGAAGAGGGTAGGAAGGGCGGCGAGGTGGTGCGCGCTCCACGGACTGGCGGGAGGGAGCCGGGGCGGAGGGGCGGCTCGCCGACCAAGCAGAGTCCCCGAGTCTGGCTTGCAAAAAGCGGAGGGGCCTGACGGACTGTGTTCCGACAGCAAGCGCGACTTAGAGTCTGGGAGGTCATAAGTTAACAGCTCTGCTCAGAAAGCGGGAAGGCTGGAGGACAAAGGGAAGGAAAGCGGCTGAGCCCCCGGACGACAGAGCTCAGTTTGGTGGGGGAACGAAGGCGCTCGCCAGCGCCATCTACCCGGCCCATCCCCCAGCCAAAATCCCAAAGAGAACCAGTTCCTGCCAGGGAACTTGCTCGCTCCGCGCAAACACCCAACTCTGCGCTTCTGCAGAGCCAAACCCCCGGCAGCGGATCTGACTCCCTGCTGCTGCCACAGGGCCCCTCCTGAAGTGGATCACCTAAGGAGAAGCAAGCTAAGCCTGCCCCTCCTGCCCCTGTGCACCTTGCCTACCCACCCCAGCTAAGACGCCAGATCCCCAGCATCACAAGCCTGGCAGTGTGCAAGTAGCCCAGACAGGCCACCCCACCCCACAGTGAATCCCGCCCCTAGGAGAGGGGAAGAGAAGACACGCACCAGTCTGACTGTGGCCCCAGCGGTGGGCTGGGGGCAGACATCAGGTCTGACTGCGGCTCCGCCCACCAACTCCAGTTATACACCACAGCACAGGGGAAGTGCCCTGCAGGTCCTCACCACGCCAGGGACTATCCAAAATGACCAAGCGGAAGAATTCCCCTCAGAAGAATCTCCAGGAAATAACAACAGCTAATGAGCTGATCAAAAAGGATTTAAATAATATAACAGAAAGTGAATTTAGAATAATAGTCATAAAATTAATCGCTGGGCTTGAAAACAGTATAGCTGACAGCAGAGAATCTCTTGCTACAGAGATCAAGGGACTAAGGAACAGTCACGAGGAGCTGAAAAACGCTTTAAATGAAATGCATTACAAAATGGAAACCACCACAGCTCGGATTGAAGAGGCAGAGGAGAGAATAGGTGAACTAGAAGATAAAGTTATGGAAAAAGAGGAAGCTGAGAAAAAGAGAGAGAAAAAAATCCAGGAGTATGAGGGGAAAATTAGAGAACTAAGTGATACACTAAAAAGAAATAATATACGCATCATTGGTATCCCAGAGGAGGAAGAGAGAGGGAAAGGTGCTGAAGGGGTACTTGAAGAAATAATAGCTGAGAACTTCCCTGAAGTGGGGAAGGAAAAAGGCATTGAAATCCAAGAGGCACAGAGAACTCCCTTCAACGTAACTTGAATCGATCTTCTGCACGACATATCATAGTGAAACTGGCAAAAAGAAGGATAAAGAGAAAATTCTGAAAGCAGCAAGGGGTAAACGTGCCCTCACATATAAAGGGAGACCTATAAGACTCGTGACTGATCTCTCTTTTGAAACTTGGCAGGCCAGAAAGAGTTGGCACCAGATTTTCAGTTTGCTAGACAGAAAAAATATGCAGCCGAGAATCGTTTATCCAGCAAGCCTGACATTTAGAATAGAAGGAGAGATAAAGGTCTTCCCAAACAAACAAAAA
>NW_024412443.1:2898475-2976294 GCF_014898765.1 Herpailurus yagouaroundi
AAAATAATAGATAAAGAACTCAAAGGAACAAAATAGAGAAATGAGAAATAAATCCATATAAATATGGTTAAATAAACGTTGACAAAAGAGTATAACCAATAATATTTATCATTGATTATTTTTTAAGCAAATGGAGCTAGAATAGCTGGAAAATTACATGAAATACGATTGAATCTATACACAGATCTTATATCTTTCATTGAAATTAACTTGATGTGGATTATAGATCTGTATGCAAATGGAAAACTAAAAACCTCTCAGAAGCTAATATAGCAGAAAGACTATACTGGCCTTAGATATGGCAATTATTTTTTTAAGATACAACACCAAATCCATGATTCATGAAAGAAAAAAAAAATGATAAGCTAGACTTAATTAATGAAAAACTTTTACTTTCCAAAAGTCAGTGTCCAGGGACTTAGAAGGCATGTCACAGAATGGGAAGAAATATTTACAAAAGGCCTATCTGATAAAAATTTAAGCAAAAATGTTTAAAGAACTTTTAAAACACAATAAAAACCAAACAAAATGAAAACCATATAAAAAATGGTCAAAAGACCTGAAAAAAAACCTCACGAATGTAGACATAGAGATATAATATGTACATGTGAATAAATGTTCAATGTGATATGTCATTAGGGAAATGCAATTAAAATATTAATGTGATTCAGCTACATAGCTACTAGAATGGCCAAAATCCAAAACAATGACAACTCCAAAAGCTGATGAGGATGTGGAACAAGAGGAACTCTTTTTCATTTCTCTGGGAAATGCAAAATGGTACAGGCACTTTGGAAGAGAATTTGGCAGTTTGTTGCAGAACTAAACCTATCTATCCTATATGATCCAGAAGTTATACTCTTTGGTATTTACCCAAATGAGTTAAAATTGTTTTCCATAATAAAACCTGCACACAGATTTTTAAAACTGCTTAACTCATAATTTCCCAAATTAGGAAGCAATGAAGATGTAGTGGATAAATAAATGATGGTATATTACAGCAGTGACATATTATTCAGAGCTAAAAGGAATTTAGTTATCAAGCCATGAAAAGACAGGGAGGAAACATGAAGGCATGCTACTAGGCGAAAGAAGCTAATCTGAACAAGGCTGCATACAATATTCTGGATGTGGCAATATTATGATGATTAAAACATTAAGTAGTTGCCAGGGGTTAGGATTCTTGGGAGAGTTAAGTTGATGGTATACAGATTTGTAAGTCAATAAATTATTCTGCATAATACTACTATAATGAATACAGGGTATTAATCATTTATCAAAATCCATAGATTGTGTGATAAAAACAGTGACACTAAGCTAAACTATGCACTTTAGGTGATAATGATATTTCAGTGTAAATTCATTGACTGCAACAAACATAACACAATGGTGGTTAGTGTTGATATTGGGGGAGTCTGTGTGTGTGGGAAGGCTAAAGGTATATGAAAAATCCTGTGTATTCCTCTCAATTTTGCTGTAATATAAATTGCTCAAAAAATAAAGATTATTATTTAAAATTTTTATTAATATAATTTCAAATTGACATAGTAAATATTGTTTGAGAAATCACAATTTATTTCTTGTTTAGTATCAAAGAATAATATTAACAAAGTCTTAAAGTAATAATAAAATATGTTTCCCTTTTCCTACCAGATATCTGGGTGACACATATTTACTTCATATAGTAAACTAAAATAGGAACAACGTAGATGAGCAATTGATATGAGAAAAAACTAAGTCCTTTTTTAAAAAGAAATGAAAAAATAATTTTTAATTTAACCTTGAGAGAGACAGACAAAGCAAGAACAGGGAGGGAGAGGGAGCACAGAATCTGAAGCAGTCTCCAGGCTCTGAGCTGTTAGCACAGAGCCAGATGCGGGGCTCAGCTCAAATTCACTAACTCTGAGATCATGAGCTGAGCCAAAGTCGGGCGCTTAGCCAATTGAACCATCCAGGTGCCCCAGTGTAAGAAACAACTGAAACTTCAGTTAGCCAGACATTAAAGTTATTTTAATTTTTTACATTTAAACAATGTGTCTCTACTTTTGTTTTCAGAAATAATTTATTTTTATTAAAACGGGTAGTTGCATTAATGTTAAAAACATTTTAATCAATTAAACATATATTTAAATATGTAGCAATTTAATTTGTTTTATGGTAAACACCAATTGATATAAATCATATAGACATAAGATATTTTATTTTTTCTTTTTCTTTTTTTTTTTTAATTTTTTTTCAACATTTATTTATTTTTGGGACAGAGAGAGACAGAGCATGAACGGGGGAGGGGCAGAGAGAGGGAGACACAGAATCGGAAACAGGCTCTGAGCCATCAGCCCAGAGCCTGACGCGGGGCTCGAACTCACGGACCGCGAGATCGTGACCTGGCTGAAGTCGGACGCTTAACCGACTGCGCCACCCAGGCGCCCCAAGATATTTTATTTTTTCAAACGTTTTTAACAGTAAACAATACTAGAAACAAACAAAAAATACATTGATAGTTTCTGATACATAAATATTAAATGCAAATTTATGCTATTCAGTAGTTCAAAAAAATCTCAAATAGTAAAACTTTGGTATGTATGTTTCCCCACATTTTTTCCTCTTTTGAGTATTATGTTTTCATTAAAATGAAAAAGAAAAAAAAACTTGTTAGCTGCCTTAACACCACTTTTCTTTTTATTCATCACAAGTTTGCATATCTACTGCATATCAGTTCTATGTACTCTGATATGGTGTAAAGTCTCATTGCCCTATCAAGAAATGTTTGCAAACTCTATAAAGTAAGCAAACCTACAAATTGTGGCTTTCTGTTTAAATAATACACATACATAAGCAGCACAAGTAGTATTGATGGAGGGTAAACAAAGATCTGCTGGGTCTTTGTGAAATCCTTGTCGAAGGTTGTCTAATCTGGTGAAGCCCAAATGACATGTACTGACTCAGAAATATTTCTGCTACCACAGGCTTGAATTCATATAAATAATCAATAAATTATGTGAAAAATCCTGTGACCATTCCTAGCTGTGTTTACATAGTAGGAAAGTAGAGACTGATTTTTGAGACTTTATTTTCAGATTTTCTTGGAGATTTCTTACCTCACTGTCAGCTTCTTTTTTGTTTTAACGTTTTTCCTTTTTTAAAAGTTTATGTATTTATTTTGAGAGAGAGAGTGTATGGGAAAGGGACAGAGAGAGAGGGAGAGAGAGAATCCCAAGCCGGCTCCATGTTGTCAGCACAGAGCCCAATATGGGGCTCAATCCCAGACACTGTGAAATCATGACCTTAGCTAAAATCAAGAGTCAGAGGCTTAACTGACTGAGCCACGCAAGCGTCTCTCTCAGCTTCTTTACAGACTTCTGGATACTAAGAACTTTCAGAATATTGACAAACTGGATTTTTCCCTAGGAACTACATCTGAGGGACAGTGCCTAACATCTGGGGACTAGTAACTTATTGATCCCACTCTCTATGCAAGGATTTATTCCAAACACTTCTGCTGAATAAGAGTCCCACAATACTTCACAATTCATTTCTCCCTAGCTTCCTTTTCTTTAAAAATGAATTCTGCAAGACTTTCTTACCCCATCAAAAAACTAAAGAAAACCTACAGAATGTGAGAAGATATCTGAAAATGGCATATCTAATGAAGAGTTAAGGGGCGCCTGGGTGGCTCAGTTGGTTAAGCATCTGACTTCAGCTCAGGTCATGATCTCACGGTCGGTGAGTTCGAGCCCCGCGTCGGGCTCTGTGCTGACAGCTCAGAGCCTGGAGCCTGCTTCAGATTCTGTGTCTCCCTTTCTCTCTGACCCTCCCCTGTTCATACTCTGTCTCTCTCTGTCTCAAAAATAAATAAACATTAAAACAATTTAAAAAAGAGTTAATATCCAAAATGTATAAAAACTTAAACAACTCAACAATCAAAAAATAATCTAGTTAAAACATGGGCTGAAGACATGAATAGATATTTTTCTAAAGAAATCATACAGGTGTCTAACGGACACATGAAAAGACACTGAACACCAACATCACGGAAATGCAAATCAAAAATTTAATGAAATACCCCTCATTCTTGTCAGAAAGACTAAAATCAGGAGCCCTTGTGTGGCTCAGTCGGTTAAGCATCTGACTTCGGCTCAGGTCATGATCTCACCTCCGTGAGTTCAAGCCCCGTGTAGGGCTCTACGCTGTCAGTTCAGACCCTGGAGCTACTTTGGACTCTATGTCTCCCCCTCTCTCTGCCCCTCCCCCACTCACGCTCTGTCTTTCTCTGTCTCTCAAAAAATGAATAAACGTTAAAAAAAAAAAGGAATGACTAAGATCAACAATACAAGAAACAGCAGGTATTGGAAAGGATGTGGAGAAAGGGGAACCTGTCTGCACTGTTGGAGGCAAACTGGTGCAGCCACTCTGGAGTTTCCTCAAAAAGTTAAAAATAAAACTGCCCTACCATCCAACAATTATACGGCTAGGTATTTGCCCAAAGAATACAAAAATATGAATTCAAGGGGATACATGCATCTCAAAGTTTATACCAGCATTAACAACAATAGCCAAAAAATGGAAAAACCTAAATGTCTATTGACTGCTGAATAGATAAAAAAAGATGAGAGAGAGAGAGAGAAAGAGAGAGAGGGAGCTTCTGATATATATAAATTACATGTGAATTTATGCTATTGTGTGTGTGTGTGTGTATACACACACACACACGAAGGTTATATATATGTATGTATATACATATACATATACACATATACATATATGTAAATATACATATATACATATACTATATATAAATATACATATATTTATATAAATATACATATATTATATACATATATACATATATATATAAAGAGAGAGAGAAAATATTAATCAGCCATAAAAAAGAGTGAAATCTTGCCATTTGCAATGATGTGGATGGAGTTAGAGAATATTATGCTAAGTGAAATAAATTGTCACAGAAAGACTAAGACTATGTGGTTTCACCCAAATGTGGAATTTAATAAACAAAACAAATGATCATAAGGGAGAAAAATAGAAAGGAAAAGCAAGAAAAAAACTTTTAACTGTAGAGAAGAAACTGATGATTACCAGACAGACTACACTCCAGGTGGTGTTTTAAATAGGTGATGGCCATTAAGAAATGCACTGTTGTGATGAGCACCAGGTGTTGTATGAAAGTGTTGAATCACTATGTTGTACACCTGAAAGTAATATTACACTGTAGGTTAAGTGAAATTTAAATAAAAACTTTAAAAAACAAGTTACATGATTTTATTGATATATTATAATACAATTACTTTTTTCTTTTTTTAAATTTTTTTCTTTTGTTTTTACATTTTTTAAAGTATTTTTTTTTTATTTTTGAGAGAGAGAGAGGAAAGACAGAGTGTGAGCTGGGAATGGGCAGAGAGAGAGGGAGACACAGAATCTGAAGAAGGCTCCAGGCTTTGAGCTGTCAGCACAGAGCCCGATGCAGGGCTCGAACTCCTGAACCATGAGATCATGACCTAAACTGAGATCATGACCTGAGCCAAAGTCGGAGGCCCAATGGATGAGTCACCCAGGTGTCCCATTTTTTTAAAAATATTTTTTAATGTTTATTCAGTTTTTGAGAGACAGAGGGAGAGACACACAGAGAGAGAGAGAGCATGACCGGAGAGAGAGCATGACAGGGGGCGGGGGGCAGAGAGAGAAGGGAGACATAGAATCCTAAGCAGGCTCCAGGCTCTGACCTGTCAGCACAGAGCCTGATGCAGGGCTGAACAAAGGAACCATGAGACCATGACCTGAGCCAAAGTTAGGTGTTTAACCGATGGAGCCACCCAGGCGCCCTTACATTTCCTTTTCTTTTTTTTTAATTTTTTTTTCAACGTTTATTTATTTTTGGGACAGAGAGAGACAGAGCATGAACGGGGGAGGGGCAGAGAGAGAGGGAGACACAGAATCGGAAACAGGCTCCAGGCTCTGAGCCATCAGCCCAGAGCCTGACGTGGGGCTCGAACTCACGGACAGCGAGATTGTGACCTGGCTGAAGTCAGACGCCCAACCGACTGCGCCACCCAGGCGCCCCTTACATTTCCTTTTCTAATCAGACATAAACTTGAAATTGTGTTGAACCTACAGAGCCTAAGAAACATTCTTTTAACACTTCCAAGTATAACGAGATCTTTGCTAATTTCATTGTTAAAAACCATTACTAAAATTTAACTAATATTTAAAGTATAGCAAGGAATTGGAGTTAAGCTAGCTCCAGGAGTTTGCAGTCACCAGTTCCCCAGGGTTTGCCAGATGTTGACCCATATGTGCGCCTCCGAGGGAATCATCATGCTTAGAAAGCACCCAGGGACACATTGTTCTTGTGATTTAAAGTAAGCATGAATCTTCCTGAGAAGTAACTCCTTGAATTTTATTCACTTAAGAAAGAAGCAAGATCACAGATTTTGTCAAATATTTTAAATTGTACAAAATAATTCTGCTGTTAGTGAAGGTAAATTTATTACCTCCATTCTTATATATTTTGTATGTTAATTTATATTTCTTTAAAGTTACTAAGGAATAATTTACTATACTAGCTGATAAATGTATTTTCATAGAATAGACTGAATGTTTCTGATTCTATTATTTATTTTAGGTAATTGGTATTAAAAATAGTACCTGAAGATCTGTTACACATTGAACAAAACAGTGAAACTTTAAAGATGCAAAGATTCCTTAGGAATTGAAATACTGCAGGTGCAAGGAATAAAATTTTTCAAAATATTGATTTTAAAGGGTAACTCTGACATCTATGGGAATTTCATAGCAATTAAAACTATGTAAGTAAAGATGATCTCCAAAGTATAGGAAGTAACGTTGAAATATTTCATATAGTTATTACTATGAAGAATTTATCACATTCCTTACATATTATGTGGCAGAGATGCTGTATGCTGGTTATATAATATTATATTTTATCTGTTTTACAATGAACTAGAGAGTAGTAATACCACTCATTCTACTGTTCACGTTTAAAAATTTTGTAGCAAACAACTTCTATATATCACTAAGATCATAAGAAGCAGGAAAAATATGCTGGAATATCTTTTAGACCCCAAAGTATTCATTTTCCACATATCCACCTCAATACTTTCCAAAGGAGGAGATGTGAGTTAACTTTAACATAGAAAAACTTCAGAATTACATGCAATCTGCAAAGATTGAGCGTGAGAATGAGACTTCTAATACACAATAGTTAATGTGTGGTTTTAATAAAGCAAATTAAAAGTATCTGTTAAATCTGATTTGTTTCAGTAGTAACCTATGTCAGAAGTCAATAATACAACTTAATCATTAAGCATTTCTTTGGATAGTTAATCACATTATATTCTTTAAGTAAAATGAGGATAATGGAAGTATCACAAATAACTAAAATAATTATTATACAAATAATTAGTCTAAAATATTTTTGCAAAAACATTGAAGATTCATATAATTGTACCAATGCAAGCAAGTCATTATCATTATTAAATGGTGACACAAGTCATATTTTTTTAATAAAAGTGGACTATACATTTGTTTTCCTTTTTTGTTTCCTTTTCTTTTTTTCTTCCAAATTGGACTACATATTAAAAATAGAAAAATACAATTGTTGATATTTTAAGTTAAAACCTGACAGTTCTAGGCCTTAACAGAAGATAAATTTAAATAGCAGACTCTGGAAAGATATTTTAGACAAATGGTATAAATGTACTCAATAACATACTCAAGGTTATAGGGTCTTGGTTTTATGTTATATCCTCATATGTTTAGTTCTCTGATCTTATGACTTTTGAAACTTGTATGGTATCTCACCAGAGTGGGAAAGAACTCTCACATGAAATATGGCCTTTATAGTTTCAAATATAATCTTTCTTTCAATTTCTTCTATGCATGCTTTTTGGTTAGAAATGCAGTGTCCAATGGCTGCATTTATTTGGACGTGTTATGAACTATCTGCATTCACTTTTTATTTCTGCATTATCTTCTCACTTTATCCTTCACTCAAGGTTACTACAGCATATTAGCAGACATGGGCAATCTCACCTTTTTCACAGAATTCCTCCTCCTGGATATCTCAAGCTCTCGGGAGCTCCAAATTTTTCAAGGTCTGCTGTTCCTATTGATTTATTTAGGAGCCACAGCTGGAAATCTTCTGACCATTACTGCCATTGCAACAGACCCACATCTTTACTCTCCACTGCATTTTTGTATAAACAACTTATCCCTCATAGATCTTTGCTGCATCTCTGTTAGTGTTCCCAAATTAATTGTCAATTGCCTGGTAGACAATAAGCCAATTTCACTCAAAGAATGTGTGCTCAGATTTTCCTGTATATTCTTTTTGCATCTGTAGAGCTTGCACTCCTTGCAGTGATGTCCTATGACCAGTATGTTGCCTTTTAGCCACCCTCTGTACTATGGTGAACTATCACCCTCTGTACTATGGGGTGACTATCACACTACATTTGTGCATACAAGCAGCAGGTGGCTCATGGGGAAGTGGGCTGGTCTATTCTGCTATGCTCACTGGTCACATGTTCAGGTTCCCCTTTCACAAAGTCCAATATAACCAATATTTCTGTGATGTACCACAGATTTTAAGAATATCATCTTAAGATGTTCAGTTTTTTGAATCTATGATCCTTGCTATAAGTGCTTCTATTTCCTTAGTATGTTTTGCTTTTTTGGTTATATCATATATTAATATATTTTCAACTGTGCTTAAGATCCATTCAGTGGAAGCCCGTAACAAAGCTTTATCTACTTCTACCCCGCAGTTGGTAATTCTTCTTTTGTTTCTAATTTCTGGATTGATTGCTGTCTTAGGTCCCATTGCAAATGACGCATCCCTTAAAAACCTGTTGACAGCTATTCTTTATATCATAGTGCCCCCATTCATAAACCCCATCATCCATAGTCTATGGAGCAAGGAGATTAACACTGCTCTAAGCAGAATGCTGAATAGATATATTAAGTCCCCAAGGAGGCATTTTCTTGATTAAAATGCATGTTAAAACAAGACAATTTTATAGGAGCTAATTTTATAATTGATTCATGTTCTTAAATTTGAACATATTCCTATGAATTATGTACTCTTGATTGTATATGTTTTTGTTGTCCAACTATATGTTACAAATTTTACTATGAGTTAGCTTTTCTTACTCAAAATTATATATTTTTATATGTGCTTCTTGAAAATACTACAAGCCTGATCCATATTGACAAAATGTTTTGGAAATTGTTTGGAATTATTTTGACCTAAACAGAAATAAAAACATCAGAGAAAGGCATGCCTTGAATATCATTACCTTACCACGTACCTACATACTTGAAAGAACTTCACATTACTGGATACTGCCAATCTGGCAGGTAATACTGATTGGTTTAGATAAGAGAAGGTCACTGTTTAAATTTGTCTCTTTGTATTTATTCTTACGCCAAGGATGTATTAAGTAATAAAACGCTTAAGACTAGTAGATTACTGAGGGATTGGATTTAATGAGGAGATAGCACAGACATCCCTGGGAAAGTCTTGAAACCAGTTTCCAGAGGGTTCCTGGAAACGTGGAAGAGTTGCTTTATTCATGAACTCTGGACTATAAAACCACTGGTCTTCAACACTGAATATGGTTTGATACATTTCTTCTCTCTCTGAGCTTTCTGTGCAAAAATATATGTCATGCTTTATTCATCTAAACTTTCTTCTTTTTTTAAAATACTTTTTTAAATGTTTATTCATTTTTGGGAGAGACAGAAAAGGAGCATGGGAAGGGGCACAGAGAAAAGGAGACACAGAATCAGAAGCAGGCTTCAAATTCTGAGCTGTCAGCATAGAGCCTACCACGGAGTTTGAGCTAATGAACCATGAGAACATGACCTGAGCCAAAGTCAAACATGTAACTGACTGAGCCACCAAGGATCCCCTCTTTTTTATATTTTATTTTAAGGTTTTATTTATTTATTTTGAGACTAAGAAATAGAGAGAGAGAGAGAAAAAAAAAAAAAAAAAAAGAGAATCCCAAGGAGGATCTGTGCTGACAGCATGTGATTTGAACACAGGAACCATTAGATCATGACCTGTGCTGAAACCAAGATTCAGACAGTTAAAGAGACACTGAGGCGCTCCTCATGCAAATTTTATTTTATTTTATTTTTTTAAATGTTTTTAATGTTTATTTTTTTGGGAAAGAGAGTGTGAGTGGGTTGGAGCAAAGAGAGAAGGAGACAACAGAATCCAAAGCAGGCTCTGGTCTCCCAGCTATCAGCACAGAGCCCTACACAGGGCTCAAAACCATGAACTGTTAGATCATGACCTTAGCGAAAGTCAAATGCTCAACTGACTGAGCCACCCAGGCGCCCCCAACTTTCTTTATAATGGAGGGAAAGGAATTAGTAGTTACAGAGTGAAGGGAGATATATCAGAAACTGGTGTTGGATTTTACCTAGAGAGAATCACATATTTCTTGTATTATATAATACAGTTTTCACACTAAGTATGTCATAAAATTAATCATCTCAAAATTGAAAGTTTTATTTTTTCTCATTTGAAAAGTCTTACTTTTTTTTCTAATTTTTCTCATTTTAAAGCTGGCTAAATACAATATGGACTCTTTTATATCTCGGAAATGAATTCTGTAAAATGTGTCTTCCTACTTTAAAATCGCTTACTAGAAGATATTCAAAATTTAGGAACAATTCTCATTTAATTTCAGCCTGGGACTGGTACAAGAGGTATATCAGTCTCATACATTTCAGTATATACTAATCAATGTAGAAGGAATGAATAAATGAAGATTGCAAATCTCACATCTATCAAAACTAATAATCCTCTGTGGATAAAAAGGATTGCTCTTGCACTGTTGGTAGGAATGTAATAGTATAGAGGGTCCTCAAAGTGTTAAAAGAACATAAATACTCTATGATCCAGTAATTGAACTACTGGGTATTTACTCAAATAATATAAAACCCCTAATTCAAAGAGATACACGCAACCCTATGTTTATGGCAGCATGATTTACAATAGCCAAGTTGTGGAAGCAGCCCAAGTGTCCATCAATAGATGAATGCATAAAGAAGATGTAGTGTATATATACTATTGGAATGGAATATTATTCATTCATAATAAGAGAATAACATCTTGTCATTGGCAGCAGCATGGATGGAGCTAGAGTATTATTCTAAGCAAAATAAGCTAGTCAGAGAAAAACAAATACCATATGATTTAATTCATATGTGGAATTTAAGAGATAAAACAAAAGAGCAAAGGTGGAGGGGAGAAAACCCAAGAGACAGACTCTTAACTATAGGGAACAAACTGGTGGTTACCAAAAGGGAGGGGACTCAGTGGATGGGTGAAATATGTGATGGGATTAAGGAGTGCACTTGTTGTGATGAGCCCAGGGTGTTGTATGGAAGTGGGTGACATATGGAAGTGTTGAATCACTAAAGTGTATATGTGAAACTAATATAATACTGTATGGTAACTATACTGGAATGAAAATTTTAAGAAACTAATAGTTTTCCACAAACATTTCAAATTTCATCATACCCTCCAATTCTTTCCATAATTCCCCTAATTTAAGTATTTAATGTTGGGTAATCCTATAATTTATTTATATATCAGTTGTTTTTTTCTACTTCTGTTAGCTGTATAGTTGTTTTCTTGGAGTTTTTGTCATTTCCTAATTTCATATTCAAGGAACACTTTTACAAAGATTGTGATTTACATTCTGAATTTTTTCATCTCTAAAAAGATTTTATTCAGCTATGCCTCTTTATTTATACATAAATATATATTACTCGGATATATAGTACCCAATTTGTCAGAACACAAAGCACCAAACCCTTCTGTGAGTATTTGTTTGGGAGGTGGGGGAGGTTATAATAAGCAACCCTTGTCCTCCAGTCACTTTATGTTTTGTAGTGCAAATACCTCACCAGATGCTGTTTCTCGAATATTGAGAAGTTATGAAAGCATAACCTTGTTCCAAAAGCATAGAAGTAATGCATATTATCTTATAGGAGAAAAAAATAAAGTACAACTGTCATGTAACTAAAGATAAATAGGTGGTGGAGGGGCAGCCCGCCTGGCAAGGCAGAGCCCCTGAAGTCTGGCTTGCGAAAGCAGGGGGGGGGGGGGGCAGACTCTGTGAGGTCTGACAGCCAGCGGGACTTAACATATGGAATGTTAAAAGTCAATAGCTCTGCTCTCACAGAGCGGGGAGGGCTAGATGACACCTGGAGGGAGAGGTGTTGACCCCACAAGACAGATCTCAGCTGGGCAGGAGAACAAAGCCGTTGGCAAGCACCATCTCTGTCTCCCATCTCCCAGCCAAAATTCCAAAGGGACCCAGTTCCCCTCACAAAACTTGCTTGCACCACACAAACATCCAATGCTGTGCTTCTGTGGTCCATCCCTCTATCAGGTCTACCTCCCTCCTTTTACTACAGGGTCCCTCCCGCAGGGGACTCTTGACAGCAAAGGGAGCTAAGCCTACACCTCCCACCCCTGTGCACCTTGTAGCTAAAATCCCAGATCCCATCAAAGCAGTACCACAAGCCTGGCAGTGTGCATGTAGCCCAGACAGAGACCACACCACTTACAGTGAGTACTGCCCCTGGGAGAGGGGAAGATAAGGTACACACCAGTCTGACTGTGGCCCCTGTGGTGGGCTGGGAGCAGACATTGGGTTGGACTGCAGTCCCACCCACCAACACAAGTTACTTCCTGCAGCACAGGGGAAGTGCCCTGAAGGTTGGAGCCACCGCAGGGAGTACCCAAAATGAAGAAACAGAAGAATTCTCCTCAAAAGAAACTCCAGGAAGTAGTGACAGCTAATGAATTGATCAAAAACGATTTAAGCAATATAACAGAACAAGAATTTAGAATAATAATCATAAAATTAATCGCTGGGCTTGAAAAAAGTATTGAGGACTGTACAGAATCTATTGCTACAGAGATCAAGGGACTAAAAATTAGTCATGAGGAGATAAAAAAAATTCTATAAATAAGGTGCAAGATAAAATGGGGAAGACCATAGCACGGATTGAACAGGCCAAGGAGAGAATAGGTGAATTAGAAGACAAAGTTATGGAAAAAGAGGAACCTGAGAAAAAGTCAGATAAAAAATGCAGGAGTAGAAAGGGAGAATTAGAGAACTAAGCGATGCAATGAAATCCAACAATATCAGTATCATAGGAATTCCAGAAGAAGAGAGAGACAAAGGGGCTGAAGGTGTACTTGAACAAATCATAGCTGAAAACTTCCTGGATCTGGGGAAAGAAAAAGGCATTGAAATCCAAGAGGCACAGAGAACTCCCTTCAGACTTAACTTGAATCAATTTCTGCATGACACATCATACTGAAACTGGCAAATACAAAACTAAAGAGAGAATTCTGAAAGCAGCTAGGGATAAACGGGTCCTAACATACAAAGGTAGACACGTAAGGGTAGTCACAGACATATCTACTGAAACTTGGCAAGCCAGAAAGGAATGGCAGGAATTCTTCAATGTGATGAACAGAAAAAAAACATGCAACCAAGAATCCTTTATCCAGCAAGTCTGTCATTCAGAATAGAGGGCGGGGAGGGTAAAGGTCTTCCCAAACAAAAACTAAAGGAATTCATTACCATTAAACCAGCCCTACAAGAGATCCTAAGGGGGATTCTGTGAGTGAAATGTTGCAAGGACCAAAAAGTGCCAGAGATATCACTCCAAGCACGAAACCTACAGACATCACAATGACTCTAAATCCATGTCTATAAATAATAACAATGAATGTAAATGCACTAAATGCTCCAACCAAAAGACATAGGGTGTCAGAATGAATAGAAAATAAGACCCATCTATTTGCTGTCTACAAGAGACTCATTTTAGACCCAAGGACACCTTCAGACTGAAAGTGAGGGGCTGGAGAACTATCTATTATGCTACTGGAAGTCAAAAGAAAGCTGGAGTAGCCATACTTATATCAGAAAAAAACTAGACTTTAAATTAAAGGCTGTAACAAGAGATGAAGAAAGACATTATATAATAATTACAGGGTCTATCTATCAGGAAGAGCTAACAAATATAAATGTCTATGTGCCAAATATGGGAGGCTCCAAATATATAAAACAATCACAAACATAAGAAACCTTACTGATAAGAATGTGGTAATTGCAGGGACTTTAATACCCCACTTACAACAATGGATAGATCATCTAAACACAGAATAAACAAAGAAACAAGGGCCCTGCATGATACATTGGATCAGATGGACTTGACAGATGTATTTAAATCTGCATCCCAAAGCAGGAGAATATACTTTCTTCTCGAGTGCATATGGAACATTCTCCAAGATAGATACATACTAGGTCAGAACACAGCCCTTCATAAGTATAAAAGAATTGAGATCATACCACGCACACTTTTAGACCACAATGCTATGAAAATTGAAATCAACCACAGGAAAAAGTCTGGAAAATTTCCAAAAGCATGGAGGTTAAAGAACACCTCACTAAATAATGAATGGATCAACCAGGCAATTAGAGAAGAAATTTAAAAATATATGGAAACAAATGAAAATACAAGAATTCAAAACTTTGGGATGCAGAAAAAGCAGTCCTGAGAGGAAAATACATTGTAATCCAGGCCTATCTCAAGAAACAAGAAAAATGCCAAACACAAAATCTAACAGAACACCTAAAGGAAATAGAAATGGAACAGCAAAGACACACTAAAACCAGCAGGAGAGGAGAAATAATAAAGATCAGAGCATAAACAAACAATATAGAATCTAAAAAAAACAGTAGAGCAGATTAATGAAATCAAGAGTTGTTTTTTTTTTTTAATGAACAAAACTGATAAACCTCCAGCTAGGCTTCTCAAAAAGAAAAGGGAGAGGACCCAAATAGATAAAATAACGAATGAAAATGGAATTATTACAACTAATCCCTCAGAAATACAAGGAATTATCAGGGAAATCTATGAAAAATTATGTGCCAACAAACTGTGCAACCTGGAAGGAATGGACAAATTCCTAAGCACCCACACACTTCCAAAATTCAAACAGGAAGAAATAGATAACTTGAACAGACCCATAGCTAGTGAAGAAATGGAATCAGTTATCAAAAATCTCCCAACAGATAAGAGTCCAGGACCTGATGGCCTCCGTGGGGAATTCTACAAGACATTTAAATCAGAGATAATACCTATCTTCTCAAGTTGTTCCAAAACATAGAAAGGGAAGGAATACTTGCAGACTCATTCTATGAAGCCAGCATTACTTTGATTCCCAAACCAGACAGAGAACCAGAAAAAAAAAAAAAAAGAACAACAGGCCAATATCCCTGATGAATATGAATGCAAAAAAATTCTCAACAAGATACTAGCAAATCGAATTCAACAGCTTATAAAAAGAATTATTCATCATGATCAAGTGGGATTCATTCCTGGGATGCAGGGCTGGCTCAATACTTACAAATCAATCAACATGATACATCACATTAATAAAAGAAAAGATAAGAACCATATGATCCTGTCAATCAATGCAGAAAAAATATTTGACAAAATTCAGCACCCTTTCTTAAAAAACCCTCAAGAAAGTCGGGATAGAAGGAACATACTTAAACATCATAAAAGCCACTTATGAAAAGTCCACAGATAATACCATCCTCAATGGAGAAAAACTGAGAGCTTTCCCCCTGAGATCAGGAACATGTCAGGGATGTCCACTGTCACTGCTGTTGTTTAACCTAGTGTTGGAAGTTCTAGCATCAGCAATCAGACAACAAAAGGAAATCAAAGGCATCAAAATTGGTAAAGATGAAGTCAAGCTTTCAATTTTTGCAAATGACATGATATTATACATGGAAAACCCAATAAACTCCACCTCAAGTCTGCAGAATCGATAAATGAATTCAGCAAAGTCGCAGGATACAAAATTAATGTACAGGAATCAGTTGCTTTCTTATACACTAATAATGAAGCAATAAAAAGACAAGTAAAAAACTGATCCCATTCACAACTGCACCAAGAATCATAAAATACCTAGGAATAAACCTAACCAAAGATGTTAAAAGATCTGTATGCTGAAAACTATAGAAAGCTTATGAAGGAAATTGAAGAAGATACAAAGAAATGGAAAAACCTTCCATGCTCATGGATTTGAAGAATAAATCTTTGCAAAAATGTAAACACTACCCAAAGCAGTCTACACATTCAATGCAATCCCGATCAAGATTACACCAGCTTTCTTCTCAAACTAAAACAAGCAATCCTAAAATTTGTATGGAATAACAAAAGAACCCAAATAGCCAAAGTAATATTGAAAAAGAAGACCAAAGCAGGAGGCATCACAATACCAAACTTTAGCCTCTACTACAAAGCTGTTATCATCAAGCCAGCATGGTATTGGCACAAAAACATACACATAGACCAATGGAATAGAATAGAGACTCCACAATTGGGCTCACAAAAATATGGCCAAATAATCTTTGTCAAAGCAGGAAAGAATGTCCAATGGAAAAAAAGACAGTCTCTTTAACAAATGGTGCTGGGAGAACTGGACAGCAACATGCAGAAGGATGAAACTAGACCACTTTCTTACACCATTCACAAAAATAAACTCAAAATGGATGAAGAATCTGAATGTGCGACAGAAAACCATAAAACCCTAGAGGAGAAAACAGGAAAACACCTCTCCAATGTCAGCTGCAACAATTTCTTACTTGGCATATCTCCAAAGGAAAGGGAATTAAAAGCAAAAATTAACTATTGGGACCTCATGAAGATAAAAAGCTTCTGCCCTGCAAAGGAAACAATCAACAAGACTAAAAGGCAACCAACAGAATGGGAAAAGACATTTGCAAATGACATACTAGACAAAGGGCTAGTATTCAAAATCTATAAAGAACTTACCAAACTCCACACCTGAGAAACAAATAATCCAGTGAAGAAATGGACAGAAAACATGAATAGACACTTTTCTGAAGAAGATATGTAGATGGCCAACTGGCACAAGAAAAGATGCTCAACGTCCCTCCTCATCAGGGAAATACCAATCAAAACCACTATGAGATTCTACCTCATGTCAGTTAGAGTGGCTAAAATGAACAAATCAGGAGACTATAGATGCTGGAGAGGATGTGGAGAAATGGGAACCCTCTTGCACTGTTGGTGGGAATGCAAACTGTTGCAGCCACTCTGGAAAGCAGTGTGGAGATTCCTCTAAAAATTAAAAATAGACCTACCCTATGACCCAGCAATAGAACTGCTAGGAATTTACCCAAGGGTTACAGGAGTGCTAATACATAGGGGAACTTGCACCCCAATTTTATAGCAGCACCTTCAAAAATAGCCAAATTATGGAAAGAGCCTAAATGTCCATCAACTGATGAGTGGATAAAGAAATTGTGGTTTATATACACAATGGAATACTACTTGGCAATGAGAAAGAATGAAATATGGCCTTTTGTAGCAATGTGGATGGAAATGGCGAGTGTGATGCTAAGTGAAATAAGCCATACAGAGAAAGACAGATACCATATGTTTTCACTCTTATGTGGACCCTGAGAAACTTAACAGAAGACCATGGGGAAAGGGAAAGGGGAACAAAAAGTTAGGGAAGGAGGGAGGCAGACCATAATAGACTTAAAAACTTAGAATAAACTGAGGGTTGATGGGGGGATGGGAGGGAAGGGAAAGTGGGTGATAGGCATTGAGGAGGCCACCTGTTGGGATGAGCACTGGGAGTTGTATGGAAACCAATTTGACAATAAATTTCATGTTAAAAAAAATCACAAAATTTGATACCCAAAGAAAAGAAAAAGGAAAACTTTTGGAATTAATGTCAGATTTAGCAATATCAAAGGATACAAGATAAAAATATAACAGTACACTGTTGCTGGGAATTCAAAATAGTGCAACCACTCTGGAAAACAATATGGAACTTCCTCAAAAAGTTAAAAATAGAACTACTCTATGATCCACCAATTGAACTACTAGGTTCAAACAATATAAAAAGCAATACGAAGGGACACATGCAACCCAATATTAATAACTTCATTACCAACAATAGCCAAATTATTGGAAAGAGATCAAAAGTCCATCAACTGATGAATGGATAAACAAGAATTGGTATAGATATACAACGGAATATTATTAGCCCTAACAAAGAATGAAATCTTGCTATTTGCAACAATGTGGATGGAGCTAGAGAGTTACATGCTAAATGAAATAAGTCAGCCAGTGAAAGACAAATACCATAAGATTTCACTCACATGTAGAATTTAAGAAATAAAACAAGTGAACATAAAGGGGAGGGGGAGAGGCAAACCAAGAAACACTCCTAACTATAGACAAAAACTGAGCTTTCCTGGAGGGAGGGCGGTGGAACATTGGGTTAAATAGGTGTTTGGGATTAAGGAGGGCATTTGTTATGATAAGCATGGAGTGTTGTATGCAAGTGATGAATCAGTCTATACCAGAAACTAATATACTGTATGTTAAGTAACTGGAATTTAAATAAAAACCTGGAAAGGAAAAAAAATTAAAACACAATATATTTTTGTGTGGTAGCGATGAAAATTTGGAAGCCAAAATATAAAAGACCAATAAAATTAGTAATAATGCCAAAGAGAAATGCCATAGTAGGTACATATCTAAATATAATATGTATGGAATCTGTCTGATGAATACTTCAAAATGTTGATGAAAATATCAAATGAGTAATTACTATATTCATAAGGTGCATGAAATAACATAATAAATACATCAATTATCATAATTTTTATCTATACCTTAACAAAATTCCAGTCAAAACATAATTGGTTTCTCATAGATCTAGAACAACTGATTGTAAAATTTATATTGACTTGCCAAATATATTTATAAACCAAAAACATTTTTTAAACAATATTTTTTTACAAATAAGTCTATCTGATTTCAAGACTTATTATGAGAATACAATAATTAAGACTTTGTGGTATTAATAAAGGAATAGACAATAGATCAATGGGGAAAAACATAAAGTCCAGAAATAAACCCATACATATATGGCCATTTGATTTTTTAAAATATACATATAAAAACAATCCAGTGGAGAAAGGATAGTAATTTGAAAATTGGCAAAGGAATATTTCAACATTTGTAGGCAAAGAAGGAAACCTGACCAAAATCTCATGCTGCATACAAAAAAAAATCATAAAATTATAAAACTTTTGAAAAGAACTACAAAGAATATTTTAATAATGTAAAATCAGATAGTGCTTACTCATGACAACCAAGGCATAATCTATGCTGGGGGGGGGAACCCTAGATTTTATCAAAATTAAAAAATCAGTTATCTACCAGAACCAAAAGCACAATCTATATTTTTATATTTCTATAATATGTATTTTAAATAATTGACAATCAAGACTTCATTAAAATTAAAAACTTCTGTTCTGTGAAAGACAATGCCAAAATAATGAGAAAATAAGGCATGTACTGGCCTTATTTTTTTTGGAAATATATTTGGAAAATATATTTCCAAAAGATATATCTAATAAAAGACTATTATCTCAAACTCAAAACACTTAAAATTCAAAGATAAGAAAACAGTCAATCCCATTAACAAACAGGCCAAACACTTAACAAACAGCATCAAAGAAAATACACAGGTGACAAACAAATGAAAAAAAATGCTTCACATAACATGTCACCAGGGAATGCAAATTAAAAGAAAAATGAGGTATCACTACACACCTAGAAGAATGGTCAAAATCCAGAACTCTGACAACATCAAATACTGACAAGGATGTGGAACTCATTCAGTTTTTTGTGGAAGGCAAAATGGTACAGCCACTTTGGTAATAGTCCTGTGGTTTCTGGTAAGACTAAACACTCTTAATCTGTGGTCTAGCGATTTTGTTTCTTGGTACTTACCAAAAGAATTGAAATAATTGCACACAATATTGCACATGGATAATTATAGAAGCTTTATTTACCATTGCCAAAACAAGAAGACAACCAAGATGCCCTTTCCCAAGTGAATGAATAAATAAACTGGTATATCCAACAATGGAATATTAGTGCTGAAAAGAAATGCTCTATAAAGCACTGGAAAACCATGGAAAATCTTAAGTGTACATTAGTAAGTGAAACAAGCCAATTTATAAAGGCTGCATTCTGTATAACTCCCAGTAAACGTTTCTGGAAAGGGAAAAACTGTGGAGACCAAAAAAAAAGAAAAAAAAATAGTGGTTGCCAGGAACCGTTTGGGGATTAAGGAGACACGGTGGATTAGACAGATTTTTAGGTCGCTGCAATCACACTATATGGTACTATGATCAAGGATAAAACAGTAACTGAACCACATTGTAAAATACAGTGATTGGGTGATTATGGTGTGTCAATGCAAGTTTATCAATATTAAAAAACCTACCAGTCTGGTGGGGGGATGTTGATAATGGTGGGTCTATGAATGTACGGGGTAAGGAGTATATGTGGAAACTTTGAATCTTCCCCCCAATTTTGCTGTGAACCTAAAACCGGGTAAAAAAAGTCAATAAAGAAAAAAATAATACTTTGTGGAAGACAATGATAAGACAATGAAATTACAAAATAAAGTGTAATAAACTATTTGAAGACTGTATTCTAACAAGAAACTTGTATTATATAAAAATATATACTCAAGAGGAAGAAAATAAACAAAATAATTTAAATATTGGCAACACTTGAGGCATCTGGGTGGCTTAGTCGGTTAAGCTTCCAATGTCCATTAAGTTAGTTATTACAAATATGATAAACTAATAGCATAAAATAAAAAAAAATACATGCTTTTTTTGTACATATTATTATCCAAAATAAGAACTCAGAGTATATGTACTCCTTTAAATTGCTAGTTGCTTTCTAAAGGTGTCTGAAATTTAAAATTTCCAGGATTCCTTGGAACCTAAGAATGGTCAGATAACGCTTTCAAATTTAGAGTAACTAGAATTCTAATAATTGCTTTCAGAAAGGCTTTTCCAAATGGCTCAACTCAGCTTGCATCCCTTTCCCTCTTTCCAGGGGTCAGGACCCTGAGACAATGACTGGGGACCATGTGTATGGATGGTTGGAGTCACAGTAATGAAGTGCATGGATGGATGGAGCTGCCATGTTCCTTTGGTTCCTTAAGAGCAATATGAACACAAAGCTTAAGAAAAACCTAAGGGTGATGTTTAAAAGCGGCATTTATCTCTATATTTCTTTAGAGTGGAAAGAAAAATAAAAAGTGTCATTTTGATTAAGTGACATTTTTGAGGGGGACTTTCTTGGATTCAAGTGTATCAAACTTTCCAACAAATACAGTAATCAACCAAAGGGAAGCTGAGGAAAGGAAAGATGATTTGAGACGATGTGATAGAAAATATAGGGATGATTTCTTATCATTTTATAACATAGTGTACACCTCTATTGTCCAAAGGTCTAAAAGGTAAAAATAACATATAACACAGTTGATGATGAAATCTATTCCATAAAGTACATGAGAAAAAATGCAAAGACCTAAAAAGAGATTACAAATATTGCAAGTTATTATTTAAAAATTTAAATTAAAAACTACAAGCATAGAAGCCCATGTAGCCAGATAACTCTGGATAATGTCATTTGTCAAAATTTTCCCTGCAACATTTTATTGAAAATATTACAAAGTTATAGAAAAAATTGGAAGGGCATAATGAACATCTATATGCCTTTTATCTACAATCACCGAATGCACAATTTTATGTTAGACAATTAAACACGTCACAAATTTTTACTCTTCTATAATTTAACCTTTTTAGCCATTTCCACTAGATTGACTATAAAATTTGTATGTTTATATTATTATTATTAATAAGTCCCCATTATTAAATTGTTGGTAGTAATTTAGATATATGAAGAAGAGCTGAATATTCTCTCTAGAGTCATTATATATTTCCCTAAGGGAAAAGTGTGCATGATATCAACTATAGAATAAAATGCAATAGACACCCTATATATAAGTGAGAATTTTGCTTTTAATTATTAGTGCTTTTTGTGACTAGATCATTTAGCTTTCTTAATGTTGATTATTTTTTTAATGTCTATTTTTGAGAGAAAGAGGAGAGTGTGAGCATGCCAGCTGGGGAAGGGTAGAGAGAGCGAGAGAGAGAGAGAATTCCAAGGACGGTCTATGCTGTCAGCACAGAACCTCATGTGGGGCTCAATCCAGGAACTGTGACATCATGATCTGCGCTGAAATCAAGAATCAGATGCTTAACGTAGTGAGTCACCCAGCTGTGCCTGTTGAATATTTGTGTTAACAGTGAATATGCTTAAACTTGAAAAGAAATTTGTATGTTAAAATCTGGACTTCTGAAGCTAAAATAAATAATTGGATGATTGTGAAGATGTTAGTAAGGTGTTAAAACATATACATTTAAGAAACTAGTTAAAACTTATACTGAATGAATAAGATAAAGTGAGGAATTTTGAAAATTATAGATTGTATATTTATTTTTTTTTAATTTTTTTTTCAACGTTTATTTATTTTTGCGACAGAGAGAGACAGAGCATGAACGGGGGAGGGGCAGAGAGAGAGGGAGACACAGAATCAGAAACAGGCTCCAGGCTCTGAGCCATCAGCCCAGAGCCTGACGCGGGGCTCGAACTCCCGGACCGAGAGATCGTGACCTGGCTGAAGTCGGACGCTTAACCGACTGCGCCACCCAGGCGCCCCAAGATTGTATATTTAAATAAATGCTTAGCATAGCTTAATTTCAGCACTAAATATTAAGCATGTCCATAGAAGCGTGTGTCTAAAACCTCTGTAAGTAGAATGATGATGTATCTAACGAATTTTTCTGACCCGTTGACATGAATGTACACTCCCGAGAAAATTGGATCCATGACATCCAACAGACAAGAAGGATGCTATAAAGTGGGTAGAAAGATTAAATCTTGTATATTGCTAATTCTTTCCATTTATTAGCTATCAGTCATTGTGTTAAAAAGCCTACAGAACCTCTTTAACAATATGCCTCTAACAAAAATAATCCTCCTATTTTTAAAGATATGTTAAATATAATTTTCTTGATGTTGATGTCCAAATAAATTATAAATATTGAATTATTTCAAGACCTAAGATTTTTTGATGATTATTTTTGTTTAACTGAGTGATGTTGTTTTCCTTTATATAGTAGAAATTGGAAGGAACTATTTGCTAAAGAAACCAGCTTTATTTATGGTACATTTGGATTTCACATCATGCATATGGTAAGTCTTATAAATAATAGGATAGATTGATTTGTGGGTAATTTCCAAGAGAAACCCGATCTTAGCCACACATCCCCTGTTCCAATTCTAAATATATCTTTGGTTGCCTAAGACACCAAAAAGGAAAAAAAAAACCTGATTTCATATACATTCATGCTTACAGTTACACCAATCCCACAAAGCAGGTGAGATATTGCATTTCACACAAATTTCTCAGATTCTTTAGTATATGGATTATCCATATTCTGTGATAAAAAGGAATGTTATAGAACGTCCTTCTCAGCTATAAATCATTAATAAAAAGATTGCTTTTATTTTTCTAATTAAAAAGTTAATATATAAATTTAAATAATGACTTCAAGAGGATACTGCTGAGCTAAATAAAGTTCCATCACCAAGTAAACAAATTCTGAATTCTATGGGTGGAGACTGTATGCTTGTTTTAAAAAGTTAATAAAGAACAAAGTTCAGAGAATGTGCATTATGTTATGAATGATGCATATTGATTATGTTATCTGATATAGAACTAGTTTTTATGTTCATTAGGATGTTTTTGACTTATTTCACATTATCTTTGTTAAAAAAAGTCAAATCACTAAATGTGGGTAAAAAAAGTCAAATCACTAAATGTCGTTAAAAAATTAGTGTTTAACATAGAATTTAATGTTTACTATCTGACACATATGACATTAAATATAGAAAATAGTTTCAAAGTGACAAAACATCAATGAAGGTGTTGATTTGTGGAAGGTCAGTTACAGTTTTTTTTTCTAAAACTAAAAAAAAATAAATAAGTTATTTTTTTACAAACACTTAAACATTAAGATTATGTGGACTATTAAACTACATACCAATGCAATTAAAATTAAATGAGTTTGTACAGCCAGAGGATCAGTTCTGTATATACTCATTCTAACTAACTATTTAAATAAGATATTATCATTTCTGATTATATATATAATTTTAAACTTCATATATCTTCAAACAATTTGACATGTGGTGAAATTTTAAATCTTAAGGGTAAAGACATTGAATATTATGTAAATAGATTTGTTTACAGACACTGTCACCCAGGTTTTATTTATATATATTTTAAGTGTATTTATTTTGAGAGCAGGGGGGAAGGGCAGAGAGAAAGGGAGAGAGAATCTCAAGCAGGCTCTGTGCTTGCTTTGTGGAGCCCGACAGCGGGCTCTATGTCATGAACTGTGATATCATGTCCTGAGCAAAAATCAAGATAGGATGCTTACTGACTGAGCCACCGAGGTGCACCATGATTTTATTTATATTTTACTGGCTATTTTAATGTATTTAATGTATTTTAAGTATGCTTTTTGTGGAAAGATAAATGCTAATGTTCATATTTAAATTATTATAATTTTGAAGTTATAAAAGCATTCCCTCATCTATTTCTTACCAGTAGAAACAATTTGTTAAAACAGAAACCACACCATCCACTTTTTGTTAGTGAACAATTATTTAGATAAACATTCTTACATTATATGTCTCCTAGTTGCTAACAGTTATTCAAATTGTATATCATGTAAAATGCATGTTTGCCCTTTCAAGCTACTCAGAATTTAGCTAGTGCATAAAATTGTACACATTTAGATAATACAAGGCAAAATAATGTATATACCCAAGTGTTGTGAGAAGCACACCACCAATGTTCACTGAATTGTGAAATCCCAAACACTGAAGAAAGATTCGTAACTGCTTTACTGAGAATGCAAATCTTTATTGTCTCTTTAGTTTCTCGGGAGTCTGCTTCTTTATAAAGAAATATGGATGACTATTTCAAGAAACATGAATACAGAAATTGTTTTTCAGTTTTTCTAGTAAGTTAAATCTCTATCATAGCAACAGAACTCGTCAGCCACACACCAACTTTTTTCCAAGAATTTCTCATCCTTGGCTTTTTACTCTACCCTATTTGTTTCATTTCTTCCAGAAAATCCCTTGTGGAGAGAGGAGATGGACATTTACAATCTTACCACCGTGACTCAGTTTATCCTCATAGGGCTCTCTGACCTCCCTGAGGTGCGCTACCTTCTCTTTGTGGTCTTTGCCATCATCTATCAGGTCACTTTGGTAGGAAATGGGGCCATTGTCTTGGCCATTGGGACTGAGAAAAAGCTACATACACCCATGTATTACTTTTTGGTAAATTTGTCCCTCTTAGACATATTCTGCCCATCAGCTACTGTCCCCAAGATGCTGGAGAATCTTTTGACTAAGCACCACAGCATCTCCTTCCTTGGATGTGCTTTACAACTTTATTTCCTGGTAGCCCTGGCAGGGACTGAAGTCTTCCTTCTTGCTGTCATGGCTTATGACCGGTATGTGGCAATCTGTTTCCCCCTCCGTTACATGCTCATCATGACCAAGGTTCGCTGTGTCCAGCTGACAGCTGGGACGTGGGCAGCAGGATTTCTCAATTCCCTTCTCCATACAGTGTCCACATTCCGCCTGTCTTTTTGCAAGTCCAACCGCGTTAACCAGTACTACTGTGACATCCCCTCCGTGGTAGCCCTCTCATGCTCATCCACTTATGTAGCTGAAATGCTTGTTTTGGTGGTAGGAGGCATACTAGGGATCAGCGCCTTCCTAGCCACCTTTATCTCTTATATCTACATCATATCCACCATTCTAAAGATCCAGTCAGTGGAAGGGAAGCACAAAGCTTTCTCCACATGTGCTTCCCACCTCCTAGTGGTCTGCCTGTTCTATGGCACAGCAATATTTACCTACATTCGCCCTTCATCCAGTCCACACTCTCCCGCCAGAGACAGACTCATCTCCATGGTATACGGGGTTATAACCCCAATGTTAAACCCCATGATCTACAGCCTGAAAAACATGGAGGTCAAAGAAGCACTCAGAAGGCTTCTATGTCCCAGAGCATGTTTACAGCCATTATAATAGAAAGCAGAATGTATCAATGCTCACTTTAGAATAAATTCATAGGAATAATCCATCCAAGAATAGTGTTCAGTTGATGCACAGAACACACACTTATGTGCTCAGAAATTTATGAACACACATGTGCATAGAAGTGGTTATACTTATTTGTATATGTATATCTCTTTCTCTATCCACTGAGTTCTTAAAACTTAACATCCAAATCCAGACAGTTTCAAGAGTAAGCAGAGAACTTTTAATAATTAACAGTATAACCAGAGCTGGTCTTAAGTTGGGTATATGTTCATATCCATACCCATACTCATAAGTGTATCATCTGTATGTCTAAGAATTTTAAAATTAACATCTAACCATCTATTTGTAGACCTTCCTTTTACTAGTTTGCTTATGTGATTACCACTTACTATTATTTCACCCTTTCTCTTTCAATTTTAGCCAGCACTTACTCTACATTTCTATTTCTCTCTCTTTTCTTTTGACTCTATCCTTTCTCAATTCTACTTGTCCCTCCAAAGATATCACTTAATTTACCAAATCCAAGATTTAGATATCTAATTCAGAAATCTAGTTCATTTTACACTACTATTTTATTTTAACCTGAACATGATCAAAACTGAAAGTATCATCTTCTAATAAACTCAAACACACGCGCGCGCACACACACACACACACACACACACACACACACACCCCTTATCAGGCAACTTACATGTTGTTATCAACTTTTCCCAGCTATGCAGATTAAATTCCTGAGACTAGACTCCACTTTGCCTTGAAGCCCAGGACTTCCACTCAATGGGAATAGAAAGCAGTTGTTTATGACTGGGGATGGTTCACCCTTCACAATCCATTCCCCTCTTTCTGTCCCTCTAGAAATAGCAATATTTTCTTTCTGTATTACTGGTTACGTAATATACTGCTTTAAGTCTGCAATCATGTGTAATTTTCTCCACAGTTTTCCTTAACTCTGGGCATCCGAATTACCTTCCAAATTTAGTCCCCCCGTTAGGTGGTCACTTTTAATATATACCCACGCTCTGCATTTATAAATCTATTTTTACTTCTACTGTTCAGTGTCTTCTCTCTTTTTTTGTCTGCTTTATGCTATTTAATTTTTTTTATTTTTTTTCATGTTTATTTATTTTTGAGAGAGAGAGAGAGAGAGACAGTGAAAGAAGTGGAGGGGCAGAGAGAGATGGAGACATAGAATCTGAAGCAGGCTGCAGGCTCTGAGCTCTCAGCACAGAGCCAGATGTGGGGCTTGAACTCACGAACCATGAGATCATGACCTGAGCCAAAGTCAGACACTTTGCCACTGAGCCATCCAGATGCCCCTGCTTTATGCTATTTTATTATCACTAGTGAAGCTTTCTTCAAAAATATTCAAATATCTTTTTATTTTCTTCTCTGTACTGTTATTGATTCCTAGTCATTTTCAAAACTTTACAAAAAGATAGCTTCATCGTATGTACTTGTGCTGCATAAGCTAGACTATAAACATTTTGACATGCCATTTCTATAATAACAACATTTTCCAAAACTCAACACACCAATATGTATCTTATACAACATTCCAGGGCTATCCATACTAATGGCAGGTCAACTATCTGTTATCTGATTTTAATTAGATAGGAAAATCCTTATAGACCTTAAGAAGGAATGAAGTAATGCTACTATTTTACTACTATAAATTTTAGAGGTGTTTTCCTTTTACTCTTCATTTTATTCTCTACTGCAGAATTTGCATGTCATGTAAAAGAATTAAGCCTTCCTTATATAACTTTTGCTAGGTGCAATACTGTGTAAAATTAAATAAGTTTTTAAAATTCAATCAATTGCTTACCAGCCACTTTGATATTTTTTAAAGTTTCACCACTTATTTGTATGTAATGTTATTTATCTTAATGGTGTTGTATTTGTGTTACACAAACCACTTTGGAATCTAATTGCACCCTATTCAAAACAGTGGGAAATCTCACCAAGTTCACAACAAATCAGGCCTTTGCCAACATGGACAATGTTTTCAAAAGAAAATGTTAAAAATGTTTTCAAAAGAAAAAAATATCTACAGTTCTCTATGCTTATATTTTAACATAAAATCATGGTAACTTTGCCTTTTTTCTTCTTAAGTGAAAAAAAAAATATGCCTGAAGATAAGCAAAATAATGGAGTATTTCTATTTCCACAATGTGAGGTTTGGAGTGAAATACACAAAACTCCAGATGTTAAAGCCACAAAAATTTAAACTGGATAAAATTGGCAGAAAGCATGCTCTCTTGTCTTGGAAAGAAAGAACTGTCTAAATATATGGCTGGTAGTATTTTGATGACAATATATTGTTTCTCTTGAAGATATCACATTGCTTTTGAGGAAACTCAATGATACATTTCTATTCTATTTCTTCGTCTCCTCTTCCTTAAAAGTCACAGTCATGGGGGGAAATCTGGACAAATTACTTGACAATTCCCTGAGAAAATCCTCATGGGATGTAGTTGACACTTTAGCAGCAAGGTGAGTGAAGCTTAAAGTAGGCACCCACTAAATTCAAGATATACTGGAGCAGTGGCTAAATTTGTTAGATATGGTTAACTAGTGTGTCTTTAAATAACTTGACATTTTATGTTGTTTACTTATGTTGTTTACTTTATTATTAGACTGACAGCAATCATTTATGAAGAAGAACCAAAAGATGGAAAGAAGGTAGAAGGAAATAAAAACTGCTGACAGGGAGGTATAGAGGACTCAGTCACAAAAATAATACGTTAACTCTAATTCAAAGCGTATTATTTATTAAGATACAAGTGTGTGAGAGAAGATGACAGTGGAATGGGAGGAACCTAAACTCCCTTTGTCCCACAAATAAAACTAGTTGACTATCACATCATCCTAAATACCCCAGAATTGATCTAAAGAAGGGCAGAGCAAATTCCACAACTAAAGGTAGAGAAGAGGTCACATCAAAGAAGTTAGGAAGTTCAGATGCAGTTTGGGAGAGAAACGGTTATAGCTGCTGCAGTGGGGAGGGAGCCATTGTAGTGGAGCAGAGTGAGAGACAAACACACATCAGAGCACATGGGGGAAATGAAATCACAGTGCAAATTCGTTGGAAAGTGAGAAGGGCAAAATTTTGTGATTTTTTACCACCTTCAGGGATTAAAGCCTGGAGTTTTAAAGGTCAGTGGGTTCAGGTGGGATAGAGTACATAAAGCATTGGTGTTCTCTTGGAAGGAAGGTAGGCAAACAACCCGCAGACATACAGCATGGAAACAGCAGTCTTAAGAAAGCCTGGGACACCCAATAGGGAAGTTATTTGCTCATTTTGGAGCTTGTCTCAGAGAGACAGCATTTATGCAGAGATCCCTCTTGGAACAAAGGAAATGGCTTGGGCCATTTCCCTCTCCGTCCCTTCAGCATAAGCACAAGGCTGCTTCCTGGAACCAGTTCAGCACTGACTTTTGCTACCTAACATGCTTACACCAACTCCCCCCTGCCCTGGTGGAACTCCCTCTCCAGTCACACTTGCCTCAGTCCCAGAACACAATGCCCCTTCCCCAGAAGCCCAGCCCAATTCCTTGCTAAACCACATCACCCCCCCTCTTTTTTTTTCAGAGCCTAGATTAAGGTGTTGGTAGTGATAGGTCTCATTTCACAAAGATAACAAAGCACATCTAGTTAAAATACACCACATTCAGCTCCAGGACCTAAAACTACCTTCACTAAGCAAAGAGGGCCTTTGCAAGTTGACTCTACTGATGGATAAAGCAGCCAGAACAAAATATCAGAGCACATGCAGCACACACTGGAGACACTCTGGGAAGCACCAGGCCCTGGGGAACAGGAGACACCACACCTCAGACCATTGCAAATCTTTACTTCATAAGGACATTGCCTTCAGCAACAGGAGAAATAGCTGACTTCAAAAATGCAGAAAGAGTCCCAGAAATTTAGACAAATTAAGAAAATGGAAACTCATCCCAAGTAAAAAATAGGAAAACACTACAGCTAGAGATCAAAGAGAGACAGATACAAGTAACATGCCTGATAGGAAATGTAAAGTAATGATCATAAGGATACTCACTGGACATGAGTGAAGAATGGAAGACATGAGTGAGGCCTTTACTACAAAGATAAGGAATGACATAGCAGAGATAAAGTCTCAATAAGTGAAACATACGTGGGGGAATAATGAGCAGGATTAAAAAGCAGAAAAATGAATTAGTGACCAAGAACACAGAGTAATGAAAAGTAATCAAGCTGAGCAAAAGAAAGAAAAAATAAATACACAAAATGAGAATAGGCTTAGAGAAATCAGTGATTCCATCAAATGTAATAATATTCATATTATAGGAGTCCCAGAAGAAGAGAGAGAAAAGGTAGAGAATATTAATTTGAATATACAATAGCTGAAAAAGTCCCTAATTTGGGGAAGGAAACATGTCTAGACCCAGGAGGCCCATGGAACTCCCATCAAAATCAACAAAAGCCGATCCACACCAAAATATATTGGGAGTAAATGGGCAAAATAAAGTGATTAAAAAATGTAAAAGCAACAAGACAAAAGCAGACAGAAAGGATAAAGAAGACAGAAGGATAAAAGGACCAAAGAAAGACAGGAGAATGAGTGAGAGTTTCCCATACAAACAAAACTAAAGGAGTTCATGACCAAGAAACCAGAAATATTAGTTATTTATTTTATTTAATTAAATAAATAGTAAGAAATATTAAAGGGGGATGTTTGATTTTAAGGGAGATAATAAAAGTAACTATAAAGATAAGAAACACAAAATCAATAACATTACACATTTCTGTAAAAAATCATTCAAAGGACTAAACAAAATATGTATATAAAATATAACAACATAGGGGCACCTGGGTGGCTCAGTTGATTAAGAGTCCAACTCTATTTTAGCTCAGGCCAGGATCTCATGGTTAGTGAGATCACATTAGCAGTGAAGAACCTGTTTGGAATTCTCTCTCTGTTTACCTCTGTCCCTCCACTGCCCTTGCTCTCAAAATAAATAAATGAATAAATTATAACAACATATACCTAAAATGTGGGGAAGAGGAGTAAAATATTGTTTCAAGTGTAAATACCACAAATTAATTTAGACTGCTATATGCAGAAGATGTTATATACAAATGTAATGGTAACCATATTTCAAAAACCACTAATAAAAATTCAAATAGTGGGGTGCCTGGGTGGCTTATTCAGTTGCGCATCCAACTTTGGCTCAGGTCATGATCTCACCATTTGTGAGTTCAAGTCCTGTGTTCGACATCTCTGCTGACAGATCAGAGCCTGGAGCTTGCTTCAGATTCTGTGTCTCCCTCTCTCTCTGCCCCTCCCCCACTAGGGCTCTGTCTCTGTCTCTTTCTGAAAAATAAATAAAAGACGTTAAAAATTAAAAAAAAAAACCAAATAGTAAAGAGAAAGAAATCCAAATGTCACTAAAGAAAGTCAGCAAAACACGATCCAGAGAAACACAAGAAAAGACAAGAGAAAATAATCAGTAACAACCAAAAACCAAATAATAAAATGATAATAAATACATATATGTCAATAATTACTTTGAACGTAAATGTACTAAATGTTCAAATAAAAAGACATGTTGTGACAGAATGAATACAAGAATTAGACCTATCTGTATGGTGTCTATAAGAGACTCATTTTAGATCTAAAGATGCCTGCAGATTTAAAGTGAGAAACATCTATCAGGAGAATAGACATCAAAAGAAAACTGGAGTAGCAATAATAACTATATTGGACAAAATAGACTAAGATAAAGACTATAAAGGAGATGAAGAACACTACATAAGAGGAACAACTCATCAAGAAAAGTATTACAATTTTAAATATATATGTAACCATCTCAAGAACACCCAGATATATAAAATGGTTAATAACAATCATAAAATAACTAATAGATAATAATGTAATAATAGTAGAAGCCTTTAAAACCCCACTACATCAATGGAAAGATTATTTACAAACGAAAACAACAAGGAAACAGTGACTTTGAATGACACTCTGGAACAGATGGACTGGAGATATACAGTCAAACCTTTGATTGTGAGTAACTCATTCTACCAGTGTTCTGCAAGGTAAGCAAATATTTCTAATAAAATTTAACTTGAGAAATGGGCAATTTCTTGCCATATGAGTAGTATGTGACACCAAATGTCACATGATCACAACTGAGTCAATGGTTCTTCTCTCACTTTCTCACTGTGGAATTGTGGGTGATTATCTCCCATGCTTGGATGCTTTGTCTCAGACTGGGGTCTTTGTCAGATATCAGTGATTTTTCAGAACAATGGAAGTTGGCCACAACTGGCACTAGTGTATTTTTTGTCACTTCAAAGCACCTATGGACTGTCCTCTGCTTTTCCATATAGGAGTAAGCTTAGGAATGCTTTGTTTCATTTTTAGGTCAGGCTGCCTGCAAATACAGATGCTTTTTCTGCTGCCTTATTGCCAGTTACATTAAATACAGTATATGACAAGAGTTTATGAATACTGTACTGTAGTTAACATCTGTGCAAGAGTATACAATGGCCCATATGCAGAAAAAGATTCCATCGAGCCAATAGATAGCAGTGATTCCGTTAGTGATAGGGAAAGTCATCCTATGCAATAACCCTTCTCTCTCTTGTCTCCTTCACACTAGTCATGAAGTTTTCAAAGGCAAGTGCAAGTTAATTTATTTTTCTTTATATTTTGCATTTTTCTTTATTATTTTATATTATATTACAGTATTATAATAATTTATATGAATATTTTTGATTGAAATACAAATCAGGAACTGTTACTTTGAAAAAATTAATAAAGTTTATAAACCCTTGGCCAGATTTATCAAATATAAATGAGAAAGTACACAAATGAATACAATACAAAGTGGGAAGGAAGAAATAACAACCAACACCAGAGAAATGTAAACAAATATGAGTTTATTATGAAAAGTATATGTCAACAAATTGAACAATCTGGAAGAAATGAGTAAATTCCTAGAAATATATAAACTACCAAAACTGCAATAGGAAAAAAATAGAAAAATTGATCAGATCAATAACAAAGAAATTGAATGAGTAGTAGAAAATCTTCCAATAAACAAAAATACAGGGCAAGATGGCTTCATAGGTGAATTTTATCAAAATTTAAAGGAGAGTTAATATCTATTTTTCTCAAACTATTCCAAAAAATAGAAAAGGAAGGGAAACTTTCAAATTCATTTTATGAAGCCAACATTCACCTGATACCAAAACCAGATTACTACTCCACTAAAAAAGAGAACTACAGGACAAAATCCCTGATGAACATGGGTGCAAACATTCGTAATAAAACACTAGCAAACAGGTTTCAATAGTACCCCAAAAAAATCATTCACCATGATCAAGTGGAATTTATTCGAGGGTTGCAGTGGTGGTTCAATATTCACAAATCAATCAACATGATAGATAGACTACATCAATTGATGAATGGATAAAGAAGATGTGATATATATATGTATATATATACACACTACGGAATATAACTTAAGAGTAAGATTACACAAGAGTGAGATCTTCTCTTTTGCAGAAATTAGGATAGAGCTAGAGAGTATTATGCTAAGCAAAAGTCAGCTAGAGAAAGACAAATACCATATGATTTCATTCATACATGAAATTTAAAAAAACTAGGTGAAGATAGAGGAAAAAAAGAGAGAGAGAGACAAACCCTAATATAGACTGTTAACTATAGAGAACAAACTGAGGGTGGGCAGGGGACAGGCTGAATTCAAAGGTTATGTGTATTAAGGAGGCACTTGTGATGAACACTGGGTGTTATATGGAAGTGATGAGTCACTAAATTTTACTCTGGAAACTAATATTATACAATATGTTAATTAACTGGAATTGAGAAAAAAACGAGAAAAGTAATATAAAAATAAACTACACTGTGTCCGAATAAAACAAAAACAAAAACAAAAAAAAAACAAAATAAAAAAAATACATAGTGTGACTAAATAGATTTTAAAAATGTCCCATCTATATGCTGCCTACAAGAGATTCACTTCAGATTGAAAGACACCCACAAACTGAAAATGAGGGAATTAAAAAAGATATTTCATCAAAAAGGACACTAAAAATAAAATTTGAATAGCAATACTAATACCAAAGAAAACAGACTTTAGAACAAAGATACTAACAAGAGACAAAGGTATTACATAATGATAAAGGGAACGATTCAACAAGAGAATGTAACACTTGTAAATATTTATGCATCCAACAAAGGGACACTTCAATACATTAAGCAAATATTAATGGACTTAAATGAAGGAAACTTGATAAAAATAAAATAATAGTAGGGGATTTAACACCCCACTTACATCAATGGATAGCTTATCCAGAGAGAACATCAGTAAGGAAATATTGGCCTTAAATGACACATGAGACCAGATGGACTTAATAGATACATAGAGAGAATACCACCAAAAAAACAGCAGAAAACGCATTCTTTTCAAATGCATATGGAACATTCGCCAAGATAGATCACATGTGATACCACAAAAAAAATCTAAAAAATGTAAGAGTGAAACTATATAAAGCATCTATTCTGACCACAACAGTATAAAACTAGAGATCAAGTGAAGAAGGGAAACTGGAAAGAACACAAAAAATGTTCAGGCCTAACAGCATGTTACAAAACAACCAAAGGCTAAATGAAGGAATAAAGGAGAAAATAAAATATCAATCTTGACACAAATTAAAAGGGAAACATAAAAGGCCAAAATTTATGAGGGAGCAGCAAAGCAGTTCTAAGGAAGAAGTTTCTAACAATACAGGCCCACCTCACAAACAAAGTCTCAAATAAACATTGTAAACAGTCCTAAAGGAACTAAAAACTGAACAAACAAACAAACAATATTAGAAGAAAGAAATCAATAAATATCAGAGTGGAACTAAATGCAATAGCAACTAAAAATGGAAAGATCAATGAAACTAAAAGCTGGATATTGGAGAAGATAAACAAAACCCATAAACCTTTAGCTAGAGTGATAGAATAAATAACATAGAAGGCCCAAATAAAATGAGAAATGAAAGAGAAGTTGCAACCGATACCACAGAAATACAATCATGAGAGATTATTACTATTATATGCTAAGCAAATGGGACAACCAAGAATTCGATAACTTCTTTTTTTTTAATGTTTTATTTATTTTGAGAGAGAGAGAGAGAGAGCAGAGGAGGGGGAGAGTGAGAGGGAGGATCAGAGTCTAAAGCAGTTTCCAGGCTCGGAGCTGTCAGCACAGGGCCGACGCGGGGCTAGAACTCACAGACCAGCAGATCATGACCTGAGCTGAAGTCGGATGCTTAACTGACCGAGCCACCCAGGCACCCCAAGAATTGGATAAATTCTTAAAAACACAATCTTCCAAGACTGAAAAAGGAGGAGTAGAAAATCTTAACAGACCAATTACTATTAATTAATTTTAATCAGAAATAAAAAAAAATCAAACAAACAAAAGCCTAGGAGCAGAGAGCTTCACAGGTAAATTCTTTTTTTTTTATTTTTATTTATATATGAAATTTATTGTCAAATTGGTAAATTCTAACAATATTCAAAGAGTCCATTCTTAGAGTTCTCAAACTATTTAAAAAATTGGGAGAGTAGGAAATGTTTCAAAACTCATTCTATGAGACCAAAACTACCTTATCATTAGAATTAGAGACACCACAAAACAACAACAGCAACAAAACAAAACAAAACAAAAACAACAAAACAAAACAGGTCAATATCCCTGATGAATACACATGCAAAGATTCTCAAAATATTAAGGAACCAAATTCAACAATACAAGTATTACACACATTTTATTATGGAATATACACCTGATAAAGTAAAATTTATTGCAGGATGCGAGGATCGTTCAATATACAAAATTCAATCAATGTGATACAACACACTAACAAAAACAATAATAAAATCATATGATAATCTTAATAGATGAAGAAAAAAGCACTTGATTTGGGCGACTGGGTGGCTCAGTTGGTTGAGCATCTGACTTTGGCTTAGGCCATGATCTCATGGTTTGTGAGTTCAAGCCCTGTGTTGGAATCTGTGCTGCAGTTCAGAGCCTGGAGCCTACTTCAGGTTCTGTGTCTCACTCTCTCTCCCCACCCATCTCTCAAAAACAAATAAATATTAAAAATAGAAAAAAAAAGAAAAAAATTGCCAAAACTCAACATCTATTGATAATAAAAATTTTCAACAAAATGGGTGTAGAGAAAAATATCTCAAGGTAATAAAAGTCATATATGAAAAACCTACAACTAACATCATACTCAATGGTGAAAAGGTGAAAAATTTTCTTCTAATGAAACAATACAACAATGCAATAATGAACACTCTTGCCACATGTATACAACAGAGTATTGGATTTTATAGCTATGGCAAAAGGCAAGAAAAAACATGCAAATTAGTAAGAAAGAAGTAAATTAATAAGAAACACATAAATTAGTAAGAAAGCTGTCACTGTTTGAAGATAAAATATTATTATACATATAAAATGCTTAAAATCCCATCAAAAACTGAAATGAATTCAGTAAAATTGCAGGATACAAAATTAATATAGAGAAATGTATAGCATTTCCATATACTAAAAGCAAATGATCAGAAATTAAGAAAACAATACCATTCACAAGTGCAAAAAATAATAAAATTCCCAGAAGTAAAGTTAACCAAGGAGGTGAAAAACTTGTATTCTCAAAACTATAAAAAAAGAAAAAAAAAATTGAAGAAGACAGAAATA
Source organism: Herpailurus yagouaroundi (assembly GCF_014898765.1). NCBI lineage: Eukaryota > Metazoa > Chordata > Mammalia > Carnivora > Felidae > Herpailurus > Herpailurus yagouaroundi. The sequence continues at coordinate 2,935,453 of NW_024412443.1, forward strand.
AATGAAAAGATATAATGTGCATGAATTGGAAGGATTACTATTGTTAAAATATACATACTATGCATAGTAATCTTCAAATTCAGTGCAGTCTTCATCAAAATATGAACAGCATTTTTCAAAGAACTAGAGAAAATAATCATATAATCAACCAAATAAAAATTTTTGTTGTTTTAGTATATAACAGAAAATCAAAAGAAATATTGAGAAAGAGTAACAAAACTGGAGAATCATGCACCCTGATCAAACTATGATACAAAGTTATGTCAATAAAAATGTATGGTACTGGTACAAAAACAGACACATAGGTCAGTGAAATGGAATAAAAAAAAAACAGAAATATACTCATACTTATAAATTCAATTAATATTTTATTTATTTATTTTTAATTTTTTAACGTTTATTCATTTTTGAGAGACAGAGACAGAGTGCAAGTGGGAGAGGGGCAGAGAGAGAGGGAGACACAGAATCCAAAGCAGGCTCCAGGCTCTGAGCTGTCTGCACAGAGCCTGACGCAGGGCTCGAACTCATGGACCGCGATATCATGACCTGAGCTGCAGTCGGATGCTTTACCGACTGAGCCACCCAGGCATCCCTCAATTAATATTTTAAAAAGGAGACAAGAACATACACGAAGGAAAACATAATCTCTTTGGTAAATGGTGTTTTCAAAGCTGGACAACAACGTGCAAAAAATTAAGTTGGACCACTTTTTTATACCAATATAAAATAAACCCAAATGTACATAATTTGAGATTTAAAAAATAAATCTAGACATCGAACATTTAGTCTGAGTAATATTTTTTTTTGTATCTTTGTCTTCAGGAAAGGGCAACAAAGGCAGAAAACCATTAATGAAATGAAAACATGACCCACTAAGTGGGAGAAGACATTTTCAAACAATATACCAAGAAGGAGTTAAATTCAAAATGTAGCAAAAACTCCCACAATACAATATCAAAACCAAAAACAATCCAATTAAAAATGGGCAAAGGAGGAAGGGCCAAAATGGCAGAACAGCATGGAAGTTCTTTTTGTCTCTCTCAACCCTGAAATGCAGCCAGATCAACAGTAAACCATCTTACACACCTAGAAAACTGATTTGAGGATGAATACAACAATCTGCACAACCTGAACCACAGAACTCTGCAGGTACACAGTACAGAGAGGTGAACTGGGGGATAGAGAAACCACAGAAGATAGGGGGCTGTTTTTGCTTGCAGAGAGAAGACAGAGACAGGGGGAGAGTACAGGAAAAGCGACCCCTGCCTTCAAAAGCAGCTGGAGAGAAAGTGGAAAAGTGGGAATAGCCACAGGGACTGAACAAAAAAGGGAGAAAGGAGAAAGGAGAGTTTAGATTCCATTAAAACTCTATAAATAGGGGGAGCACAGAGCCTGAAACTCCATAGCTCAATACCTGGAGGTGCTCTGGTGGGAAGTGCAAATCTCCGGGAGCAAAGAGCAAGGTCTGAGGGGTCCTCATATAACATGGGGAAAGATGGTTCCCCTAATGGGAGGATTTTGAAAGAGGTTGTGCAGCCTCCCCACAGCAAAGGTCCCAGAAGACCCCAGAGAACAACCACATTCACTGGTGTTGGAACAAGGACCTTAAGTGGGAAGCCTGGCGCTAGATGTGTGTTGTGATTTTCCATAAACACTGAAACACTAGTGCTGCAAGATTGTGTGAACTTTTTCTGGGGTGGGCTGGCACCCAGCCACAGTCTCTGGTTATCATCAGCAGCACGGTCTTGAGAACGTTCCTGGGAGTGGGCTGGCACCTAGCCATTGCTCAGTGAGACCCTCCCCCAGTCCCTCAGAAATGAGGGATTAGAAAACACAATCCCATGAGATAAAAGTCAGGAGGGAGGTTTCACCTGCAGCCTGAAGGCTTGGTCACAGACAGTGTAGAAGCAGGGAGTGGACAGAACTGGAGACAAAGGAGGGGTGCTTGATTGGCAGTCATGGAGAATACAGAATTGCAATACGAGGTACTGACTAGCTGGGTGACACCATTTTCACTAGTCCCACACATGTGTATACACACCTACTTGTGCCACAATTCACCCCATTAAGCTAAGCAGCGCCATCTAGTGGAGAATGGAGCTGCTACACTAAACCCCACCCAACTGGGCTCTTCACAAACACAAGTCTCTCCACCTGATTAGTTTATGGAATACAAAGTTCTTCATAGCTTGACTTCTCTGAAACCAGATGTAATTTCAATTATACTTCATTCTGTTTGCTGATCCTTTTAATCAATTTTTCTCTTTTTCTTTTCTTATTCTTGAATACAGAAAGAGAAAATTTTATTTTTATATTCCATTTTTATTAAAAAGATTTTAATGTAATTATTTTCTACTATTTTTTTACTTTTTTGTAAATTTTGTAAATTTTATTTTACTTTCATAATTTATTTTTATTCTATTATATTGTATTCATTTTTTTCAAATTTCCAAATGTTTTCCTTTTTTTCCTTTTTTCTTTTTTTTTTCTTTTCTTATCTTTCCCTTTTTCTCTAATCTCTCGACCTTCTTTCAACAACCAGACCAAACACACCTTGGATCTAGCATCCTTTATTTGACTTCTTTGTATTATTATTATTATTGTTATTTATATTATTTATATTATTATATATTATATAATATATAATTATATAATATAAATTATATAATATATAATTTATATTATATAATATATTATTATATTATATTATTTACATTATTTATTATTATTATTAAAATTATTATTTAATTTTGAAGCTTTATAAATTTATTAGTTCATTTTCTTCCTTCAAAATGATGAAATGAAAGATTTCACCTAAAAGAAGGAACAGGAAGAAATGACAGCCAGGGAAATAACACAGATACAAAAAATATTTCTGAACTGGAATTTAGAATCATGATAATAAGAATACTAGCTGGGGTTGAAAATGGATCAGACTCCTTTTCTACAGAGATAAAAGAAGGAAAAACTAGTTGGGATGAAATAAAAAATGTTATAACTGAGATACAATCTCGAATGGTTACCATTATAGCAGAGATGGATGAGCCAGAGCAGAGAATCAACAATATAGAGAACAAACTTACAGAGAATAATGAAGCAGAAAAAAAGAGAGAAACTGAGTCAAAAAAGCAAGAAATAAAAATCAGAGAACTCAGTGATTCATTAAAAAGGAACAACATCAGAATCATAGGAGTCCTAGAAGATGAAAAGAGAGAAAAAGGGGTAGAAAATTTATGTGTGCAAATCATAGTGGTAAACTTTCTTAACCTGGTGAAAGACAGACATCAAAATCCAGGAAGCACAAAGGACTCTCATTAGATTCAACAAAAACTGACCATCAACAAGGCATATCACAGTCAAATTCACAAAATACTCAAGCAAGGAAAGAATCATGAAAGCAAGAAGGGAAAAACAATCTTTAACCTACAAGGGAAGGCAGTTCAGGTTTACGAAGGACCTATTCATAGAAACATGACAAGCCAGAAAGGACTCAGGGTGGGGGGGGGGGGGATATATTCAATGTGCTGAATCAGAAAATTATGCAGCTAAGAATTTGTTATCCAGCAAGGCTGTCATTCAAAATAGAAGGAGATATGCTCAGGAAGTCTTTGGGGGAAGTTAAGGGTCTTTGAAGCTCTGAAATCGGTGAGCAGGTTCACGGTGTCTGTCAATTGTCTTAAGAGGTTGGGAAATGAACTACCCAAAACAGTAGTCAAAATACTGAAACAAAGCTTGATTTTCTCTTCATATTTGAATTAAGATTTTCTGTTTGACTGAAAGGGGTTTTTGTGTAACTAAAACTTCAAGGCGTGGGGCGCCTGGGTGGCGCAGTCGGTTAAGCGTCCGACTTCAGCCAGGTCACGATCTCGCGGTCCGTGAGTTCGAGCCCCGCGTCAGGCTCTGGGCTGATGGCTCAGAGCCTGGAGCCTGTTTCCGATTCTGTGTCTCCCTCTCTCTCTGCCCCTCCCCCGTTCATCCTCTGTCTCTCTCTGTCCCCCAAAAAATAAATAAACGTTGAAAAAAAATTAATAAAAAAAATAAATAAAACCTCAAGGCATAAAGGAGATTTAAAAGGAGCACATAACTTAATGGGTGGGCCATGAAACTAGAGATGGGGTTCTGAGGTAAATGGATCCCTGTTTGGATTTTCATCCAGATATCTCTGTTCACAGCCTTTGGGAAGTCCCTCCTCCTGTGCGTCCTCCTTTCCCAGGAGAGGGCCAGCCGAGTCACTGGGGGAAGCCTCTTCCAGGCCTGACGCCCTCGACTACGATTTACTGTAGTGTCTTACCCTTGTTCATGTCGGATAGGCTGCGGTGTTAGAGAGCCGCCTAGACTTTTAGTTGGTAGAGAGACAGCTGAAATATCATCGGTAGGATTTTAGTTTTAGGAAAAATCAGTTTGATTTCTAGCTTTATTACTATTAGGTGTGTCAGCTTGGGCAAATCGCCTAATCGTGGAGTCTGGTTTTCTCACGAAATGAAGACATTAGGCTAAATGATTTCCGAGTTTCCAGCTAGTCCTAGAGTTCTATATTTCTACATAGTTGAATTATTTTATCATGCTGTTGCTGGGGTAAATAAGATAAAATTATTTTATCATTAGTTGCTTTTGAAGCTACTAATTTTATGTTGAGCTTTAAAGTCCACAATTGTTATCTTCAGAAAATATTATTTGACCTACAGTATGTCCAAATCAATTTAATAAAATCACTTTATAACAGGGAAAAAAAAACAAAATAGAAGGAGAGATAAAAAGCTTCCCAGACAAACAAAAAATAAAGGAGTTTGTGACTACTAAATCAGCCCTTCAGGAAATTTCACGGGGGATTCTCTGAGGGGAGAAAAGACAGGAAAAAAAAAAAAAAAGAAAGAAAAAAAAAAAAAAAGACCAAAAACAACAAAGACCAGAAAGGACCAGAGAACACTAACAGAAATGCCAACTCTACAGGCAACAAAATGGCAATAAATTCATATGTTTCAGTACTCATTCTAAATGCCAATGGTCGACATGCTCCAATCAAAAGACATAGGGTAACAGAATAGATAAGAAAACAAGATCCATCTATATGCTGTTTACAAGAGACCCATTTTAGGCCTAAAGACACCTTCAGATTGAAAATAAGGGGACAGAGATGGGAGCCTGGGTGACTCAGTTGGCTTAGCATCCAACTTTGGCTCAGGTCATGATCTCACAGTTTGTGGGGTTGAGACCTGCATCAGATTCTGTGCTGACAGCTCAGAGCCTGGAGCTGCTTCAGATTCTGTGTCTCCTCCTCTCTCTGCCCTTATCCTGCTCACAGTCTCTCTCTCTCTCTCTCAAAATAAACATAAAAAAAAAAAAAAAAAGAACAGGATGGAAAACCATCTGTCATGCTAATGGTCACCAAAAGACAGCCAGAGTAGCCATACATATATTAGACAATCTAGATTTTTCAAATAATGACTATAACAAGTGATGAAGGAGGGCATTATACCATAATCAAGGGGTCTATCCACCAAAAAGACCTAACAATTGTAAACATTTATGCTCCAAATGTGGCAGAACACAAATATACAAATAAATTAATCACAAACATAAAAAAAAAAAAAACCTCATTGATAACACCATAATAGTAAGGGATTTCAAGAGCCCACTTACAACAATGGACAGATCATCTAAACAGAAAATCAATAGGGAAACAATGGCTTTGAATGACACACTGGACCAGATAGACTTAACAGATCTTTTCAGAACATTTCATTCTAAAGCAGCAGAATACACATTCTTCTTAAGTGCACATGGAACAATCTCCAGAATAGATCACATACAGGGACACCAATCAGCATTCAACAAGTACAAAAAGATCGATATCATTCCATGCATATTTTCAGACCACAACATTATGAAACTTGAAATCAATCACAAAATAATTGGAAGATAACAAATACTTGGAGACTAGAGAACATCCTACTAAAGAGTGAATGGGTTAACCAAGAAATTAAAGAGGAAATGAAAAAGTATATGGAAGCCTTCACCACGACTAAGTGGGATTTATACCTGGAAAGCAGGACTGGTTCAATATCTACAAAACAACACAATTCTTCACATCAATAAAAGAAAGGACAAGAACCATATGATCCTCTCAATAGATGCAGAGAAAGCATTTGACAAAATACAGCATCCTTTCTTGATAAAAACTCTCAAGAAAGTAGGGATAGAAGGAGCATACCTCAAGATCGTAAAAGCCATATATGAATGACCCAATGCTAATATCATCCTCAATGGGTAAAAACTGAGAGCTTTCCCCCTAAGTTCAGGAATAAGACAGGGATGTCCACTCTCACCACTATTATTCAACCTAGTATTGGAAGTCTGAGCCTCTGCAATCAGACAACACAAAGAAATAAAGTCATCCAAATCGACCAGGAGGAGGTCAAACTTTCACTCTTCAGAGATGACATGATACTCTATATGGATAACCCAAAAGATTCCACCAGAAAACTGCAAAACTGATTCATGAATTAAGCAAAGTTGCAGGATATAAAATCAATGCACAGAAATCGGTTGCATTCCTATACACCAACAATGAAGCGACAGAAAGAGAAATCAAGGAATCAATCCCATTTAGAGTTGCACCAAAAACCATAAAATACCTAGGAATACATCTAACCAAAGAAGTGAAAAATCTATACACTGAAAACTTAGAAAGCTTATGAAAGAAATGGATGGAGACACAGAAATTAAAAAAAATAGAAAAAGATTCCATGCTGCTGGATAGGAAGAACATATATTGTTAAAATGCTGATACTACCCAAACCAATCTACATATTCAATGCAATCTCTATCAAAGTAACACTAGCATTCTTCACAGACCTACAGCAAATAATCCTAAAATCTGTATGGAACCAGAAAAGACCCCGCATAGCCAAAGTGATCTTGAAAAAGAAAACTAAAGCAGGAGGCATCACAATCCCATACTTCAAGCTATACTACAAAGCTGTAATCATCAAGACAGTATGGTACTGGCACAAGAACAGACACTCAGATCAATGAAATAGAATAGAGAACCCAGAAATGGACCCACAAACATATGGCCAACGAATCTTTGACAAAGCAGGAAAGAATATCCAATGGAATAAAGACAGTCTCTTCAGCAAGTGATGCTGGGAAAACTGGACAGTTACATGCAGAAGAATGAACCTGGACTACTTTCTTACACCAGACACAAAAATAAACTCAAAGTGGATGAAAGACCTCAATGTAAGAGGTCTCCTCCTCGAGGAGAAAGCAGGCAAAAACCTCTTTGTTCTTGGCCTCAGCAACTTCTTACTCAACACATCTCTGGAGGCAAGGGAAACAAAAGCAAAAATGAACTACTGGTACCTCATCAAAATAAAAAGCTTCTGCACAGCAAAGGAAACAATCAGCAAAACTAAAAGACAACCGACGGAATGAGAGAAGATATTTGCAAATGACCTATCAGATAAAGGGTTAGTATACAAAATCTGCAAAGAACTTATCAAACTCAACACCCAAAAAACAAATAACCAAATGAATAAACGGGCAAAAGACATGAATAGTCACTTCCCAAGGAAGACATCCAGATGGCCAACCAACACATGAAAAAATGCTCCACATCACTAATCATCAAGGAAATACAAATCAAAACTACCATGAGAAACCACCTTACTCCTGTCAGAATGGTTAACATTAACAACTCAGGCAACAGAAGATGTTGGTGAGGATGTGGAGAAAGAGGATCTCTTTTGCATTGTTGGTGGAAATGCTAGCTAGTGCAGCCACTCTGGAAAACAGCATGAAGGTTCCTCAAAAAACTAAAAACAGAACTACCCTATGACCCAGCAATTGCACTACTAGGCATTTATCCGGGGGATATAGTTGTGCTGTTTTGAAGGGACACATGAACCCCCATGTTTGTAGCAGCACTATCAACAATAGCCAAAGTATGGAAAGAGCCCAAATGCCCATCAATGGATGAATGGATAAAGAAGATGGGGTGTATATATACAATGGAGTATTACTCGGCAATCAAAAGAATGAAATCTTGCCATTTGCAACTACATGGATGGAAGTGGAGGGTATTACGCTAAGTGAAATTAGTCAGTAAGAGAAAGACAAAAATATGACTTCACTCATATGAGGACTTTAAGAGACAAAACAGATGAACATAAGGGAAGGGAAACAAAAATAATATAAAAACAGGGAGGGAGACAAAAGAGGCAAGGGAAACAAAAGCAAAACTGAACCATTGGGACCTCTTCAAAATAAAAATAAGTAAATAAAATAAAAATAAAAACAACAACAACAACAACAACAAAACTTCCTCATAGCAAAGGAAACAATTAGGAAAACTAAAGGCAACTGGCGGAATGGGAGATGTTTGCAAATGGCATATCAGATAAAGGGTTAGTATCCAAAATCTATAAAGAACTTATCAAGCTCAACACCCAAAACACCATAAACACCAAAAACAAATAATCTAGTGAAGCAATGGGCAAAAGACATGAATAGACACTTCTCCAAAGAAGACATCCAGATGGCAATCGGCACATGTAAAAATGTGCAACATCACTCATCATCAGGGAAATACAAATCAAAACCACAGGGAGATACCACCTTACACCTTTCACCTATATAATATTCCATTATATATCTACGTGTGTGGATCTGGAGGGTATTATGATAAGTCAAATTAGAGAAGACAAATATCATGACTTCACTCGTATGAGGAATTTAAGGTACAAAACAGATGAACACATGGTAAGGAAAGCAAAAAGAATATAAAAACAGGGAGGGGGACAAAAAATAAAAGACTCTCGAATATAGAGAACAAACAGAGGGTTACTGAATGGGGTGTGAGAGAGGGGATGGTCTAAGTGCATTAGGAGCATTAAGAAATCTACTCCCAATATCATTGTTGTACCATATGCTAACTAACTTGGGTATAAATTAAGCAATAATTAAAAAAAATGTTCAGAGGATCTAAATACAAATTTCTTCAAATAAGACATACACATGGTCAGCAAACACATGAAAACGTGCCCCTTATCACTAATATCATAATAGAAATGCAAATCAAAACCATAGAAGATAGCACTTCATACCTGTTAGAATGGCTATTATCAAAAATACAAGAAATAACAAGGGCTGCTGAAGATGGTGAGAAAAGGGAACTCTCAAACAATCTTGAAAAGATATGAAAAATTGTATAGGCAGTATAGAAGCCAGTGTGGAGAGGGGAGGAAGATGGCTGCTTAGGAGGACGCTGGGCTCACCGCGTCCTGATGATCACTTAGATTCCACCCACACCTGCTTAAATAGCCCAGAAAACCACCAGAAGTCTAGCAGAATGGATCCTTTGGAGCCAAGCATAGAAGAGAGGCCCACAGAAGAGGGTAGGAAGGGCAGAGAGGCGGTGCGTGCTATACAGACTGGCGGGAGGAAGCCGGGATGGAGGGGCAGCCCGCCAACAAAGCAGAGCACCAGAGTCTGGCTTGCAAAAGTGGAGGGGCCTGACAGAGTGTTTTCGGACAGCAAGCGGAACTTAAAATCTGGAAGGTTATAAGCTAACAGCTCTGCTCGGAGAGCGGGAAGGCTGGAGGACAATGGGAGGGAGAGTTGTTGAGCCCCAGACAACAGAGCTCAGTTTGGCGGGGAACAAAGGCGCTCGCCAGCGCCATCTCCCTCGCCCATTCCCCAGCCAAAATCCCAAAGGGAACCAGTTCCTGTCAGGGAACTTGCTTGCACCCTGGAAACACCTAAGCCTGTGCTTCTGAGGATCCATCCCTCCAGTAGTGGGGGGTCTGACTCCCTCCTGGTATCACAGGGCCCCTCTTGAAGCGATCACCAAAGGAAAAGCAAGCTGAGCCTGCCCCTCCTGCCCCTGTGCACCTTGCCAAGCCACCCCAGCTAATACGCCAGATCCCCAGCACCACAAGCCTGGCAGTGTGCAAGTAGCCCAGAAGGGCCACACCACCCCACAGTGAATCCCACCCCTAGAAGAGGGGAAGAGAAGGCACACACCAGTCTGACTGTGGCCCCAGCAGTGGGCTGGGGGCAGACATCAGGTCTGAATGCGACCCCGCCCACAAATGCAAGTTATTCAAGACAGCACAGGGGAGGTGCCCTGCAGTCCCACACCACTCCAGGGACTATCCAAAATGACAAAACAGAAGAATTACCCTCAAAAGAACCTCCAGGAAATAACGACAGCTGATGAAATGATCAAAAAGGATTTAAACAATATAACAGAAAGTGAATTTAGAATAATAGTCATAAAATTAATTGCTGGGCTTGGAAATAGTATACAGGGCAGCAGAGACTCTATTGCTACAGAGATCAAGGGACTAAGGAACAGCCAGGAGGAGCTAAAAATTCTAGCAATGAGCTGCAAAATAAAATGGAGACAACCACAGCTCAGATTAAAGAGACAGAGGAGAGAATAGGTGAACTGGAAGATAAAATTATGGAAAAAGAGGAAGCTGAAAAGAGAGAGATAAAAAAATCCAGGAGTATGAGGGGAAAATTAGAGAACTAAGTGATGCACTGAAGAGAAATAATCTACACATAATTGGTATTCCAGAGGAGGAAGAGAGAGGGAAAGGTACTGAAAGTGTACTTAAAGAAATAATAGCTGAGACTTCCCTGATCTGGGGAAGGAAAAAGGCATTGAAATCAAAGACGCACAGAAAACTCCCTTCAGATGTAACTTGAATCCATCTTCTGTACGACATATCACAGTGAAACTGACAAAATAAAGGATAAAGAGAAAATTCTGAAAGCAGCTAGGGATAAACGTGGTCTGACATATAAAGGGAGACCAATAAGGCTAGGACGGTCCATCTACTGAATTTTGGCAGGCCAGAAAGGAACAGCAGGGAATCTTCAATGTGATGAACAGAAAAAATATGCAGCCCAGAATCCTTTATCCAGCAAATCTGTCATTGAGTATAGAAGGAGAGATAAAGGTCTTCCCACACAAACAAAAACTGAAGGAATTCATCACCATGAAACCAGCACTACAAGAGATCCTAAGGGGGATCCTGGGAGACAAAGTACCAGAGACGTCACTACAAGCATGAACCCTACAGACATCACAATGACACTAAACTCATATCTTTCTATAATAACACTAAATGTAAATGGATTAATGTCCAAACCAAAAGACATAGGGTATCATAATGGATAAAAAAAACAAGACCCATCGATTTGCTGTCTACATGAGACTCACTTTAGACCAGAGGAAACCTTCAGACTGAAAGTTAGGGGCTGGAGAACTATCTATCATGCTACTGGAAGCCAAACAAAGTGGAGTAGCCATACTTATATCAGACAAACTAGACTTTAAATTAAAGGCTGTAACAAGAGATGAAGAAGGGCATTATGTAATAATCACAGGCTGTATCCATCAGAAAGAGCGAACAATTATAAATGTCTATGCACAAATACAGGAGCCCCCAAATATATAAAACAATTACTCATAAACATAAGCAACCTTACTGATAAGAAGTTGGTAATTGCAAGGGACTTTAACACTCCACTTACAGAAATGGATAGATCATCTACACACATGGTAAATAAAGAAACAAGGGCCCTGAATGAGACATTGGATCAGATGGACTTGACAGATATATTTAGAACTCTGCATCCCAAAGCAACAGAATATACTTTCTTCTCAACTGCACATGGAACATTCTCCAAGATAGATCATATACTGGGTCACAAAACAGCCCTTCATAAGTATACAAAAATTGAAATCATACCATGCATACTTTCAGACCACAATGCTATGAAGCTTGAAATCAACCACAGAAAAAAATCTGGAAAGCCTCCAAAAGCATGGAGGTTACAGAACACCCTACTAAAGAATGAATGGGTCAACCAGGAAATTAAAGAAGAAATTAAAAAATATATGGAAACAAATGAAAATGAAAATACAACAATCCAAACGCTTTGGGATGCAGCGAAGGCAGTCCTGAGAGGAAAATACATTGCAATCCAGGCCTATCTCCATAAACAAGAAAAATTCCAAATACAAAATCTAACAGCACACCTAAAGGAAATAGAAGCAGAACAGCAAAGACAGCCTAAACCTAGCAGAAGAAGAGAAATAATAAGTTTTAGAGCAGAAATAAACAATATACAATCTAAAACACTGTAGGGCAGATCAATGAAACCAAGAGTTAGTTTTTTGAAAAAATAAACAAAGTTGATAACCCTCTAACCAGGCTTCTCAAAAATAAAAGGGAGATGACTTAAATAGATAAAATAATGAATTAAAATGGAATTATTACAACCAATCTCTCAGAAATACAGGCAATTATCAGGGAATACTATGAAAAATTATATGCCAACAAACTGGACAACCTGGAAGAAATGGACAAATTCCTAAACACCCACACACTTCCAAAACTCAATCAGGAGGAAATAGAAAGCTTGAACAGACCCATAACCAGCGAAGAAATTGAATCGGTTATCAAAAATCTCCCAACAAATAAAAGTCCAGGACCAGATGGCTCCCGAGGGGAGTTCTACCAGACGTTTAAAGCAGAGATAATACCTATCCTTCTCAAGCTAGTCCAAGAAATAGAAAGGGAAGAAAAACTTCCAGACTCATTCTATGAAGCCAGTATTACTTTGATTCCTAAACCAGATAGAGACCCAGTAAAAAAAGAGAACTACAGGCCAATATCCCTAATGAATATGGATGCAAAAAATCTCCATAAGATACTAGCAAATAGAATTCAACAGTATATAAACAGAATTATTCACCATGATCAAGTGGGATTCATTCCTGGGCTGCAGGGCTGGTTCAACATTCAGAAATCAATCAATGGGATACATCACATTAATAAAAGAAAAGATAAGAACCATATGATCCTGTCAATTGATGCAGAAAAGGCCTTTGACAAATTCAGCATCCTTTCTTAATAAAAACCCTTGAGAAAGTCGGGATAGAAGGAACATACTTAAACATCATAAAAGCCATTTATGAAAAGCCCACAGCTAACATCATCCTCAATGAAAAACTGAGAGCTTTTTCCCTGAGATCAGGAACACGACAGGGATGCCCACTCTCACCGCTGTTGTTACCTTAGTGTTAGAAGTTCTAGCATCAGCAATCAGACAACAAAAGGAAATCAAAGGCATCAAAATTGGCAAAGAGGAAGTCAAGCTTTCACTTTTTGCAGATGACATGATATTATACATGGAAAATCCGATAGACTCCACCAGAAGTCTGCTAGAACTGATACATGAATTTAGCAAAGTTGCAGGATACAAAATCAATGTACAGAAATCAGTTGCATTCTTATACACTAACAATGAAGCAACAGAAAGACAAGTAAAGAAACTGATCCCATTCACAATTGCACCAAGAAGCATAAAATACCTAGGAGTAAATCTAACCAAAGATGTAAAAGATCTGTATGCTGAAAACTATAGAAAGCTTACGAAGGTAATTGAGGAAGATATAAAGAAATGGAAAGACATTCCCTGCTCATGGATTGGAAGAATAAATATTGTCAAAATGCCAATACTATCCAAAGCTATCTACACATTCAATGCAATCCCAATCAAAATTGCACCAGCATTCTTCTCGAAACGAGAGCAAGCAATCCTAAAATTCATATGGAACCACAAAAGGCCCCGAATAGCCAAAGTAATTTTGAAGAAGAAGACCAAAGCAGGAGGCATCACAATCCCAGACTTTAGCCTCCACTACAAAGCTGTCATCATCAAGACAGCATGGTCTTGGCACAAAAACGGACACATAGACCAATGGAATAGAATAGAAACCCCAGAACTAGACCCACACAAGGATGGCCAACTAATCTTTGAGAAAGCAGGAAAGAACATCCAATGGAAAAAAGACAGTCTCTTTAACAAATGGTGCTGGGAGAACTGGACAGCAACATGTAGAAGGTTGAAACTAGACCACTTTCTCACACCATTCACAAAAATAAACTCAAAGTTGATAAAGGACGTGAATGTGAGACAGGAAACCATCAAAACCCTAGAGAAGAAAGCAGAAGAAGACCACTCTGACTTCAGCCTTAGCAATTTCTTACTTGACACATCCTCAAAGGCAAGGGAATTAAAAGCAAAAATGTACTGTTGGAACCTCATGAAGATAAAAAGCTTCTGCACAGCAAAGGAAACAACCAAGAAAACTAAAGGGCAACCAATTGAATGGGAAAAGATATTTGCAAATGACATATCGGACAAAGGGCTAGTATCCAAAATCTATAAAGAGCTCACCAAACTCCACACCTGAAAAACAAATAACCCAGTGAAGAAATGGGCAGCAAACATGAATAGACACTTCTCTAAAGAAGACATCCGGATGGCCAACAGGCACATGAAAAAATGCTCAACGTCGCTCCTTATCAGGGAAATACAAATCAAAACCACACTCAGATATCACCTCACACCAGTCAGAGTGGCCAAAATGAACAAATGAGGAGGCTATAGATGCTGGAGAAGACGTGGAGAAACGGGAACCCTCTTGCACTGTTGGTGGGAATGCAAATGGGTGCAGCTGCTCTGGAAAACAGTTTGGAGGTTCCTCAAAAAATTAAAAATAGACCTTCCTTATGACCCAGCAGTAGCACTGCTGTAATTTACCCAAGGAATACAGGAGTACTGATGCATAGGGGCATTTGTACCCCAATGTTTATAGCAGCCTTCTCAACAATAGCCAAATTATGGAAAGAGCCTAAATGTCCATCAACTGATGAATGGATAAAAAAATTGTGGTTTATATACACAATGGAGTACTATGTGGCAATGAGAAAGAACAAAATATGGCCCTTTGTAGCAACGTGAATGGAACTGGAGAGTGTTATGCTAAGTGAAATAAGCCATACAGAGAAAGATAGATGCCATGTGTTCACTCTTATGTGGATCCTGAGAAACTTAACATGGGGGAAGGGAAGGAAATAAAAAAGAGGTTAGAGTGGGAGAGAGCCAAAGCATAAGAGACTGTTAAAAACTGAGAACAAACTGAGGGTTGATGGGGGGTGGGAGGGAGGGGAGGATGGGTGGTGGGTACTGAGGCGGGCACCTGTTTGGATGAGCACTGGGTGTTGTATGGAAACCAATTTGACAATAAATTTCATATATTTAAAAAATATAAAAAAGTTGCTTCTATATATATATATATATATATATATATATATATATATATATAAAGAACACACACACACACACACACACACACAAAGAAGGCACTGTGGAACTTTCTCTAATAATTAAAAAATATATGTGATACACTCTGTAATTCCATTTCTGGATATTTCTCTGAATAAAAATAAAACACTAAAATCAGTGTGCAGATATTTGTTTCATTTTTATATACCAATAAAGAAACAGCAGAAAAATAAATCAAGTTATCAATCCCATTTGCAATTGCACTAAAAGCAATAAGATACCTAGGAATAAACCTAGCCAAAGAGGTAAAAGATGTGTCTTCTGAGGTTTATAGAAAACTTATAGAAGAAATCGAAGAGGACAAAAAGAAATGGAAAAACATTCCATAGTCATGGATGAAAGAATAAACATTGTTTAAATGTCTATACTACGCAAAGAAACCTACACGTTTCATGCCATCCATAATAAAATAACACCAGCATTTTTCACAAAACTACAGTAAGCAATTCCAAAAATTGTATGCAACAACAATCCTGAAAAAGAAAACAAAACTGGAGACATCACAATTCTGGATTACACGCTTTGTTACAAAGTTGTAGTCATCAAGACAGCATGGTACTGTCATAAAAACAGACACAGATCAATGGAACAGAATAGAGATCCAGAAATGGACCCACAACTATGTTGTAAACTTATCGTGACAAGGAAGGAAATTATATCCAATGGAAAAAAGACAGTCTCTTCAACAAATGGCGTTGGGAAAACTGGATGGCAACATGTAGAAGAATGAAACTAAACCAGTTTCTTATACTATACACAGAAATAAAATAAAAATGGATGAAAGACCTAAATATGAGATGGGAAACAATTAAAATCCTAGAGTAGATCACAAGAAGAAACCTCTCTGATCTTGGCTGTAGCCACTTCTTATTACACACGTCACCAGAGGCAAGGGAAACAAAAACAAAAATGAACTATTTGGACCTTATCAAGATAAAACGTCTGCACAGTGAAGTAACCCGTCAACCAAACTAAAAGGCATCCTATGCAACGGGAGAAGATATTTGCAAATGACATATCTGATAAAGGGTTAGTAACCAAAATCTATAATGAACATATCAAACTCAACACTCAAAAACCAAACAACCCGGTTAAGAAATGAGCAGAATACATGAACAGACACTTTTCCAAAGACATCCAGATGGCTAACAGACACATGAAAAGGTGCTCAACATCACTCATCATCAGGAAAATACAAATCAAAACCACAATTAAATACCATCTCATACCTGTCAGAATGGCTGAAGGCAACAATACATGAAACAACAGGTATTGGTGTGGATGTGGAGAAAGGGGAAGCCTCTTGTACTGTTGGTGGAAATGCAAGCTGGTGCAGGCACTCTGAAGAATAGTTTGGAGGTTCCTCAAAAAATTAAATATGGAGTGCCTGGGTGGCTCAATCAGTTAAGTGTCCAATTTTTTTTTTTTTTCAGCTCAGGTCATGATCTTACTTTTCGTGATATTGAGCCCCACATCATGCTCTATACTGACTGCATGAAGCCTTCTTGGGATTCTCTCTTTCCATCTCCATGCCCCTCTCCCACTCAAAATAACTAAATAAACTTTTTTAAAGTTAAATATAGAACTACCCTCTGATCCTGTTATTGCACTACTAGGCATTTACTCAAATGATACAAAAATACAAATTCAAAGGGTACATGTATCCCAAAGTTTATAGCAGCATTATCAATAATAATCAAACTATGGAAAGAGCCCAAATGTCCATCAACTGATGAATGTATAAAGGCGATGTGATATAAATATACAATGGAATATTACTTAGCCATAGAAAAAAACCTTCAATCTTGTCATTTGCAACACATGGATGGAACTATAATAATACTTATATACAACACCTGGTGCTTATCACAACTGGTGCACTCCTTAATACCCATCACTTATCTAACCCATAACCCTACCCATGTCCCCTCTGGTAACCATAAGTTTGTTTTCTATAATTAAGTGTCTGTATCTTGGTTTGCCTCTCTCTCTTTTTTTTCTTTATGCTCATTTTATATTTCTTAAATTCCACATGTGAGTGAAATCACATGGTATTTGTCATTCTTTGACTTATTTTGCTTAGCATTATACTGTTTAGTTCCATCTGTGTTGATGCAAATGGAAAGATTTCATTCATTTTACAGCTGAGTAATATTTCATTGTGTGTGTGTGTGTGTGTGTGTGTGTGTGTGTGTATGTACATATATATCACATCTTCTTTATCCACTTTATCCATTCATCAGTTGATGGACATTGGGCTATTTCCATTAATTGAGCTATTGTAGTTAATGCTGCTATAAACAGCAGGGTGCATGTATCCCTTTGAATTAGTAGTTTTGTATTCTTTGGGTAAATGCCTAGTAGAGCAATTGCTGAATTGTATGGTAGTTCCATTTTTTAATGTTTTGAGGAAACTCCACACTGTTTTCCACAGTAGCTGTGCCAGTTTGTCTTCCCAGTAACAGAGCAGGAGGGTATCCCTTTCTTCACATCCTCACAAACACCTGTTGTTCCTTGTGTTGTTAATTTTAGCCATTCTGACACTTGTGATATTTTATTGTAGTTTTGATTTGTATTTACCTGATGATCAGTGATATGGAACATCTTTTCACATGTCTGTTACACACCTGGATGTCTTATTTGGAAAAATTTCTATTTATATCTCCTGCCCATTTTTTAACTGGATTGTTTCTCTTTTTCTCTGTTGACTTTGGTAAGTTATTTATAGATTTTGGATACTCACCCTTTATCAGATATATCATTTGCAAATATATTCTACCATTATGTAGGTTGCCTTTTAGTTTTGTTGATTGTTTTCTTTGCTGTGCAGATTTTATTTTGATGAACTCCTCATAGTTTATTTTTGCTTTGCTTCCCTTGCCTCAGAAGACATCTAATAAGAAGTTGCTACAGCCTATTTCAAAGAGGTTACTTTTTGAATTCTCCTTTAGGATTTTAATGTTTTCTTATTTCACATTTATGTCTTCATTCATTTTTAATTTATTTTTGGGTATAGTGTAAGAAAATGGATTAGTTTCTTTTCTTTTATTGTTGATTTATACTTTTTCCAATGCCATTTATTGAAGAGACATTTTCCCAATGGATAGTTTCTCCCACTTTGTTGAAGACTAATTGACCATAAAGTTGTGGGTCATTTCTTGGTTTTCTATACTGTTCCATTGATATATGTGCCCATTTTTGTGCCAGTGTCATATTGTTTAGATCACACAGCTTTGTAATATAACTTAAATCCCAGAATTGTAATGCCTCCAGCTTTGCTTTTCTTTTTCAAGATTTCTTTGGCTATTTGGGGTGTTTTGTGGTTTCATACAAATTTTAGGATTTTTTGTTCTATCTCTGTGAAAAATGTTTGTATTTTAATAGGGATTGCATTGGGGCGCCTGGATGGCTCAGTCGGTTAAGCGTCCGACTTCGACTCAGGTCATGATCTCGTGGTCTGTGAGTTCGAGCCCTGCTTCGGGCTCTGTGCTGACCGCTCAGAGCCTGGAGCCTGTTTCAGATTCTGTGTCTCCCTCTCTCTCTGACCCTCCCCCATTCATGCCCTGTCTCTCTCTGTCTCAAAAATAAATAAACATTAAACAAAATTAATAGGGATTGCATTAAATGTGTAGATTGTTGTGGGTGGTGTAGACATTTTAACAGTATTTGTTCTTCAAATCCATAAGCATGGAATGTCTTTCCATTTTGTGTGTGTGTCCTCTTCAATTCCTTTCAACACTGTTTTATAGTTTTCAGAGCATAGATGCTTTACCTCTCTAGTTTGTTTTATTCCTAGGTATCTTATAGTTTTGAGTGCAATTGTTAGTGGGCTCAATTCTTTGCTTTCTCTTTCTACTGCTTCAATATCAATGCATAGACATGCAACTAATTTGTATATATTCATTTTGTATTTCACTACGTTACTGAATTAATGTATCTGTTCTAGCAATTTTTTGTAGAGTCTTTTGAGTTTTCTATATAGAGTATCATTTCATCTGCAAATAGTGAAAGTTTGCCTTCTTCATTGATGATTTGCATGTCTTTTATTTCTTTTCGTTGTCTAATTGCTTATTCTAGGACTTCTCCAGTGCTATGTTAAATAACAATGGTGACAGTGGAAACCTCTGCCTTGTTCCTGACCATAGAGGAAAAGCTCTCAGTTTTTTCCCCTTTGAGGATGATATTAACTGTGGGTTTTTCATATGTGGTATTTATTATGTTGAGGTTTGTTTCCTCTAAACCTACTTTGTTAAGGGTTTTATTCTTGTGAATCATGAATGGACATTATGCTTTGTCAAATGCTTGTCTGCATCTATTGGAATGAGCTTGTAAGGTTCTTATCCTTTATTTTATTAATGTGGCTTATCACATCAATTGATTTGGGAATATTTAACCACATTTACATCCCCAGAATAAATCCCATTTGAAGGTATTGAATGATTCTTTTAATATTCTGCTGGATTCAATTTTGCTAATATTTTATTGAGAAGTTTTGCATCCATGTTCATGAGTGATATTGGCCTGTAGTTCTCTTTTTAATGGAGTCTTTATCTGGTTTTGGTATCTATGTAATCCTGGACTCATAGAATGAATTTAAAAGTCTCCTACTTTTTCCATTGTTTGGAACAGTTTGAGGAAAATAGTTATTAACTCTTCTTTTAATGTTTGTCAAAATTTTCCTGTGAAGCCATTTGGCCCTGGACTTTTGTGTTTTTTTGAGATTGTTTATTATTGATTCAACTAATTTTCCCACTATCAGTCATTCAAATTTTTTACTACTTATTTCAGTTTTGGTAGTTCATATGTTTGAGGAATTTATCCATTTTTTTCCATGTTGTCCCATTTGTTGGCATACAATTTTTCATAGTATTCTCTTATAATTGTGTTTCTGTGATGTTGCTTGTTATTTATTCTCTCTCATTTGTGATTTTATTTATTTGGGTCCTTTATCTTTTCTTTTTTATAAGTCTGGATAGGGGCTACAATTTTATTAATTTTTTCAAAGCACCATCTCTTGGTTTAGTTGCTATATTTTATTACTTATTTTTAGTTTTATATAATTTATTTCTGCCCTAATATTTATGATTTCCTTCTTTCTCCTGGCTTTAGGCTCATTTGCTGTTATTTTTCTAGCTCCATTAGATATAAGTTTAGGTTGATTATTTGAGACATTTTTTGCTTCTTAAGGTAGACCTGTATTGCTACATACTTCCATCTTATTGTATTTTCATTTTAATTTGTTTCCATGTATTTTTTGTTTGTTTGTTTCTTTTTTATTTCCTGGTTGACTCATTCATTGTTTAGTAGTCTGTTGTTTAACCTCCATGTATTTGTGGTCCTTTCAATTTTTTTCTTATGGTTGACTTCAAATTTAATAACATTGTGTTTAGAAAATATACATGGTATGATCTCAATATTTTTACAATTGTTGAGGCCTGATTTGTAGCCTAGTATGTGACCTATTCTGGAGAATGTCTCATTTGTACTTGAGGAGAATGCATATTTTGCTCTTTTAGGATAGAATGTTCTGACTGTATTTATTAAGTCGCTTTGGTCCAGTGTGTAATTCAAAGCCATTGTTTCCTTGATTTCATCCTTAGATAACTTATCTAATCTTAAAATCCTCTACTATTTTTTTAAACATCAATTTATTTTTGAGAGAGAGAAAGAGAGCAGGGGCAGAGGAGGGGCAGAGAGAGGGAGACACAGAACTCGAGGAGGGCTCCGGGCTCTGCACTGTCAGCACAGATCCTGACACAGGGCTCGAACTCAGGAACTGCAAGATCATGATCCGAGCTGAAGCCAGACACTTAACCGACTGAGCCACCCAGGTGCCCTAATCCTCTACTATTTTTGTATTATTATCAAATAGTTCCCTTATGTTTGTTTTTAATTGTTTTATATATTTGGGTATTTCCAATTTGGGCACACAAATATTTACAATTGTTAGATCTTCATTTTGGATTGTTCCCTTTATTATAATATAATAAAGTCATACTAACTTTAAAAGAATGGTAATAGTATCAAAATTTAAAATCAGGAAAATAATACAGATAGCCAAACTTTAACTCATGAGAGTTTTATTAATATTTCAAATGAAACATATTTTCTCAATAAAGAATATATGTTCATTTAGCAGTATATGCATGTATAAAATCATTATACTATATACTTTAAACTCACACAATGTCATATATCCTTATATCTCAAATAACCTGGAAAAATATAAGAAAAGTTTGCTTTTTAAATCCTATATGTGCTTCCACTTTCCTTTTCCTATTGAACTTCAAATTACCTTGGGATTCCAAGTGAAGTTCTCACGAAATGATTGGCATTGTAAGTAAGAAGAAACACATTGTCCATGACACTTATAATATCTGAGGAAGAACACACCAGAACCTGTATTTCACTCATCATTCCATAATTTACATTAAATAAAATATTTAAATGTAGAAATTGATATCATAAAAGACTAAAATAAAAACAATGATATTATTTATCAAATATTTGGAGTAGAACACCTTTCTACATATGGTCATTTTTTTGATATTAAAATTTGAACTCTGTGCCATTTCCAACTTAATTAATAAAGCAGCCATTTAAAATGAATGTATGTATAAAGTGGGGTTCCTTTTCAGATACTTCTAGATAGAATCTCATGGTGTCCTGAGGACTACTAAGGCAATATCAATTGATTTTGTATAGCTGTATTTTTAACAACGTTTATACACTGATTACATCATTTTGAAAGTAAAAAGTGAGCAAACCATATTAATCATATTCAGTTCTTTCAGTTTGTCCTTTGCTAATAAATTAGAGACATTAATTTTCTCCTTATTAAAAAGTCCTACCTGAATATATTCCTGTTGGTGATACTATACTATTGAATAGTGACATCTAAATAGTATTTTTTTTTTACATTTTATTTAAATTCAAGTTAGTTGACATATAGTGCATTATTAGTTTCAGGGATAGAATCTAGTGATTCATCAGTTGTATGTAACACTCAGTGCTCATTGCAACAAGTGTCCTCCTCCTTAATGCTAAAATATTGAAAGAGTCCAGCTGTCCGTTGAGTGATGAATGGATAAAGAATATATATATATATATATATATATATATATATATATATATATACATACACACATATATATACACATATGTATACATATATACACATATATACACATATGTATATATATATATACACTTAGCCATCAAAATGAACGGAATCCTGTCATTTGCAGTGATGTGGATGGAACTAGATTGTATTATGCTAAGTGAAATAAATCAGTCAGAAGAAGACAAATACCACATGATTTAACAAAACAGATAAACATAGGCGAAGGGAAGAAAAAATGTATCTTTTTTATTTGGGACTTTTTTTATGTTTAGCCTACTGCATCTTCACTAAAATGCTTGAGAATGTATTTTTATGAACATTATCTTTTTCTGAGTTCATACACAAATATAATCCCTTCACTCATTTGGGAGTGAAGGCAATTCTGCTTGAGAACATTGAGTATTATGGCTATGTAGCTACCTGATGTCACATGACTTATTAAATAATCCAGAATTCATTAATGTACTTCCTTTCATCAGTTTCCACTGATTCTTCTCCATTTCTATTCTCACATGCACTCACTTGGGGCTCACATGAAACTTCTGGGGTTCCAGTTTGATTAATTTTCCATAGGATTAGGCTTATAGCAATGTACACACATTTATCATCAAATCCCATCTTTTTTCGAGTAACCATAATATGAATATAAGTTTATAAACAGTATATAAACTATAATATATTAATATATAATAAAAATGTATATACAGAGTTATATATAAATTGTGTTCTATGTGCATGTGTAAATGAGTATAAAATAATATAAGCCTTCTTCCCGCATATCTAAACCCAAATAATTTCAAATTATGTGAGGTGATGAAGGCCCCTATTGCCTTTGTGTCTCCCTTCATAATGGCTGTTTTAAAATATGTGATCTGTACCTCTGGTGAACTAAAATCTTATGTAAGATCTACTTTATGGAATGTCTTAGGCCAGATGGAGATAAGCAAGTAGCATGGTTGGGGTGGCAAAATCACATTTATTAAATGACAAATAAATGGAATATTCTGTGGGAATTAAATATCAGAACTGTGCCTGCTTCTTATGTACCTGAAATAAAGGAAGAAATGTAACATATAATTTCAGTTAAAAATATAAAGCTATACTGAAGCTATCCAAATAAAGAATAGTTTTATTTGATTTTATTTTTAAATTTCAAAAACTTAAGATTGCTAAGTACATGTAAGTTTTTATTTTCCCCTCCAAACAAACATGTAAAGGACAAAATGAAAATAGTAGCTATTATGAAGAATAGAAACTTACAACATTTACATGAGAATTTTTCAATATCCACAAGAAAACAATTTTTGTGGTAACTGTTACAAAGTTACATATATAACTCCTTATGTGCACTGATGGGTCAGTTGTTGAAGCCTAGTTGTATTTATGATATGGCAAGTAATCAATTATTTAAGTACTTTAATCTGTGTTTTGAGAGACCGAGAGAAAGAGGAAGTAAAAGGGGAGTGGAATATAAGTAGATTATCACATCAAAGTTGTTTTTTTAGTGATGGTTGGGTTGATAAGTGTTAGTATCTTTCCTCCTGAAGCTTGTCTAATAAGGAGGGCTCAGAATATATATTTTCTGTCTGTTTTCCAAAGTTGGGTTAGAATGTATATGAATAAGAACAATGACAACAATAAAAACAAAGAACTGTTTGAGGAAAAGAAAAGTGTTTGTATTGCAAATAGTTTGAGTGCAAAGTGTGGTGGCTTTGTTCCAATGGAAGAAATGTTCACCAATGCTCCCTTGAGGTGGATTCGTTTCTCTAATTTCATAATAACCTGGCCTCACAATGAGACTATTAAAATACAGGCAAGTTAAAATCATAGGGACTGAGTAAAGATTTGAAATGTCCCTCACAGAACATGGGGAGAAAAGGCTTGAAAGCAACTTTGTTTTCTTTATTTAGCAACTTCCTAGAGCTGGGAGCTTTGCCAGTTAAAACCCTGGTCTGGCTGTGCCAAGGGACTTGTTAGAGAGCTACCTTACAACAATTAAAAAGTTATAATTGAACAGAGAAAAGTATAAGCACTGCATGTGTAGTTTGTATCCCAGAAGGAAAGCTTGTTAAAATATCCCTTGGGTTTCTAAATCAGCACCCCCTGGTATTCTGACAGTAATGAAGATCCATGTTCACTTAAGGTACAATTGGTCACAGTGAAAACAAGGAGAAACTTTGAGAAAAAGTTTTAGGTTTCTCCTGGGATCAGATGCACTTCTCAAACATGATGCACACATCATTTGCTTATGAAACACATTGTGTCTATGATTACAAGTGTACTGGGAATGGGAGGACAATGGTGTACTCATTAATCTGAGGTAGTAGGAATGGAAAATGAGCTCTCCTTGGTGGCTGTCGGCTCATTTAACACGTATGTGCATGTTTCATGAGGCTTTTCTGCATAAAGTGAGTGACAGTTAGATAAATTGGCCATTTCAAGGATGGACTGTTTTCCCTGATAACACCACATATTTCAGTACTTTGAAGACACACTCCAGATTCAGAATTTACCTTATTTTAATATTTTGACTATGTTATAGCATTTCTGGTAAAACTCTCACTGAACTAAAAATGTAATTGCATATTTTATAAGGTGTGGAAACATATGCTATTCAATTCTCTTATTTTAAAGAAACTATCCAATAGTTCAAAGTTTACACACCAATTTCACTTATTCATAAGGCCCAAGAACTGGGTGTATAATATTCAAAACAGCTAATAATTGTATAAATTTCATAAAACAGTCAAGCCAGTGAAAAATACAAAAATCATACAATAGTCTGAAGTCACTTATTCCAAAGTACTTAAATTTCAGCCCTTATTAAAAGAAAAAATAGTATCTTGGAAAATTTCCAGGATAAGACACACTCCATCAGTTTTTTCTCTTTCTTGTTACTTTGATATCTATGTTGTAGCTCAAAAAAATTTTTTTATTATTTTCTACTTGGTATTCCACCTTCCCTACTCCGTAAAGTTTTTTTTTTTTTAATGCATATTTATTTTTGAGAGAGAGAGAGAGCATAAGCAGGGGAGGGACAGAGAGAGAGAGGGTGACCGAAGATCAGAAGCGGGTTCTGGGCTGACACCAGAGCCCAATGCAGGGCTCTTAGTCATGAATCGTGAGATCATGACTTGAGCTGAAGTCAGACGCTTATCCGACTGAGACACCCAAGGCATCCTGTCCTTAGAAATATGTCTTAGGTCTTCCACCATCTTCCCATCCTTGTTTTTTCCCTTATGTGTATTTAAAAGAGGGTATTTCAATCCCATGAATGTTTAAGATAACAATAATATGAATATCATTGCAATATCATAATATAGCATGTTAATAATACTTCAAATATTTAATTAATTATAATTTGGAAAATTATAAAATATTCCAACATACTCTATGGTGTCTAATCTTTGGGTATCTTATTTAAGTTTGCAAAATCCATATATTTTTAAATCACCCATTCTTCATAAACTCTCCTTCTCCTATTATTGTAACAGATTTTCATAGTCCTTGCTTTCTTTTCTTTGTTACATACTGGTCACATGTCTC
Source organism: Herpailurus yagouaroundi (assembly GCF_014898765.1). Classification (NCBI taxonomy): domain Eukaryota; kingdom Metazoa; phylum Chordata; class Mammalia; order Carnivora; family Felidae; genus Herpailurus; species Herpailurus yagouaroundi. The sequence goes on from NW_024412443.1 coordinate 2,961,335, forward strand.
GTTGTCTTCTAATTTAATAAATTGTTCTTTAAATATGTTGAATTCGGAATATATTTCATTTATTTTCTTTCAGTTAATATATTTTATATTTCTAAGACTTCTGGGTTTATTTATTTTATCTCTGCTTTTTCCTTCCTGATTTGCCTCAAATCCTTGTTCTGTTAAAGTAAAAGTTATGCTTCTATTTCACTGTATGTGTGTGTTTATATATGTGTGTTGCAAGACTGTTCTTATCCACAATATAAATTCTATTTGTAACATGGTGCTACTACTATGGTAGTTTGGGACTTTTTTTTTTTTTTTTTTTTACATTATACTTAACCATATGGAAATCTCTCTTTCTCTCTCTCTGTCACACACACACACACACACACACACACACACACACACAATGTTCTGACTCTCATCATCTGTGCTTACCATTTATGTCTAGCAACTTTATAACTTTCTCCCAGCAGTTATCTGGAATTTAAGTTGAAAACTTATTCCTGTTATTCATAACTTGAATCTTATTCCTTTTTTGGATATTATGGATATGACAGATTCAGAGCCAGGAGATAGTTTAGCCCAGTTCTTAGCAGTAATATTTAGCCCTTCTCATCAAGTTCCTGACCTCAAAACTTCCCATAAAGCTTAATGAGAGATGGCAGTTGGACTCATTTGCATTAGTTCCCTTTAAATAAACCAGAAGTCAACGATATCCTTTTGCTTTACATCAAAGGTTTGCTTCAGTCCCCTATCTCTTGCATAATTTCTTTACTCACCCTTATCCTTAGGAGGCTGCTACCTCCTACCTCTAGTGACAGAGCCAACAAGTCTTGAGTTCAGATCCACACACTCTGCAACATTTCATGTTTCAGATATGCCCAGATATTCACCTGGAGTTTCCATCCAGAAGAAAATTTTTTAAGTGTATTTATGTATGTGTGTATGCATGAATGTATGTATGTAGGTATGACAGGGGAAGGGGAGAGAGAGAGGGAGAGAAAGAATCCCAAGCAGGTGCCACACTGTCAGCACAGAGCCTGATGTGGGGCTTGAACTCACCAATCTTGAAATCATGACCTGAGGTGAGATGAGGAGTCAGAGCTTAACTGACTGAACCACCCAGGTGCCCCTAACAATTATTTTGTATGTATTCTTTTCACACAGTTGGCCTTATATTTTTTTTCTTTTTCGTGTTATTTACAAAACCATCATCCTTCACTTATAGATTCTGTTTATAGTATTTATTTTTAATTTTAGTGCATAAGAAACTAATCACTTTTCATTTGACATGACACTTTTTTTTTGTTTTGTTGTACTTTTAGCTTGTTTCCCTCAGATGCCTCATGCTTTCCTAGATAGATTGCCTACTTTTCCTGTAAATGTATTCATGCAACCAAAAAGTACAGGCCCTGACTAATGCCCCTTCTGAAAATATGCATATGCATTTGGTTATACCCTACAATTTTGAGAAATAGCTCCCTCTTTTATATTTGTTTCTACATATCTTGAAATCTCTCTTTAAATCCTCCTAAACCTAGACCAGTTTAGAAGGTTGGCCCTTAATTTCTTTCTTTTTTCCTTTTTTTTTTTTAATAAAAGCAGACTTCCATGTGCAGTGCCTCATTTGGAGGTGTCTGGAGTCTTGGAATCTTTACTACCTTGTGTTCTCCTACAAATGGACACTGAGAGCTTGTTTAGAGCTTCTAGCAGGGGAGAGCAGTTACTCCTATACCCTCAACTGAAGAATGGTCCTCTTCTATGGGGAAAGGTCATCCTCTTCTACTCAGCATGCAGCTTCAGGAGGGACACATACAGAGGGGTAAGGGAGAAAGGGAACACCCACCTGGGCAGCCAGATCAGCTGAATCAACCCTGGTGATCATTGGGGTGAGAGATGTCACAGCCAGATCACCCTCACATCCAAGAAGGTGGGTCCTCAATTTCTAAATGCATAATTCTGAGACTGTTGTTGGGGAACATGGTGGTGTAGGAAGACACTGGGCTTACCTCATCCTGCTAATCTTGTAGATTCCACCCAGATCTGCCTAAATAACCCAGAAAACTGCCAGAAGACTAGCAGAACGGACTCTCTGGAGCCAAGCATAGACAAGAGGCCGATGGAAGAGGGTAGGAAGGGGAGAGGTGGTGCCTGCTACATGGACTGGTGGGAGGGAGCCAGGGGGAGGAGGGGCAGTCCACAGGGCAAGGCGGAATCCCCAAAGTCTGGCTTCCAAAAGCGGAGGGGCGGGACTCTGTGAGTTCTGACAGCCAGCAGGATTTAACATCTGGAATGCTAAAAGTCAACAGCTCTGCTCTGGAGAGCATGGAGGGCGAGAGGACACTGGGAGGGAGAGTTGCTGAGCCCTGGAAGACAGAGCTCAGCTTGGCGGGGGAACAAAGGCACTGGCAAGCTCCATATCTCTCTCCCATCCCTAGCCAAAATTCCAAAGGGAACTAGTTCCTGTCACCAAACTTGCTTGCACCTCGCAAACACCCAGCACTGTGCTTCTGTGTATCCATCCCTCCAACAGGGCTGCCTCCCTCCTGGTGCTGCAGGGCATCTCTTGCAGGGGCCCACCAACAACAAAGTGAGCTACACCTACCCCTCCCACCCTTGTGCACATAACAGATCCACCCCAGCTAATAAGCCAGATCCCATCAAAGCAGCACCACAAGCCTGACATTGTGCAAGGAGCCTGGACAGGGGCCACACCACTCCACAGTGAGTCCTGCCCTGGAAGAGGGATGATAAGGTACACAGGAGTCTGACTATGGCCCAAGTGGTGGACTGGGGGCAGACATAGGGTCTCACTATGGCCCACCCACCGTCACAAGTTACTCCTGACAGCACAGGGGAAGTACCCTGCAATTCTGTGCCACCCCAGGGACTACCAAAAATGACAAAATGGAAGAACTCTCAAAAACACCCAGGAAATAGTGACAGCTAACGAAATGATCAAAAATGATTTAAGCAATATAAGAGAACAAGAATTTAGAATAATAGTCAGAAAATTAATGGCTGCACTTGAAAAAAGCATAGAGGACAGCAGAGAATCTACTGCTACAGAGATCATGGGACTAAAAATTAGTCATGACGAATTAAAAAATTGCTATAAATGAGGTGCAATATAAAATGGAGGCGGCCATATCACGGAATGAAGAGGCAGAGGAAAGAATAGGTGAATTAGAAGATAAAATTATGGAAAAGGAGGAAGCTGAGAAAAAGAGAGATAAAAAAATTCAGGAGTATGAGGGGAGAAATAGACAACTAACTGATGCAATCAAACAGAACAATATCCATATCATAGGAATTACAGAAGAAGGGAGAGAGAAAGGGGCTTAAGGTATACTTAAACAAATCATACCTGAGAACTTTCCTGACCTGGAGAAGGAAACAGACACATAAATCCAAGAGGCACAGAGAACTTGCTTCAGACATAATGTGAATCAACCTTCTGCATGACACATCATAGTGAAACTGGCAAAATACAAGGATAAAGAGAAAATTTTGAAAGCAGCTAGGGATAAACAGCCTCTAACTTACATAGGTAGACACCTAAGGGTAGTAGCAGACCTATCTACTGAAACTTGGCAGGCCACAAAGGAATGTCAGGAAATCTTCAATGTGATGAACAGAAAAAATATGCAGCTGAGAAAACTTTATCCAGCAGGTCTGTCATTCAGAATACAAGGAGAGATAAAGGTTTTCCCAAACAAACAAAAACTGAAGGAATTCATCACCACTAAACACGCCCTACAAGGGATTCTAAGGGGGACTCTGTGAGTGAAATGTTGCAAGGACCACAAAGTACCAGAGACATCACTACAAGCATGACACTTACAGACATCACAATGACTCTAAACCCGTATCTTTCAATAATAACACTGAATGTAAATGGGCTAAATTCTCCAACCAAAAGACATAGGGTATCAGAATGGATTAAAAAACAACAACAACAACAACAACAACAACAACAGAAGACCCATCTATTTGCTTTCTACAAGAGACTCATTTTAGACCTGAGGACACCTTCAGATTGAGATTGAGGGGATGGAGAACTATCTATCATGCTACTGGAAGTCAAAAGAAAGCTGGAGTAGCCATACTTACAGCAGACAAACTAGACTTTAAATTAAAGGCTGTAACAAGAGATGAAGAAGGGCATTATATAATAATTACAGGGTCTATCCATCAGGAAGAGTGAACAATTATAAATGTCTATGCACCGAATACCGGGGCCCCCAAACATAAAACAATCACAAACAAACCAACCTTATTGATAATAATGTGGTAACTGCAGGGGACTTTAATACTCCACTTACAACAATGGATAGATCATCTAGACACACGGTCAATAAAGAAGCAAGGGCCCTGAATGATACATTGGATCAGATGGACTTGACAGATATACTTAGAACTCTGCATCCCAAAGCAATAGAATGTACTTTCTTCCCCAGTGCACATGAAACATTCTGCAAGATAGATCACATACTGGGTCACAAAATGGCTCTTCATAAGTATACAAGAATTGAGATCATACCATGCACACTTTCAGACCACAATGCTATGAAACTTGAAATCAACCACAGGAAAAAGTTTGGAAAACCTCCAAAAGCATGGAGGTTAAAGAATACCCTACTAAAGAATGAATGGGTCAACCAGGTAATTAAAGAAGAAACTAAAAATATATGCAAACAAATGAAAATGAAAATACAACAGTCCAAATGCTTGGGATGCAGTGAAGGCAGTCCTGAGAGGAAAATACATTGCAATCCAGGCCTATCTCAAGAAACAAGAAAAATCCCAAATACAAAATTTAACAGCACACCTAAAGGAAATAGAAGCAGACAGCAAAGACACCCCAAACCCAGCAGAAGATATATAATAAAGATCAGAGCATAAATAAACAATATAGAACCTAAAAAACTGTAGAGCAGATCAATGAAACCAAGAGTTTTTTTTTTTTTTTTGAAAAAATAAACAACTGGATAAACCTCTATCTAGGCTTCTCAAAAAGAAAAGGGAGAAGACCCAAATGGATAAAATCATGAATGAAAATGGAATTATTAGAACCAATACCTCAGAAATACAAACAATTATCGGGCAATACTATAAAATTATATGCCAACAAACTGGACTACCTGGAAGAAATGGGACAAGTTCCTCAGCACCATACACTTCCGAAACTCAAACAGGAAGAAATAGAAAACTTGAACAGACCAATAACAGCGATGAAGTTGAATCAGTAATCAAAAATCTCCCAGCAAATAAGAGTCCAGGACCAGATGGCTTCCCTGGGGAATTCTAGCAGACACTGAAAGCAGAGATAATAGCTATGCTTCTGAAGCTGTTCCAAAAAATAGAAAGGGAAGGAAAACTTCCAGACTCATTCTATGATGCCAGCATTACTTTGATTCCCAAAGCAGACAGAGACCCAGCAAAAAAAGATAACTACAGGCCAATATCCCTGATGAATATGGATGCAAGAATTCTCAATAAGATACTAGCAACGTGGATGGAACTGGAGAGTGTTATGCTAAGTGAAATAAGCCATACAGAGAAAAACAGATACCATATGTGTTCACTCTTCTGTGGATCCTGAGAAACTTAAAAGGAACCCATGGGAGAGGGGAAGGAAAAAAATAGAGGTTAGAGTGGGAGAGAGTCAAAGCGTAAGAGACCCTTAATAAATGTGAGCTAACTGTGGGCTAATGGGGGGTGGGAGGGAGGGGTGGGTGGGTGATAGGTATTGAAGAGGGCATCTTTTGGGATGAGCACTGGGTGTTGTATGGAAACCAATTTGATAATAAATTTCATATTTTTTAAAAAATAAGATACTAGCAAATGAAATTCAACAGCATATATAAGGAATTATTCACCATGATCAGGTGGGATTCATTCCTTAGCTGCAGGGCTGGTTCAACATTCACAAATCAATCAATGTGATACATCACATAAATAAAAGAAAAGAACCATGTGATCCTGTCAATGGATGCAGAAAAAGCATTTGAAAAAATTCAGCATCTTTTTTAATAAAAACTCTGGAGAAAGTCTGGATAGAAGGAACATATTTAAACATCATAAAAGCCATTTATTAAAAGCCCACAGCTAATATCATCCTCAATGAGGAAAAACAGACCTATCCCCCTGAGTTCAGGAACACGACAGGGATGTCCACTCTCACCGTTGTAGTTTAACATAATGTTGGAAATTCTGGCATCAGCAACCTGACAAGAAAAGGAAATATATGGCATCAAAATTGGCAAAGATGAAGTCAAGCTTTCACTTTTTTCAGATGACATGATATTATACATGGAAAACCCAACAGACTCCACCAAAGTCTGTTAGAACTGATACAAGAATTCAGCAAAGTCACAGAATACATAATTAATGTACATAAATCAGTTGCTTCCTTATACACTAATAATGAAACAACAGAAATACAAATGAAAATTGATCCCATTCACAATTGCACCAAGAATCATAAAATACCTAGGAATAAACCTAACCAAAGATGTAAAAGATCTGTATGTTGAAAACTATAGAAAGCTTATGAGGAAATTGAAGAAGATATAAAGAAATGGAAAAACATTCCGTGCTCATACATTGGAAGAATAAATATTGTTAAAATTTCAGTACTACCCAAAGCAATCTACACATTCAATGCAATCCCAATCAAAATTGCACCAGCTTTCTTCTCGAAGCTAGAACAAGCAATCCTAAAATTTGTATGGCACCACAAAAGACCCCAAATAGCCAAAAAGTATTGAAGAAGAAGACCAAAGCAGGAGGCATCACAATCCCAGATTTTAGCCTCTACTACAAAGCTGTCATCAAGATAGTATGGTATTGGCACAAAAACAGACACATAGACCAATGGAATAGAATAGAGACTCCAGAATTGGACCCACAAAAGAATGGCTAACTCATCTTTGACAAAGCAGGAAAGAATATCCAATGGAAAAAAAGACAGTCTCCTTAACAAATGGCGCTGGGAGAACTGGACAGCAACATGCAGAAGGATGAAACTATACCATTCTAATACACCATTCACACACAAAAAAAATCACAATGGATGAAAGACCTGAATGTGAGACAGGAAACCATCAAAACCCTAGAGGAGAAAGCAGGAAAAGACCTCTCTGACCTCAGTCGCAGCAATTTCTTACTTGACATATCTCCAAAGCCAAGGGAATTAAAAGCAAAAATGAACAATTGGGATCTCATCAAGAGAAAAAGCTTCTGCACTGCAAAGGAAACAACAAAACTAAAAGACAACCAACGGAATGGGAAAAGATATTTGCAAATGACATATAGGACAAAGGGCTAGTATCCAAAATCTACAAAGAGCTCACCAAACTCCACACCCAAAAAACAAATTTTCCAGTGAAGAAATGGGCAGAAGCATGAATAGACACTTCTCTAAAGAAGACATCCAGATGGCCAACAGGCAAATGAAAAGATGCTCAAAGTCAGTCCTCATCAGGGAAATACAAATCAAAACCACGCTGAGATACCACCTTCATGCCTGTCAGAGTGACTAAAATGAACAAATCAGGAGACTATAGATGCTGGAGAGGATGTGGAGAAACGGGAACCGTCTTGCACTGTTGGTGGGAATGCAAACTTGTGCAGCCACTCTGGAAAGCAGTGTGGAGGTTCCTCAGAAAATTAAAAATAGACCTACCCTATGACCCAGCAATAGCACTGCTAGGAATTTACCCAAGGGATGCAGGAGTGCTGATATATAAGGGCACTTGTCCCCCAATGTTTATAGCAGCACTCTCAACAGTAGTCATATTATGGAAAGAGCCTAAATGTCCATCAACTGATGAGTGGATAAAGAAATTGTGGTTTATATATACAATGGAATACTACTTGGCAAAGAGAAAGAATGAAATATGGCCTTATGTAGCAATGTGGATGGAACTGGAGAGTGTTATGCTAAGTGAAATAAGTCATACAGAGAAAGACAGTTACCATATGTTTTCACTCTTATGTGGATCCTGATAGACTTGGCGGAAGACCATGGGTGAGGGGAAGGAAAAAAAAAGTTAGGGAGGGAGCCAAATCATAAGAAACTCTTAAAAACAGAATAAACTGAAGGTTTATGGGGTGTGGGAGAGAGGGGAATGTGGGTAATGGGTGTTGAGGAGGGCACCTGTTGGGATGAGCCCTGGGTGTTGTATGGAAACCAACTGGACAATAAATTTCATATTAAATAAAATAAATGCATAATCTTGTAAGTTTTATTTAATGTTATCTATGGGCTTAATCAATGGTTACTTAATTATATATTTGAAAAGAAAATAAGTGCATTACAGTTATGATATTCAAATCTTTTGCATTTTAATTTTTTGTATACTTATTTTTTGATATTTTTGTTTTATCTTACATTGTATTTTGAACATTGTGTTATAAATGGAAAAGTTGAAAGACTTACATATGGTGAGCACGCATATATATGTCTCCTGTGTATACAAATAGCATTTTGTTATATTTGATTTATCTCATATACAAATATTTATCAATGCTTTTTCCCACTCATAAGTACATTTTTTTTATCCATTTAAATTTAAATTGCAGACATTGCTACACTTCATCCCCTGAGCATTTCTGGATGGGTTTATAATATTAAGTAGAGTTATGATTGCTCGATTTTTTAATTTAATTTTTATTTTTTGAGATAAAGTATATAAAACATATACTATTTCTTCATTTAGATACAGTTAGATACAAACATCTTAGTGTCCCACTCTATGAGTTTTGGCAAATTAATATACATGTGTAAGATATTGAAATCATCACTGAAGACGATTTTTTTCTTCCTATCTCTATTCTAATTATTGTGCCAAGTTCCACAGTTTAATATTGTTCAAAGTTTTTTTCACCCAATTTAAAAAGATTTTACTCCCTCTCTCCCCAAAAACCTAAAAAGATTACTCTCCTGTAGACCTTTTAAAATTAATTTTTAATTTAATTTCCAATATATTTAACATGCAGTATTATATTAGTTTCAGGTTTACAATATAGTGACTTCACAATTCTATACATCACCTGGTCTCATCATGATAAGTGTGCTTTTAATTCCCTTCACCAATTTCACCCATCTTCCACCCATAGTTAGGTGTCTGTTTCTTGGTTTCTCCCTCTTTTGCTCTCTCTCTTCTTTGTTTTCTTTGTTAAATTCCACATGAATGAAATCATATGGTGTTTGTCTTCTTCTGACTTATTTCACATAGCATAATACACTCTAGATCCATCCATGACAATTCAAATGAAAAATTTCATTCTTTTTATGGCTGAATAATATGCCATGATATTCCATACTGAATAATATTCCATAATATTTCCATAATATTCATATATATGTGTGTGTGTGTGTGTGTGTGTGTGTGTGTGTGTGTGTTGTGTGTGTGTACACAGGCACAGACACACAGACACACACACACATCACTTCTTTATCCATTCATCAGTCTATGGATGTTTTCACTGTTTCCATAATTAGGCTATTGTAAATAATGGTGGAATAGATATAGAGATACATGTAATTTTTAAAATTAGCGTTTTGTTTTGTTTTGTTTTGTATTATTAGTGTAAATAATCAATAGTGCAATTAATGTATTATAGGATGTTTCTATTTTTTTGACTAACCTCCGCATTGTCTTTCAGTCTCTCATAATAGTTGTACCAGATGCATTTCCACTAGAAGTGAACAAGTTTTTTTTTTTCTCTATGTCCTAAACAATACTTGTTTGCTGTGTTTTTGAATTTAGTCATTCTGACAGATGTGAGGTGATATATCATTGTAGTCTTTATATTCATTTCCCTGATGATGTTGAGCATCTTTTCATTTGTCTGTTGGCTATCCTGATGTCTTCTTAGATGATGTGACTTTTCAGGTCTTCAGTCCATTTTTTAATTGGGTTATTAGTTTTCTGAGGTTGAGTTATATAAGTGCTTTATGTATTCTGCATGCTAACCCTTTATCATGTATGTCATTTGCAAATATATTCTCCCATTTTGTATTGTTGCCCTTTAGCTTTGTTGATTATCTCTATTTCTGTGAAGAAACTTCTTATTTTGATTGGATCACAATAGTTTGTTTTGTATTATTTCCCTTTCCTCAGGAGACATATCTAGAAAAAATATTGCTATGGCCAAGGTCAGAGAGTTTACTGCTTGTGCTCTCTTCAAGGATTTTTATGGTTTCATGTCTCACGATTAGGTCTTGAATCCATTTTGCATTTAGTTTTGTGCATGATGTGGGAAAGTGGTCCAATTTCATTCTTTTGCATGTAGCTGTCCACTTTTCCTAGAGCCATTTCTTGAAGAGACTGTCTTTTTGCCATTGGATATTCTTTTCTGCATTGTCAAAGATTAGTTGGCTATATAGTTGTGGATTTATTTCTGGGTTTTTATTCTGTTCTATTAATCAATGTGTCTACTTCTGTGCCAGTCTGAAACTGTTTTGATTACTATGGGTTTGTAATATAACTTGAAGTTTGGAATCATTGGACCTCCAATTTGTTTTTCTTTTTCAAGATTTCTTTGGTTATTTGGCTCTTTATGTGGTTCCATAAACATTTTTAAATTATTTTTCGCTAGTTTTGTGAAAATGTTGTTGGTATTTTGATAGGAATTGTATAAGTCTATAGATTTCTTTGGTAGTATGAACATTTTTAACAATATTTGCTGTTGAATGTCTTTCCATTTCTCTGTGTCATCTTCAGTTCATTCACCAACATTTAACAGTTTTAAGACTACAAGTATTTCAACTTTTTGGTTAGTTCATTCTTGTTAATTTATTATTTTTGGTGTAATTGTAAAAAGAGATTGTTTTCTTAATTTATCTTTCTTCTGCCCCATCATTGGTGTATACAAATGAAACAGATTTATGTACATTGACTTTATATCTTTTTAATTTGCCGAATTTATTTATCAGTTCTAGTAGTTTTTGGTGGATTATTTAGGGTTTTCTCTATGTAGTATCATGTCATCTATGAATAGTGAAAGTTTTACTTTTTCCGTATCAATTTGGATGGCTTTTATTTCCTTTTGTTGTGTGATTGTTGTGTATAGAACTCTCAGTACTGTGTTGAATAACAGTGGTGAGATTGGACATCTTTGACATTTTTCTTACCTTAATGTAAATGCTCTCAGTTTTTCCCCATTGAATATGATGTTAGCTATAGGATTTTCATATAAAGACTTTATTGTGTTAAGGTATAGTCCCTCTTAAAATACTATATTGAGAGTTTTCATCATCAATGAATGTTGTACTATATCAAATGTTTTTTTTTAATTTTTTTCCTGCATCTACAGGAATGATCATATGCTTTTTATCCTCTTAATGATGTAATGTGTCACATTGATTAAACCACTCTTGCATTGCAGGAATAAATGCCACTTGATAATAGTGAATAATTTTTTTAATGTTTTGTTTGGCTTGGTTTGATAGTATTTCATTTAGGATTTTTTTTCAATATATGAAATTTATTGTCAAATTGGTTTCTCTACAACACCCAGTGCTCATCCCAAAAGGTGCCCTCCTCAGTACCCATCACCCACCCTCCCCTCCCTCCCACCCCCCATCAACCCTCAGTTTGTTCTCAGTTTTTAAGAGTCTCTTATGATTTGGCTCTCTCCCACTCTAACCTCTTTTTTTTTTCCCTTCCCCTCCCCCATGGGTTTCTGTTAAGTTTCTCAGGATCCACATAAGAGTGAAACCATATGGTATCTGTCTTTCTCTGTATGGCTTATTTCACTTAGCATTACACTTTGCAGATCCATCCACGTTGCTACAAAGGGCCATATTTCATTCTTTCTCATTACCACGTAGTACTCCATTGTGTATATAAACCACAATTTCTTTATCCATTCATCAGTAGATGGACATTTAGGCTCTTTCCATAATTTGGCTATTGTTGAGAGTGCTGCTATAAACATTGGGGTACAAGTGCCCCTATGCATCAGTACTCCTGTATCCCTTGGGTAAATTCCTAGCAGTGCTATTGCTGGGTCATAGGGTAGGTCTATTTTTAATTTTCTGAGGAACCTCCACACTGTTTTCCAGAGTGGCTGCACCAATTTGCATTCCCACCAACAGTGCAAGAGGGTTCCCGTTTCTCCACATCCTCTCCAGCATCTATAGTCTCCTGATTTGTTCATTTTGGCCACTCTGGCGTGAGGTGATATCTGAGTATGGTTTTGATTTGTATTTCCTTGATAAGGAGCGACATTGAGCATCTTTTCATGTGCCTGTTGGCCATCTGGATGTCTTCTTTAGAGAAGTGTCTATTCATGTTTTCTGCCCATTTCTTCACTGGGTTATTTGTTTTTCGGGTGTGGAGTTTGGTGAGCTCTTTATAGATTTTGAATACTAGCCCTTTGTCCGATATATCATTTGCAAATATCTTATCCCATTCCGTTGGTTGACTTTTAGTTTTGTTGATTGTTTCCTTTGCTGTGCAGAAGCTTTTTATCTTCATAAGGTCCCAGTAATTCATTTTTGCTTTTAATTCCCTTGCCTCAGTCAGACTGTTGTGTGCCTTCTCTTCCCCTCTCCTAGGGGCGGGATTCACTGTGGGATGGTGTGGCCCATCTAGGCTACTTGCACACTGCCAGGCTTGTGGTGCTGAGGATCTGGCATATTAGCTGGGTTGGGCAGGCAAGGTGCACGGGGGCAGGATGGGCAGGCTTAGCTCACTTCTCCTTAGGTGATCCACTTCAGGAGGGGCCCTGTGGCAGCAGGAGGGAGTCAGACCCACTGCCAGAGGGGTGGCTCCGCAGAAGCACAGTGTTGGGAGTTTGCATGGAGCAAGCAAGTTCCCTGGCAGGAACTGGTTCCTTTTAGGATTTTGGCTGGGGATGGGCAAGGGAGATGGCACTGGTGAGTGCCTTTGTTCCCCGCCAAACTGAGCTCTGTCATCCCGGGGCTCAGCAACTCTCCCTCCCTTTGTCCTCCAGCCTTCCCGCTTTCTGCTTTCCGAGCAGAGGTGTTACCTTATGACCTCCCAGATGCTAAGTCCCGCTTGCTTTCGGAACACACTCCGTCAGGCCCCTCCGCTTTTGCAAGCCAGACTAGGGGCTCTGCTTGGCCGGCGGGCCGCCCCTCCACCCTGGCTCCCTCCCGCCCATCCATGGAGCATGCACCACCTCACCGCCCTTCCTACCCTCTTCTGTTGGCCTCTCCTGTGCACTTGGCTTCAGAGACTCTGTTCTGCTAATCCTCTGGTGGTTTTCTGGGTTATTTAGGCAGGTGTAGGTGGAATCTAAGTGATCAGCAGGAGGCGCAGTGAGCCCAGAGTCCTCCTATGTCGCCATCTTCCGATGATCCCTCATTGAGGATTTTTACACCTCTTTTCATCAAGGATATTGACCTGTAGTTCTCTTTGTCAGTGGAGTCTTTGTCTGGTTTTGGTATCAGGGTAATGCTGGCCTCATAGAATGTATTTGAAAGTTTTCTTTCCACCTCTATTTTTGGACTAGCTTGATAGATGTTCTATAAGTGTTTGTTAGAATTCCCCTTTGAAGCTATCTGTTTCTGGACTGTTGTGTGTTGGGAGGTTTTTGATTACTGATTAAATTTCTTTGCTGGTAAATGCTATGTTCAAATTTTCTATTTTTTCGTGCATCAGTTTTGGTAGTTCATATTTTTCTAGAAATTTATCCGTTTCTTCCAGATTGTCCAATTTGTTGGCATACAATGTTTTTGTAACATTCTTTTAGAACAGTTTGTAATTCTGTGGTGTCAGTTGTAGTTTATCTTCTTTTACTTCTAATTTTTTTTTTATTTAAGTCCTTTCCCTCCACGCCCCCACTTTGATGAATCTGACTAAAGTTTTATCACTTTTGTTGATCTTTCCAAGAAATACCTTCCTGGTTTCATTGATTTGTTCTTTTGTTTTTCTTAGATTCCATATCTTTTATTTCAGGAAATAATCTTTATTATTTTGTTCCTTCTGCTGGTTCTGGGTTTTGTTTGATTTTTTTTCCTACCTAATTTAGGCATAAGGCTAGATTGTTTATTTGGGATTTGTCTTGCTTCTGGAGGTAGGCCTGTATTGCTATAAAACTCCCTCTTATAGCTGCTTTTGCTATATGCCAAAGAGTTTGGATGATTATGTTTTCACTTTCATTGCCTCAATGAAATTTTTTATCTCTTCTTTGATTTCTTGGTTGTTCAGTAGTATGTTATTTAACCTCCATGCATTTGTGGTCCTTCCAGATTTTTTTTTTTTTTTTGTGATTGATTTCTAGTTTCATAGCATTGTGTATGGAAAAGATGTATGATACGACTTTGATCATTTTAATTTATTGAGGCCTATTTTGTGGCCTAGTTTGTGATTTGTTCTGGAGAATGTCCCAGTACACCTGAAAAGTATGTGTATTCTGTTGCTTTAGAAAGAAATGTTCTAAATATATCTGTTAAATCTATCTGTTCCAGTGTGTCATTCAAAGTCACTGTTTCCTTGTTGATTTTCTGTTTGGACGGTCTGTCCAGTTTAGTATGTGGGATGTTAAATTCCCTTGGTATTATTATATTACTATTGGTTAGTTCCTTAATGTATGGTATTAACTATTTTATGTACATTGGGTGCATAAATATTTACAATTGTGATATCTCCTTGTTGTATGTCCCCTTCATTATTATATAGTGTTTATCTTTGTCTCTTGTTACCATCCTCTTTTCATATTTTGCCCAATATAAATAATGCTACCCTGGGGTGCCTGGGTGGCTCAGTCAGTTGAGCGTACGACTTTGGCTCAGGTCATGATCTCATGGTTTATGGGTTTGGACCCTGCGTCAGGCTCTGTGCTGACAGCTCAGAGCTTAGAGCATGCTTTGGATTCTGTGTCTCCCTCTCTCTCTGCCCCTAACTCACTCACATTGTGTGTCTGTGTCTCTCAAAAATATATATAAGAAAGAAAGAAAGAAAGAAAGAAAGAAAGAAAGAAAGAAAGAAAGA